>NC_136789.1:13778620-14001120 GCF_951216825.1 Electrona antarctica
CATGAGTCATCACAGATCACCTGTTGGTCGTCTGTCAGATGACCTATTCTTACATAGCCCCTCCAATGTATTCTTTGCTCTTTCATCTTGTATAAGAGAGACGCATGTGAACAGCTCTGGAGGCCTGCATTCGTGCAGTCTCCCTGGATGTGGTCCGGACCACTCCTTGTAATAAAAGTGACATTGTGTCAGTCCACTCTCTACCTTGATTATTTCTTAAAGACTCTGATGTGAGTTCTAAATAATCCACTACAGGCTCAAGTGGTTAATGTGTGTTTTTTTTTGTAATAATACATGAGCAACTAGTAACTGAACGTTTTCCAATAATTGTAGTCTGAGATGTAGTGAAGTAAAAGTTGAATATTTGCCTCTTTGATGTAGTGGAGTAGAGTAGTAGGTAAAAGTATTGAAATTGGGAAATACTCCAGTAAAGTAAAAGTACCCTACCATTGTAACTAAGTACACAGTACTTGAGTATGTGTACTTAGTTACTTCAACAAGGCCAGTTTAGAGGCGTGTAGTTGAGCTGTAGGTGGCTCATCCCCAGATGACCTTGCCGTCCTAAATTAATGTTATTGAAAGGATTTGGATGAATGGTCAGCAATGCCATCAGTCTCAACCTTCTATGAAGAGTTCCGTACGATAATGCATTAATCAATAGTTGACCTCTGACCGTACAGTATGTCAAATATCGACTGAGAGATTTATGATGTTTCATGGCCTTCCTTGTGTTGTTGTGTTGAACAAGATACATTGTTTTTACTCATTGCAGCCAGTTACTGGTTACAGGCTACTGTACAGACAGCTATTTAGAATAGTTTAGTATATTTTGGTCCTTTTTAGACAAACAGTGTAGTACAGTACATACCAATAAGGCACTTTAGAAATGGTCCGAAATAGTGTAGGCTGAAGCTAAAGTTTATTTTGCAGACCCCGTTTAGATCAGATGAAAATGAACAAATAGTTTCGCAATTTGATTTAACAAAACTGAAAAACAATAATATGTTTGCTAAATCCAAGTAAGAAAAGAAGAAGAAAAAAGAGCAAACAAAAGAAAAAAATAACATCAAGAAGGAAATTTAGATTTCATACATTTTAATCTAGTCCGGCGCAGAGCAGCAATATAGAAGTATTGCCACTTAGCTATACCAAACTACACCACACTTCACCACTAGGTAGATACTTACTCTTGTCAATTGTGTTGGGGTAAAAACTAGTAGATGCTACAGAAAAGTACTGTGTAATTAATGGACTAAAAGGCCTTGATATATTGATTGAATACTTTATTAACTCATTTACAAATAGTACAGTGGTACGATTATACAAACGATGCTAAAAGGATAACCCAAAAAGCCCTAAGGGCTTGTTTCCATTGTGGTCCTGCTGTCACCTCCTGTGTATTCAATTCATTAAGTGCCAGGTATAATGTGACAGTTGTTTAGAATAGTCAATATTATTGAAAGGACAAATAGAAAACAACAACATAGAATAGTATCATTTGTCTTGTTCCACACATTAAATCAGTGGTTCTCAAAATGTTTCATGGCAGTGAATGAATTTGGCTGCAGAACCCCAGCTGAAAATATTTTTCGCCAGGGACCCCAATACAGGATTTGTTTCAAAAGAGATTGGAAAAGTATACGGTGTAAATAATATAGATGTATTTGTCTCGTATTTGTTTCTGCATGGTTGCCTTAAAGGACAATTCATAATCCAGTTTTAGGTGATAAGGTGACCACTGAAAACTAC
Source organism: Electrona antarctica (assembly GCF_951216825.1). Classification (NCBI taxonomy): domain Eukaryota; kingdom Metazoa; phylum Chordata; class Actinopteri; order Myctophiformes; family Myctophidae; genus Electrona; species Electrona antarctica. The sequence continues at coordinate 13,780,370 of NC_136789.1, forward strand.
AACATGACGTCATGGCGCAGTAGTAAGCAACTCACCACTCACCCAAACACATTACTAACCACCGTTTTGGTGGTCACCTTATCACCTAAAACTGGAGTATGAATAGGCCTTTAATCAGCACATTTTCTCTCATCATCATGTCCCTCTGGCCAAAGTGAACAACATGTCATAGAAGGAAGAGAGGAAGGAAAGAGGAAGAGAAAGCAGGTCATCTGTGCTCTGATGCGTCTCTTTCTGTCTCTCTATTTAAAAGATACAGCTGTGTTTGCAAATCCATGTGTGCATGTCGGGGTGTGCATGATGCATCCCTCCCTCCCGCGCTCTTTGTTCCTGGGATCCACGTCTAAAGAAACAATGCCTCGCCCTCAGGCCTCGCAGGCCTGGCACGTTATAGCTAGGCCCAGAGCCAGGCCAGCTGGCAATAGTGTTTTGGAGTGAAGACCGACTGGTGTTATTGATAAAACGTATACGATTTACAATTTAGGCAATTAATGGACGCTCTTCATCCAGAGCGAATTACAGTAAGGAAGGAAAACACGATAAGGTAATACAATGCATAATTGCATAGAAATAGTCATCTAGAGGTACTAAGAGCTTATTCATCAGTCTAAGCAGTATAATATTGAAACATCAATAATATTATATATATTGAAACTATCCACACTATATGATGCCAGGTCTAATGACCTGGCATCCGTCTACATAAAATAACATGTCCTGCGCCACTTTCAACCTGGCTTCCCTATTTTGTCCCATGTCATAACTAGTTAAAATTGTGTCTTTATCCCACCCCCAAAAAAGACCAAAAATACTACTACAAGCTCACGTGTCACGTTGCATCGTATTGTGAGCTTGTAGATCAGCTATCGGTATAAAATGGGGGCTTAAATGGTCTTTTATTTGTAAAAGTATTTTCGCCATCTCACCAAAGTGAGATGGCGAAAATACTATTTCGCCAAATACTTTTCGCTGTGCTGTACTTGTACTGTACTTTGACAATAAATTGAATCTCATCTCATCTCAATAGTAGATAATTATATTAGCTATTATTATCTCCAGACATGTGTGGCTGGAAATTATTGCTATTGCATGAGATCATATACATTAAATCAATATCAATATAAGGTTGCCATCTCTTGTTTAACCCATGATCTACTCTACTGTACATTTTATCACAGCACTCTACTTTTTCTACACCACACATTTGCACTTACAGTATCACAAGCTTTTGTACTATTTGTCTGATATCTAATGTACCATACAGCCTAATGCAGTGGTTCTCAATGTGGGACCAGGGGACCCCCAGGGCAGGGGTCCTTGAGGGGGTTACAGGGGGCCCATCAAGTTAATAGCATCAAAATCAATCCAACCACTTTAATCCTATACACACATTGACTATTTGAAAATAGCCGACTTACACAGTTCACATTGTAGATCTGCTGTGTGAAACATTTTAACAACACAAATCTTCTATGGGGGTTCCCTCTGAAACAAAATATTTTCAGATGGGGGTCCGCCCTGCGGCCAAATACATTTATTTGGGGGTCCTTGACATGAAAATGTTTGAGAAGTGAACCACTGGCCCTATAATGTATGTGCTGCAATGACTCGTTGTGCTCTTTTGTGAGAGTTTACGTCCATGTGCTTTGAGGTTAGCTTTACTTTAATCATCATGGTGGGCTGTCACTGCAGAGCACGTCAAAGTGAATTCCTCGTGTCACATGCTCATATACTGTACTTGGCAAATGGAGGCTTTCTGAGTTTAATTTCATGCAGCCTTTTGAAGGCGCTCCACCGAACGGAATACGAGAATACGATATGACGCGTATCAGGACACTGATAGAGTATGTCTATTTGTTAGCCAAACGAACCCAGAGCTTAAAAGGCCTAATCTGGTTACAATATAGATAATACATCAACTCATCAAATAAGTTGAATCAGAACCAAGGAACCGTTCTCACATCACAAGAGACAAGCTCATGTTCCAGGCTACAGAGATTTTGGTTGACTAACCATGTGGTCCTTTGAGAGTCTCCCTTTTTATGCACACTTCATGTCAGGATCCAATAGGACATGACCCTCTCTACTATTACTGTATGCGTTCACATGGCGCAGTTGGCATCAACATCATGTGCAAGATAAGAGCCACATGGACACACATCCAGCTGTGTTTAGTTCAACTATGAAGGAAAATGACAAGTACTGGACTCTGATCAGGACGGGACCTGATTGGACCCTAAACAACTCTCATCGATTCAATATACATGTATTTCTGATCCTCTCTATACTTTATTAGTTGTAATTGTTTACAGACTCACTGGCCATGATTAAAGACACACGAGTACAGCAGGACATACAGTAGTAGGGGACCAGGAAGGGGGTGTGTATAGCCTACTGTGATATAGGAGGATTGACCCTAATATGTACATACTATGTGAGACAGGAAAAGGAAACCAAAAACAAGGACAAGGAAGGATGGACAGTGGGGGACAATGCGTGTGCGTGTGTGTGTGTGTGTGTGTGGGGGGGGGGGGGGGGGGGGGGGGGGGGGGGTCTGTGTAAGGGGGAGGAGCATTAATCATATGGTGTGACTGTGAGGGTTAACTGACGTCAATAGCTTTCATTCAAGAACACCATATTTCACCTAGTCAAAGGGAAGGGGTGGTCTCTCTCTCACACACACACACACACACACACACACACACACACACACACACACACACACACACACACACACACACACACACACACACACACACACACACACACACACACACACACACACACACACACACACACACACACACACACACACACACACACACACACACACACACACACACACGCGCTCCATCTGTACAATGCAATAGTCATTATGCAAAGCGGCAACAGGAGCAGACACCTCCACCGCTCTGTGTTGGCATCCAATCACAGCGGTGGAAGTGGTGGTGGCCGAGAGAGGGCGGGAGAGGGAGAGGGAGAGGAGAGAGAGAGGGGCTGTGTGCAGCAACAGCACCAGCTGTAACGCATGTCTGAATCACCCTGCAGAGCCACAGAGGGACACACATAGAGAGACAGACCGAGAGACAGAGGAGCGTGATGGAAGGAGGCATGAGCCGGTGAATTCCACTATAGCGCTGAAGATGAATTGGGTCGCTATAGCTGCCTGTCTGCTAACATCTGACCTCTTGAACGGAGCGGCTGTCAAGGATTTTTAGGGGCGGGTCTCCTCCTCCCTCCTCCTCCTCTCTCGCCTGCTTCGTCTGATCCGTCCATCCATCCAGCATCCTCCTCCTGCCTCTTCCGCTGTGGCTGTCTGTCTGAATGAATGGATGAATGAAGCAGGTAGAATCTGACGCTGTGGTCTTCCATGGCTGCCAGCAGGTTGGTTGGCATCACTCCTTTTGAAAGGCTCTCTCTTGTCTTCCAGTGTTTGCTATTTTTTGCCGTGGTGTTTGTTAATTAAGTGTCAGTTGTTGTTGTTGTGATGATGCTGTGGTGGTCATATGATGTGGCATCATCAACCTTGCACCATTTTAGATTCAAGCATGTCAAGAAGGCTGTGATTAGCATTAGCATGGCTTGGGTTAATTATTAGTCTCAATTCATGTTAAACACAACTGTTTGTTTTCTCTGTGTACTGTGCTGTGCATCATCGCAGTGTTTCTTAGCATGCATCGCTGCATTTAATGCAATAAAGGAGGACAATAGGTTATGTCTTGACCTGACTTACTCGGGTTTCATATGGTTTCAATTATTGCATCTTGATTTGTACATTTTACTGTTAAAGGCCTCCTTTGGACAGCTGTTGAAAATTAGCACGTGCTAAAAACACTTGAGCAAAGCATCCGGTCTGAACCTGAATCAAATCAAATGAAAGTGGAATGATCCTGTACTTAAGGTGCAAGCTAAAAGAATGAAGGAGGGTCAACACAATAGTGAGTGTGTATTTATAGCCGTGCAGATGAAACACAAATGTGAAGAAAACAATACTTTCTATAGATAGATAGATAGAATGTGATGATTAACCAAATAAACCCCCTCTATTCCTATAGTAAAACAGACCTGAGTACGGATGCTTGGAGTTCAAAAGGTTAAGGAACAACGCCATCGACATCCCTCGAGGTGGTGGGCTGGTGTTTGTGCTCTGCATGTCGTGCAGTGGTGTCATTTTAAGTCATCATGATGTGTTTGCCAGTCAATGGGTTTTATGTAAGGGACGCCAGTAGCCATGGGATGGTTAAGGGACGCCAGTAGCCATGGGATGCATGTCACCTCACGAAGACCACAGTGACTCATCATGTGATTCATGATGTCATCGTCGTTTGACCTTTGATTGAAGGGTGCCATGCCAGGGACTCCGGGGAGGCTGACACACGACCTCTCAGTCTAATTATCAATCCCAGCTGAACAGCAGGTCAACCATTACTATACAGTACAGTGTGAAGCGCTGGGATTGGACAGTCGCTGCTGCTCATACAGCACGAGGCACTGGGATTGGATAATTGACGATGCTGTGATGGATTGATTTGATTCTCAGAGGAGGATTCGGTTTGACAGATCTGCCAATAGATGCTGCCACTATCTGACATTGGCTGTTTAATGTTTTTTATTTTTTCCTTTTTTTGAATAAGCTTAGTCCATCACTGCCTTTTATGTATCCCTATATCTTATTAGAATCAGCTTATATCTCATAGGGCTTAAGTGTTTAAACTGTTCCTTATTTTGTGCAATAGCATGTTTTGGTAGTTGGTGAACTACTCTAAAGTTGAGTGTTTTGTTTTGTGGGTCAGTTATGGTACCTGTGGGTGTGGACTGTGAGCCGGGGTACCACATGTGTTTATGCAGCCTGACTTTGCATCAGAGGTGCTGTATGCTCCTTGATGAGAAGTTACACAAGGTATAGTCGGACTCGAATGCTGTGCATAATTTGAGAATAAATTATCTGCCAAAATTAAACCTAAATCTTTTATTTTCATCTTGGCTTTCATGATCTTTTTGTCATAATGCCAAATGAGGACTATCCTACAATGTTTTAAAGACATTTTTGATGTATAGCAGCAGTGTTCCCCGCTGCTTTTGATTGCTTTTTCTAAACATGTCATTGATGATTTAAGAACAGTGTGTCGCTATGACATATTTATGACTGCACATAATATAGCTATCCCCCCTTATATGCAAAAATGCACCTCCCACTATACAGCACCCCTATAACTTAAAACGTCTCCCCACGGCCCTGTGTACGGGACGTTTAGAGCATTTGCATCATATACAGTATGCAGGTGTTTACATGTTCTTCAGAATAGCATCAATAATGCAGATATTTACGAAAATGTACTGTCATGAGGCTAAATTTAAAAAGTAGCTGCAGTGCTGTGTTCAGCAGTGTTCTTAAATGAGTAATTCACCCTAAAAGAATACCTATATTCTATCAATTACACACCCCATGAAGCCTTGAATTCATGGAGAACTTTTTGAATAATTTGATGAACAGTACTACCGTAGACAATCAAATCAATCAAATTATTGGCTTAGGAATGCAACTAAACCCACATGATTTTTTTTGGGGTGAACTACTTACTTAGCCCACATCAGTTAAGGAAATAGGAAATGTATTCCAGGGCCAGTCTAGCGACAGTGTTCAGGCCTTAATGCTCAACCATCTGGTGGTAGCGTGGTAGAAACTGTTGGTGTGTTGGTGTGTTCAGACACTCGATAGCAGCAGTAGAGCTTGCCTGACCATTGTCACAGAAGTGGTGCGAACAGATTCTGGTTGAGGTGGTGATTGTCCTTGATGGACCATGCACCACTTATCCTATCATTTCTGAAGGGAGGGATGCTCACCTCCCATGACCTTGACGTACAGTATGGTGTAATATCTTATGGTTTGTAAAAAAAACTAAAACAAACATTGTGCAGCCTATTTTGTCATTTCACCATTTTGTGCTGTGCTAGGAGGTGCATATGCTACACCGTTGCATTTTGAAATCAAGAAAGAGCGACAGACACTCGGACTCAAGCAACAACTACATTTGTGTCTCCATGCACGCAGCACTGCCAGTAACTCGACTCGGAGCTCGCCTGCTTGCTCGCCGGTGCTGCGCCAGCGGTCTCGCTCCTCCACCCCACAGCTGAGGCTGAGCCCGGAGAGCGAGAGCGGTGCCATGGTGGAGAAGGAGAAGGGCTGCTCAGACCAAGCCTCAGACAGGTCCCCCGGCACCCCGGAACAGCAGCAGCACCCGCACCGCTCCTACTCCCTGTCCGGGCACCCCACCTCCAACACCCGCAGCAGCGGCAAGAACTCCAAGGTGAGCGAGCGACAAGCTAACTGCTGACCACACACATTAGACCTGTGGTTCTCAAACGTTCTCATGTCAAGGACCTCCCCAAATAGACCGATGATACTAATTAAGGCAATAAGGCTCTGTTCCATTTAGTGTACAGTGGTTCCATTTACAGTACAAATGGAACCAAATGAACCCATTCCATTTGTACCCTCTTACACACCCGAGGGGGCCATTTGGAACCCACTCAAGGACACTTGGTCACTGGGGTAGCAGAGTACAGTGAGCCAACATGCACAATAGCAGCATAGACATATAAAGAGCCTCTTCCGGCTCTGGGGTGTCTGTATCTCGAGGGAAAGCAATGTGGAGGAAAGCTTTCCCGAGATTCCTTGCGAAGCATAGTGGAAGCTTGCCAAGCTTACATGATGTACGTAACGGAAGGGGACGTCAGGTAGGCCAATTAGAGGCGCGACTCCCTCTTTCCCAGCGGCACTTGCTTTGGCAATGTAAACGGAAGTCCCGGAAAAGACGAGCTGTGATTGGCCAGTACAGTCACTTGAGTGGCAGCGACGCATGCCTTCAGCACTTCCACTTGACTTCCTCCTCCCGCTGGAGACAGCTCGCTCCAACGAACTGCAGCGACCAATGAGGCATCCTCATTTTTATATTTTTGTATATCTATGAATAGCAGCACCTTGACTCTGTTTGACCAGAATGGAACAGAGCCTTAATTAGTATCATCGGTAACACATGTGAAGGAAGTCGGAAGAGACCCGGAAGTTTGAAGAGTTATTTCTAAAATGGCGTATGTGCATAGAGCCTAATAGCATGTTTTTGGGCCGCAGACCCCCCCCCCCCCCATCTGAAAATATTTTGTGCCACAACAAACAATTATGATTATTTTGGGGGGTCACGGCCTGAAAGGTTTGAGAACCACTGATGTAGACGACCAGAGACCGTAGTGCTAATAGAATAACACCACACTATAATGTTCACTATACAAATCAAATGAGACTTGATAATGTACTCCTGGCCAGTATACTCGTATAGGATTACATCAACAAATGGTATGTATATTTTGGGCCACCACTTCGCTATAATCTTCCTGTCTTCCATACATCAGAGCACTGCTCAGTCACAGAAGCTTTACTCATTACCTTAAACTCCATTCCATGCTAATGCGGCTGTTGTCCTTCTACAGGCAATTCTTTCTCCATTCTTTCCTTAGCTTAACATTTACGTTACATTAGGTTCAGCGCCGATTCACAGTCCGACAAGTCAAACAAAAGAACTCATGTGGATAATTTTGTTTCTTCATTTTTGTACTTTTGCATTTTTGTTTGTGATTCTGATTTCTTTCTTCTTTCTCATGCATGCAATAGTCTCACAAGCGACATACTAAAGTAAGCATCACTCTTGTTCTGTGGATCTCTCTCTTCCTTATGGAATGTGAGTCTGTGTCTGGGACAGAAGCTTATTATTCTACTATTTTGAGCTGCCCTATAGCCTGTTCCTACATTGTGCTAACTGCTACCTCAATTAACTAATTAATCAGAACAGCATCCACCATAAATCCCCAAAGCAATTACTCTGCTAGCTGATGAGGTTACTTAAAAAAGAAAAAGAAACTTGTTATATTAAATTCTTTAGAGGATTTTTAAGAACTTACTGAAATAGGATAATTTAACACAAACTCTAAATATGTGTTTCTTCTTTCCAACTGTACCTGATAGCACTGTTTCTCAACGTCCCAATATCTGGAGACGACCCTTTATGGGTCTGTAACTCTTAGAGTGTACACATTTTTTTTTGACAGTGTACACTGGGGTTCCAGGCCGCGTAAGGGTCCAATTGGACCACAGGGTGGTCCCCGGACCAGACGTTGAGAATCAGGGCCCTATCGCCCCGTCCCTCAACCCAACAATTCCCCCTTTTATATTTACGTTGTCATTTTAACCTGCATGTGTGACTCTCCACATCAGATCCTTAATAACTATGGGTGTGGTTTCATGCGGCATGTAAACCTCCTATTTTAGTGACCTCATGGCCTTTCCACTGGTTGGCTACGGCAGGGGTTTTCAACTAGTGGTCCGTGAAGGATATTTTGAAAAAGCTTTTTCTCCTTTTCATTATTTTGGAGGCACCACAACTGTGTGTTGCCATTTGTGTGATAATGAGGACATTGGAATTAAACACATTATCGTTATCATTATGGCCCGTTGAGATTTGTGCTTCAATTCCAGAAGTGCTTTAAGCCTAAAGCCTAACTACTACAGAAGAGGATCAGCTCATTAAAATCATTAGGGTCAGGACTGGGGAGTTTAGAACAACAACAACGTGAATTGTATTGTATTGATTTATTTAGCATATTTTAGAGTAGCCAATCATTTTAACCCCTATTTTTCGTCAAAAAGTTTGAATATGGAGAGAAGTTTCTGCCCGACAGCAACGATATGCTCTGTGCAACTCAAGACAATTGGCTAACTATTATAGCTATCATTGTAGTTATAATATAGTGCTCAGTGTGAATGGCCCTTTTGAGTGGTGGTCTCTGGTTTACAATCAGTTGAAAACCCCTGAGTTAAAATATAAATGCCATCCGGTACTATTATACAATAGACTCTATAGAGCATAGCAGTGACGGCCATTTTGTGGTGCCACATATAGAAAACCCTAATATAATTTATATACATATTTTCAGATTGTTTTTATGGGAAAAAACGAATGGGGTTTATATATGTGGCACCAGAAAAATGGTCGCCCCTGCTATGCCCTATAGACCCTCTGCCACTTTGGTCTGGTTAGGTGTAAGGAGCAGTCATAGCCACTAGGGGCCGCCAGTGGGAATTTTATACTCTTTAATATTGTCCTGTTCTCCTTCCTTTCAGAAAGATTTGTCTTTATGTATGTTTGTTTACCTCATCCTCACATCTTGCATGATCCATTTTGTCTCTCTGTTTGGATTTTCCTTCCAGTACAAGCTTAAAGTAAGCACTCATCTTTCCTTGCTTCTATACTTTCAATCAGAACATATTCAGTCTTACTTAAACTTCAGAGTATAAAAATCGGCCCATGTGGGGCCACTTTTACTCTCATCAAAAGGCTATGTTATCATTACTAAATGCATTTTATTTATTTTCTGATTCATCCCACACACTCTTTTCAGTGCACTCCATTCATTATTCTGTTTGCACAACAGGAAAGATTTGTATTAGAAACTGGGATTGTATATCTGTTATTCTTCCTAAGTGTCTATAGCATTCAATAGAGATATGAAGCTCATTATCTTGAATTGCTTTAGAATGGAGGTTACATCACCCCCCCCCCCCCCCCCCCCCCCCACCCCCCCACCTCTCTTTCTCTGGATTATGTGATCATTTATAAAACCCTGGAGCTCTCAGAGATACAGTAATTCGGTGTAGGTAAATTACCTTTGAGCTTTGTGACAAATTGACTTATATTTAATTGCACCTAGAGTTACCGGTGTGAACCAGAAAACGTGCTGTAAATACCCACACAATAACTCTATGAGACATTATTGTTTGTCCTCTGAAAACAATTCCTAATTTAACTTGTTCCTTCTCAAGTGAGTATGTGTCATCATATTTCTATTTGAATTACTGGAGACAACTGTTAACCACTTAAAGGACCACTTCACCACTTTTCAACCTATCTTCATTATAATAGGTCCTCGCTAAAAATCATGATAAAATGGCACAATTTTTTTCTTCTCAGTCTGTGTCTCATAGGAGGGCTGTGTGCACTTCAGAAACCCGTCCACATCATCGTTAGGCAGACTTTTTTTTAAAACAAGATTTTCTTTTTTTACAAAAATGTTTAGATTTCTATTATCGTGAGAAGGATGCTTTCCATTTTCGCATTGCTACTTTCAGGACTATAAAAGCCTGCAGTTTCTATTAGCTTGGATTCCCCATTGATGATGTCACTGGTGGACGGGTTTCTGAACTGCCCACAGCCCTCCTATGAGACACAGATGGAGTAGAAAGAAATTGTGCCATTTTATCATGATTATTATTGAGGACCTATTATATGAAGATAGGTTGGAAAGTGGTGAAGTGGTCCTTTAAGCCCTGTATGTGGTTGAAGGGAGCCCCTCAGGCATCTATACTGGTGTCTTTTCTGCTTTCTGTTATTGTGAGGAAAGCCTTTATAGCAGAAAATAGCAGATCGATTTGTCGATCGGCTGTTTTCAGCCTAAGCTTTCCCAGGAATACATATTGAAGTGGTTAAGTAACATGAGCATGTAGGAATATGTATGGGTTCTTATGCTATATATTTATTCCTTTTCTTTTTGTTCTGTGTGTACACCAGTGTTGATTTTGACAGTACATTTTGATTATAGTTTAGTCATCGTCTTTTGAATAAAATGTTATTTAGTTTTAGTCATATTTTAGTCATCTTAGTCTAGGAGTCATAATGGCAGATTTTACACTTGGCTCCATGCTGAAAATAGCCGATCTACAAGCTCAAGCGTTGTGAGCTTGTAGATCTGTTATTTTCAGAGTGCAACCAAAATAACTTATTATAGTTGTACTGGATCTCTTCTCCACTAGTCCCTCCCAAACATTTTAGTCTTGTATTTATTTGTTGACGAAATTGTCAATATATTTAGTCATAGTTTTAGTCATCATAGCTTAGTTTTTATTTAGTTTGTCAGTGAAAAAAGGCAGTTGACGAACATTTTTCGTCATAGTTTTAGTGAGTCGACGAAATCAACACTGGTACACACTAATCAGATCCCTTGCTAACTGGGTTTTATTTCTGTGAGGTCACAGTGCCACTTCCTGGCAAGTGTGAGTAATGCCTGACATTACTTCAAAGGCATAATGAAAGCACTTGATTCTTTGAACTGTAGCGATTCCCAACCTGTGGGCCACGTATTGGCAAATGTAATTGCCAAAACACTAAGATGTTAATGATAATATAGTGTGTTAATATTTTACAAAATAATGGTAAGAGAAAATGACATGGTATATTAAAACCTTAAAAAAGAGTTTTCATTATGATACTAAATAGAAACTTAAAATATACTATGATATTTCCATTGACCAAAATAATTGATTGATTGATCAATTGATAAAATAAACAGGTTTAGACACTTAACTGCCGTTAAGTGGTCAGATGGGTGGTCCGCGAACTCTTGTACTACTGTATTGTCTTGCTTGTCATGATCCACAAAAGGTTGGGAGCCACAGCTTTAGAACAATTCACTGGTTGAGGAAACATTAAGTAACGGAAGCTTTTTGGTCATGGCTCAAATGATGAACTTCCGGTTCCATCCGCCTTTCAAATATGCTCAAATTCAATATATTGTGCCTTTAAAGTATGACATGACCTACAGTTAACAGCAGTTTGTTATGCAGGGCACTGCAAAAGTTGTATTATTAATTGACTATTTGTTTTCCAATTTCCATCCATGTAACATTTGTCTTGGTCATTGTTTTCCTCCCCTTCTCACCTTGGCCACAACATCTACTCTGCAACCTGAACAGAAAAGCCAGAGCTGGTACAACGTAAGTTCATATTTATTTTCTATCTCCTCTATACTTTAATAAATGAGGTGACATAGATTAAAGACTATTATTAGAGTTATGTTTAGACTTATAGTATACTCTTTTGCAAAACACTATGGTACATATGGTATGGATTTGTCATGCTGACATATTTGGCCATTGTGTCTAATGTGTATTGTAGTTTTGTCAACTTATGACAACTATTTCTTTCTCATCTGCTGAAAATGTGAGATGTGTACCGGTCTGCTTTAAGGAATACAGCTGTTAACTTCAACCTCTGTAATCCCTTAGAACTATTTTCAGTGGCATTAGACTGTAGACAGCATGGAAATCCTTTTCACAACCTTGAACTATTAACCTTTCTTTGGTGTAATACTTGTTTTAAAAATCTGGCAGCTGTAGTCTTTAAAGCCATGAGTGTAGGGAGGAGGATCGGGGAGGTCTATACGTCTGTACGTTTCTGCTGCTGGTGCATAATTTATCTGTGGGTTTGTATACATACGCGATCACACATATGTGTCATGCTTCCTGCAGCCTGGGTTTGGGGTGCAGCAGATAAACAGCAGGAAACTGCGGAGTTGATCTGTGTGACACACCAGCAACCGTATAGCTGACTGGAAGAAATGCTAAATGGTTCTGCCCACTTACTCCGTGTCACTGTCTGTATCACCCCATCCATCCATCTCTCTCTCTGTGTCTGTCTGTCTGTCTGTCTGTCTGTCTGTCTGTCTGTCTGTCTGTCTGTCTGTCTGTCTGTCTGTCTGTCTGTCTGTCTGTCTGTCTGTCTGTCTCTCTCTCTTTCTTTCTCTCTCTCTCTCTCATTTCAATTCAACTAGACCGGCTGTAGAGCACCGAGTTGGTAACGATGGAAGTTAAAGATCCAAGCCCCTCCCGGTTATGCAATACCCGTTGTACCCCTGTTCCACCCATCTGTCTGTGTCCCTTTTATGCCCATTTATGGAGATTTATGTATATGTGGGTCCGACCGACTCGACACCGGGCACTGCACTCCCTGTGGGGGTGTGGAACGCGGAAATGCGGAACGCGGAAATGCGGAAGTAGAGCGTTCTTCCGGGTCCTTCAAACGCCAGAGCAACTTCCATTGAAATGAACAGTTGTCCGGTCTCTCCATTATAAATAACTCTATGGTCAGGAGTGTCTGGTGACTGTGTCTATGGGAGGAGCTACGTGGAAGTATGCTCCCTCCCTCCCCATAATCCTCAGATCCCTAGTCTGTTATCAGAGCCTTCATTATGGTTTTCACTTCAGATTCAAAAGGCCCAAAACACGGCATTGCATCGGAGCACGTTGTGATCTGTAGACCAACTATTAAAAATTAAAATTGCCCAATTTCTTTTTTTATATATTTTTTATCCCACGATTTTGTAACCCATTTTTCACCCCTGACTGTGTCAATTATCTAATGTGATCCTGGGCTCTACACACCCTCCGCCTATAGTCCCCATATATGGGGGACATGGGGAGAGCAACGGACTTGAACTCATGCTTCCTTCATGCCTGAGTGTCCAAGTTGCTCCTTTACACCTGACAGGGGGGAGTTTCCCTGGTTGGACGTAGCGCGTGGAGGGAACACGTTATTCCAACCAGTTCCTTTCCCCTCCATCAGGCTGGCCAGGGGGAGGCAGTTTAGAGACCAGGATTACTGCATGTTTTTTGTGAGGGTACCTACAGTACCCTAGGGGACACGGGGAGAACATTAATTGCCCAATTTTAAGGCTGACATCACTTTGACTCAGTCACTCAGACATAAACCATAAACAAAGCCGATACGCCGATGTAGAGGCTAGACCATGGTCACGTCACTCTGACTCAGACATAACGGTAAACAAACTCAATACACCCATATACAGTATAGGCCTACTGTAGGCACTCGAGTCGTTTGCCAATCAGACCGATATGCTCATATATGGGCATGCCAATATACCGTATGGGCTGATGACATCAGGGATCTTCATATGGGCATAAAAGGGACACAGTCAAAATAAATACATTGTTGAAAAAAAAAAAAAAAAGGGGACACAGACAGACGGGTACAACGGGCACTCTAACAAAGTCCCCGACACAATAATTCAGACATATGGGTCAGATAGGTGGTTTGACGTAGGTGTGAGGGTCGCATAGCGGCCCAAACCTCTAGTTTGCCAAAAAATGTGAAAAGTTGTTGAATATTTTTTGAAATGCCAACCTTGTATGGAGGCCCCTGGCACAAAATATTTTCAGTTGGATCTGCAGGCAAATGCATGTTAATTTGGGGGTTATCCTTGACATGAAAATGTTTCAGAGCCACTGATCTAATGCATAGCAAACAGAGAGGTTTTGGTTCAGACAAGGTCAAGTTGTGTGTTGCACATTGTCTTTGTGTGGTTATGAGAGTCAGACCCTCCCACGCCTGTTCCTCTGACCTCAGCAACACTGCTGCTATGGCAACATGTACCCCACTACAACACACAGCGAGAGAGAGAGAGAGAGAGAGAGAGAGAGAGAGAGAGAGAGAGAGAGAGAGAGAGAGAGAGAGAGAGAGATCAGGAGTCAGTGACGTGCAAGATAATGTGGATAAGAAGTAAGAGAGAGAGGGAGGGAGAGAGAGAGAGAGAGAGAGTAGATATGAAGACAGAGAAAGGGAGGACCAGAGAAGCGGGGCGGGGGGCGTTGTTGGCAATGAAACCTTGTTTACATCTAGAACCCCACTCTCTGACTGACTGACTGACTGACTGACACACACACACACACACACACACACACACACACACACACACACACACACACACACACACACACACACACACACACACACACACACACACACACACACACACACACACACACACACACACACACACACGCGTTCGCATACTCACGTACATACACTCAAACAATGGCTCTCTGTGCAGCTCTATCGCGAAACCTCAACATTCAATATCTGCCTCTTTCGTGGAAAACCAATGGATCCACAATAGCTGTGAGAGGGGAAATAGTTTCACTGAACTCCTGCACGCACACATGCGCACACACACACACACACACACACACACACGCGTACATGCACGCATACACACACACACACACACACGTACATGCACGCATACACACACACGCACAGAATACTGTATAAGGAGGTTAAGTCAGGTCATTGAGGAGGCAGAGGGAGATGGCTTTTTCTCCGGGAAGTGGATTGGTTCCTGAACTTCCTTGTGTTGTTTTGGTCTCCAGTTCCCCTCTCTGACTGCGGAGAGAGAGACTGGCAAGCTAGAGAAGAGGGCCGGGCGGCCATAATACACACGTGTGTGCACACGCACGTCGCACGCGGACACACACACACACACACACACACACACACACACACACACACACACACACACACACACACACACACACACACACACACACACACACACACACACACACACACACACACACACACACACACACACACACACACACACACACACACACACACACACACACAGTTGCTGTCAGAAACCTCTTATCTTATCTCTTATAAGATACCTTATGATACCTCGTATCATAAATGAACTCCCTACTTGATCATACTATAGTGTCTCGCTGAAGTATGAAATATAGCATCTGTTTTTTTTAAATCCTGACATTAATCCGGACATAGTCTTGTTAGAGACAAAACAACATAACAATATGTTTCTATTACTTGGGAGTACATCAACATTTTAGGATGGCGAGTTTATGAATGCAATCTCTCATATATAAATAGCTGTAAGCTCACACAACCCTTTGACACTGTGAACTTGTAGATCTGCTATTTCTTTGTTGTACAACACTGGCATGGAACCAAGTCTAAATCAGACAGAACTACAACCCTAACCACTAAACCTAATCTCTAAATTCCTCATCTTAACCCTTATACCCCAACCTGACTATTTTGTGTCCTAAATTCCGCCAATAATAAAGGTATTGTTCTTTAACCATAAAACAACAATTCCTCTTGTGAGGAGGACCAGGAAAACAAAGTCTATTTCTCAACTTCTACTATACTTTGTGGGGAAGTAGTATAACAACACAAGTGCGCACACACACACACACACACACACACACACACACACACACACACACACACACACACACACACACACACACACACACACACACACACACACACACACACACACACACACACACACACACACACACACACACACACACACACACACACACACACACACACACACAGTAGTAGTGTACTGCTGAACTCTAGTAAACCCAGGCTCCCCCTTGCTCCTTTCTCTCCCTACCCACAAAAACACTCTCGCTCCTCCCACTCCACTATCCTGGTGGAGCTGTTGTCAAACAATCTGGCCAGTAAGAGAGAGAGAGACAAACAGAGACAGACAGAGAGAAACTGATAGAGAGAGAGAACCAACTCCTCGTTTACATTGCAAACTTTTCAAATAAGTCACCACAACTTGTTCAAGTGGAGGCTGCATGCTGCTGAATGCAGTGGACCTTCTGGGTCGATCTGGCACTCATGGGGACATATCTGGATTAATGCCGTGTGTGCTGGGAGCACTTGATCTGAGCTGATAATGTTGTGCTATTTTGTATTTTGTGGATAACTGTGCTATTTGTGGAAGAGTTTTCTCCGGAAATGAATGGCTTCTTGTTTTTGTTTTGTTGTTGTTTTAAGGTATTTTTTTTAAGTATTCCTTGGATTTATGATAAGAAGAGGACTACAGTTTGACATAACGGTGCTAGTAGTGGGAGTCTGCTTCAGCATGATACAGCTGCAAGAACTCTACCAGTGTTGAGAGGGGACTGGCGATTCTTAAGCAGATAGTTTTGTGTTTCATGTATCAAATCTCTAGGAGTGTTTGAATCAAGAATGGTTTCTGAGATCATTCCAACAGACCTTTCCTTCAAAAAGTGGGATCCTACCTGGTCACAGTCCATTGGTTCTGCGCACAGCTGTCCTTACCACAAAGAGTAGTGCCTGCACAGAAGGATGGTCCCATAATATTGAGTGTGTGTAAGATGGGAGGGAGTTGAGACTTCTTCTGAACAGGTGTCTATTAATCCTGTTACTCCAGTTCCCCATGTTCTTTGTGCGAGTGCATGACAGGATGCACAGTAGTATCTGTTTGTGAATGTTCAGCGATATGACATGAGTTACAGTAGCTCTCCGTAAGATGTAGGATGAGAAATAGGGAGAGAGTAGATACAGCACGAGAAGAGACAACAATAAGTTAATACGTTAAGGACAGAAGATAAGAGGAGGGACCAAAGAATTAAGACACATTACAGATATGGGGAGTCAGAATGACAGTAAAGCAGCAGCAGCCTTGGACACAGATACAGATGAAGACAGCCTGTGCGACTGGGAGACAGTGGACATGCAACACCAACAGCTGAGCCACTGGGAGGACTGGGATTCCGAGGAGGTCCCCGCTGTAAGTCTCATCTGTTTGGGGTTAGGTAGCGGTCAATGGCAGGAAATCACTTTATAAATAATCTTATTTTTGTGGAGGCAGGAATTGTGTGTTAAAAGTAAAACAAATTCTAATAATACTCTACAAGGATCTTGGTTTGACAGTATTTTGGAGAAGTGGAGTGAAGTGATAACAGTGGATCAGGAGGCTACAACTTTTTATACTGTGTATACATTCTCTAAAGGAATGTGGGTTAGCCACTAACTTGACCTTTCAAACACACGTAAGAGGTGCAAATGATTATAATATTTTTTTAAACTGTTAGGAATTAATATTAATTTAACCACTTAAACCTGCTCCCTTATTTTTCTAACCCTTTGCAGAAAATACCCGGGCTACAAGCTTTTGCATCAGGGCGTGTTGTGAGCTTTGTACATTGGCTATTTTCGCTGAATGTTTTTACCCCAGAATAGGGACGCTAGGGTTCGGACAGAGGAGGGATTGCGAGTATGGTACTGTACATCGGTAGAAGGATGCTAAGTTTGGAACTGCCAGGCCTAGAGGAAGACCAAAGAGAAGATTTATGGATGTAGTGAAAGAGGACATGAAGTTAGTTGGTGTGAGTGAAGAGGAGGCAGAGGACAGGGTGAGATGGAGGCAGAGGACAGGGTGAGATGGAGGCAGAGGACAGGGTGAGATGGAGGCAGATGATTCGTTGAGGCCGACCCCTGAAGGGAACAGCCGAAAGGAAAAGAAGAAGAAGGGTTCAAGTGGTTAAAAATGATATAAACATCAATAAAACCAAAAAACATGTTGAGAGCACATTAACAATTATGATTCTCCAAATCCTTTCAAAGGATATGGTATTCATCACTAACGTGTTCAGCCCTTGCTTGGAATAAAATTACATCCTAATCCATCCTAATGTGCATTTTATGAGCATTTGGCCAGGATGGATTGAACACACAGTGAGTAATATTGTATTTATACATGTGTGTTTCTCCTCGGTAGGTATTGAGTCCCACATACAAGCAACGCAATGAAGACTTCAGGAAGCTGTTCAAGCAGCTGCCGGATACGGAGCGGCTCATTGTGGGTGAGTCTAAACAAGACACAGTGATCAAACAAAGTGCTGATCTTCAGCAGTTCATGAGAAGTGTCAAGTCTTGTATTCACTCTTCATTCACGGCCCGCCAACTCCATTCATTGCCTCGGCAGAAACTTTCAATTGGAAACTGTCTCGTCTAGTCGTCTTAATAGCACTCGATCTCCTAGGCTTCCAAAGTGAATCCAAACCGACGCCAGAGCTAAGAGTTATCTCTTACTGCAACAGTGACATTGTTGTGCCAATGTGGGCAAAGACGAGGAGATGAAGGAAAATCTGATAACCATGCAAGATTTTTTATTTTCGCCATGGACATGAAAAATCAGTATTCAGTAATGCCAGAATCACATAGGCCTAATAGCCCTGCATGCATACTAATGGATTCCTGATGTGCCATATAGTGTTCACTCTAGTCCACTGTGCTACACATTTTAAAATTTGCCACTTGCATAAATGCAAAATTAAATAAAATCGAAATTATGTTTGGGGAAGACGATTTACAACTTACAAGCTCATAACAAATTACGACATAACTATACAACATAACTATACTCCATGCAGTGGTGGAAAGTAACTAACATTTTGAGGTATTTGTACTTTTTTTGAATTCCAGACTTTTAATTGTAACGTAGTAGTATTTCTACATTTCAGTATTGGTACTTTTTACTTTTACTTAAGTAAGTAAAGTACTTTTTTCCCACCACAGATTCCGTGTTTGGGATTTCAATAATTAGGTCTTATCAATACAGACTTCTTACGCAGGAGAAAAAGGGCCATACTTGAGGACAGGAAGAGATTACGTTCTACCAGCTACTGTAAACTAGTTTGTCAACCTTAATAGTTGTGGTTTCCATTAAGGTGAACAGATACTGTAGTCTATGTTGATGAGAAAGATCGAACAATGGAACAAATAAAACAGATACTTATGTACAGTACATGATGAGTGATTAATGAAGGGCATGACAGGATTTAAAGGAATGCAGTCTCTGGCAGAACAAGGCAATACCGAGACGTAGCCTCGACTACTGCAGTTTTCTCTCACACAAATTCATACCATTCAGCACCACAGTGCACTGGGAAACCACTTCAACAAATGAACTAAAATATTTATAAGAATTGGCACGGCGGCCAAACAGTTCCAAGTACAAGCACTATTTAAGGGCATGATATAAGCAGGCTAAGTGAACTTCAATTTAATAACATCACATTTGGTGGCAGCGGTGGCCGAACGGTTTGCGGAGCGGTCTTGATACCGGAAGGTCGCCAGTTCGTATCCCCGGACCGGCACATTAAAATTACCACCGCTGAAGTGCCCTTGAGCAAGGCATTGAACCACTACCATGAAATGTTCTATGAGCAGGGCCTGGCTGTAAACAAGTATCTGATGCTTAGTCCAGTTACCCTGGGTAAATATAGTAACTTTGCTTTACATGCTTGCAAGTGACCGTAACAGTAGGCCTACTGTACTGTAGCCGGGGTGCATACTGTCTAAACTAAGTACTGCACCCCTGTAGCCTACCTGTTCTTTTGGGCAGCTAGTGATGATTTCACCAGCGTGATCCAGCATGAGACTTATACAATGAACTACTCACCTAATGCCGTGAAGGTTCCATGTTTAACATATACTGTACTTCCAAAGTGTGTACATTGTTTAAGTTACAGATGCATGGTTTTACTGTAGGCTATAAGCTTGTGTTTAATCCACGTGGGTTTTCTTGTTTACTACTTGGTTAGACTTGCTGGCATCATGACTTGTCATGGCAGCTTGACTACAACTGAAACAGACCTCCTCTTTGAAATAAGAGCCACTTGTAATGATTAGTCAACACTAGTTTTATTTCTAAGTGTACTTAGATAGACATCTATTCTGTAGCACCCTGAGATAATGCCTTGAGATAAGCCTGCTGCTGTGCCAAGAGGCAGGGCTTGCAAAGTGCGACCAAGTAAAGGTCTGTGTCTGTGTGATGGTGATCATCTGACAGCTGGAGTCCCGGGCCGGGGAACGACCGTACCCCAAGCTCCCCTGACGGACCGATCACAATAGTTTGATGCAAAGGTGTTTTTGCGACTGCATGAACTAACGATATGCTTAATTTTTGTGTGCCGCTGTACTATGATCCAGTAGTGTGTAAATGTATTTAAAAAATATATATATAGAATATGGAGATAGGTTTGTGCTCGACAGTGATGATAAGCATGAATGTGTTTTTGTTGACCTTTCCAGACTACTCCTGTGCTCTGCAGAGAGACATCCTCCTGCAGGGTCGCCTCTACCTCTCAGAGAATTGGATCTGTTTCTATAGCAACATCTTCCGATGGGAGACCTTGGTGAGGACACGCTTTTAAGTCAGTGGTTCTTCGGTGGAACCCCAGAATCACAAAAATATGTTGTGCTGCCAGGCACCTCCAGATGTAAAAGTTTGAGTTTAAAAAAAATCCCCCGGGCCCCACAAATCTTCATGACATCAATGATTGTGACGCTATAACACATTTTGCTGGGGACCCGCTGGTACACCCCAAGGACCCCTGGGGGTCCCCAGATCCAGAAGTAATGGTTTAAGTCATCTAACTAAAATACCAATAATCTTTGGACTATAACCCATAGTAGTTCTACAGTAAAAAGAAAAATGATGCTGCTACATAAATATTTGAAGTTGTTCAGAAAACTTTGTCAGAATTTAGAAGGCGTTTTTAGAATTGGCATCAGTCCAAAATGGGTTAAAGGACATTGTGTTTCTCTGTGTATAGCTGATGGTTCGGTTAAAGGACATTGTGTTTCTCTGTGTATAGCTGATGTTTCGGTTAAAGGACATTGTGTTTCTCTGTGTATAGCTGATGGTTCGGTTAAAGGACATTGTGTTTCTCTGTGTATAGCTGATGGTTTGGTTAAAGGACATTGTTTCTCTGTGTATAGCTGATGGTTCGGTTAAAGGACATTGTGTTTCTCTGTGTATAGCTGATGGTTCGGTTAAAGGACATTGTGTTTCTCTGTGTATAGCTGATGGTTCGGTTAAAGGACATTGTGTTTCTCTGTGTATAGCTGATGGTTCGGTTAAAGGACATTGTGTTTCTCTGTGTATAGCTGATGGTTCGGTTAAAGGACATTGTGTTTCTCTGTGTATAGCTGATGGTTCGGTTAAAGGACATTGTGTTTCTCTGTGTATAGCTGATGGTTCGGTTAAAGGACATTGTGTTTCTCTGTGTATAGCTGATGGTTTGGTTAAAGGACATTGTGTTTCTCTGTGTATAGCTGATGGTTCGGTTAAAGGACATTGTGTTTCTCTGTGTATAGCTGATGGTTCGGTTAAAGGACATCTGCTCCATGACCAAGGAGAAGACGGCTCGCCTCATCCCCAATGCCATCCAGCTGAGCACTGACAATGACAAGGTGAGCAGCTCATGCGGGTGCTATTGGTGCCATGGATGCTTGGACTGACATGCTCTTTTGGCACCGTTGGGTGCGTGGACTTGTGCAAATGCACAAGTATTGTGTATGCACACATACACAATACACATCACGCAACACGACATGATTTGCACATCGTTGCTGTCGGGAGGAAACCACCTAACTACATTTTTGAGGTTTTTGCATAAATCAGTGCAATTGAACACCCTTTACGTCTGTGTGTTGTTTCGAAAATATTGAACCAATGGAAAGTAGTAAAAAACGCTTTGGACAAAACCTCTTAATTCCATTAGACCCTTAAACTGTCTGCTAAAGCAACTAACTCCATCACCTCTCCCCCTCTCGTGCAAGTAATTGACAATATACACAACACCAACTTTCATGAGGCAGTATTGCTTTGTTTTCAAAATATAAGGTTTTCTTAATTTCCTGTAATTCTTCTATTTTTACAGGTACAGGTACATTATTATCACGTCACGACGTGGACGTGTGCTATTTTCACTACTTCTTAAAAGGCCTAGTTAAATATTTATGGAATTTGTACATACTGTAGGGGGAAAAAACTCAAGACATATTTATTTTTACTTGTGACCCATACATATTGGTCCTCAGTGTTTGGAAAACAGTGTTCTAAGGTGTAGTAGTTGTTTAAACCCTCCTGTTCCGTTTCAGCACTTTTTCACCTCATTCGGAGCGAGGGACCGGACATACATGATGATGTTCAGACTCTGGCAGAACGCCCTGCTAGAAAAGGTGAGATTGATACACTGTTAATCACTTACAGACATTCATGTTTGAAATTATTATATTTTGAGTTTCAACGTGTAATTTAGTTTACAACTTTGTAAAATATTATTATTTTTTGTGTCTTTAACCACTTTAACCATACTTTATACTTTGGCTATTCAAAAATAGGAGATATACAACAATACAAGCTCACTCGCTTACTTTGGATTCAAAAATCCAAAGTAAGCTTGTTTTCATATTATAACGTTTAATCTGATTATAGCTTTAAGAAGCTATATATATATATAGGTAAACTAAGGTTTACCTATGATACTGAGGCACACTGTGTCGTATTACCTTGTTTTTACCTTGCTTATGTTTTACCTTGCTTATAATAATAATAATAATAATAATAATAATAATAATATCTAAAATGTATATAGCGCTTTTCTGAGTACTTCAAATCGCTCTGGATTAAGAGCATCTGCTAAACGGCTAAATTGTAAAATTGTTTGTGCCACCCGTCCTCCCCGCCTCCATTCTCCTTCCCTCTTATCAGCCTTTATGTCCAAAAGAGCTGTGGCATTTTGTCCACCAGTGTTACGGCAACGAGCTGGGCCTGACCAGTGAGGACGAGGACTATGTGCACCCAGACGATGACTTCAACACCATGGGGTGAGTCTCAAGTAACCATACAACCAGCGGGTTGAGTGGCCAATAACATGACCAGCAACACCTGAATGATCAGGTCTGTAACTCTGAGAGTGTACAATTGGTTTTTTGTACCACGCTGACCGCTCGGTGGGGCGGTTCTTGTATTATTGTATTTGTTTTACTGAGGATAAGGTTAGCAATAAGTTTAGGGTTGGGCATAGTTTTACTGGGCTTAAGTTTAGGAATAGGGCTAGGTTTTGGCACCGTTTTACTGAGGTTAAGTTTAGGAATAAGGTCAGGTTTAACCGTTTAGGCACAGTTTACTGAGGTTACATTTAGTAATATCGGGCTGAGACAAACTGGCCAGGCTACTGCTTTTCCAAATGTCATGCTTTAAGTAGCATGTGACATGTCAAACTAGGGTGTTTAAATTATTCTGAATCCATTCCAAGCACGAAAAACACTCCTTGGCCTAAAAATGGCCATAGCCGTCATCACAAATGTGATGAGGTCAGCACATTTGGTGGCTATGGCCGAATTCATGGCCATGGCTATGGCCGAATATGGCGACATGTCACATGCTATTTAAAGTATGATGAAATTTGTAAACTTTTGCCTTATATTGGTTGTCTATGGTGTGGTATACAAAAATGGCCATAACCTTTTTCTGTGATGTTTCCGGCAGAGCAGACCTCTCATTCTGTGGACCTTAATGACCAAGTGAATAGAAAAAACACAAATAAAAAGTACGTCATGACGTCACAGGTTAATCTCTTTTCCTTGAGCTTTTGGGCCTGTGGCTCCCCGGCTAATAGTGCTTTCTTGGGTTATAAATCCTCTTAGCAGACCTTATTTTGAACTGTACTTTCCTGTGATTTTTCTGCAAACTGTTAATAAAGTATTCAATCAATCAAAAAGACCACTCTACCGTTCCGCTGGCTGTATGCCCGAGGCAACTGTGTTTTGAGACGAGCGTTCTGGTATTCCATATCCGTGCAGTGCGGTGCGGTGCAGAGCAGCCCTGTTTATCATTGTGTATCAAGCTGGTAACCTTGACCTACAGCTGCTGTCTATCTCCGAGGTGCAGGTACTGTGAGGAGCTGCCTGTGGAGGACGCCAGCGCGGAGCATAACGCTGAGCCTGGCAGTGCTCTGGCCTGCAAGAGCCTGGAGGCCTCCAGGCCTGACATCAGCCCCTTGCTCCCCCTCATCAAGGCCTCCTTCCCCGCTGACGCCCTGCTCGACCTGCCCGGCAGCGAGCCTCCGCTCCCTGTGAGTACAGCAGCCCTGTCACATTGCATCAGGTGTTCTCAAACTTCTTTGGCTCAGGGCACCCCTGAAAATAACTTTTCTTTGAAGAGACTTGGTGAACTGTGGACTGAAAAAGAACACACCAAGTACAGTTTAACTCGGGTCCATTTTACTGAGAGTCTAAGTTGGTAAAACTGAAATGATAGATCAATTCCAAAATATTATCAAAGTATTCTGAGGCACCACTGGCATTGTGTCAAGGCACCCTAGGGTTCCACGGCACCCACTTTGAGAACCACTGCATTACATAATCGGTGATCGCCTAATCGCAATTATTTGAGATAATCAGTTATTTTTCAGAATGGTGTCTAGTGAGGCATCTAGAATGTCTAGAATGTCAAAGGCCATGTCTCACCTAAACACAGGATCTGACATGAATTTTGTATCTAATGGTCAAGATTCGATTCATCCCCTGAGCAAGCAGGCGTGCTTTATTAGCGCAAAGGTACAAATTTCAGCACTTCAAATCTGGGGTAGAAGAGGAAAGTTACATAGTGCTGATTGGAATTGGAAGTGATGAAACAAAAAAAGATTAGCAGACAAAATTAGAAATGGATCACTTCTGATTGGAGGAAATGAGTGCCCCACCTGAAAATGTATTTTCTTTACTAAAGAGCTGGATAGACAGGGAGATCCGCCCTGTTACTGAACAAACTGCTATATTCTGTTCTGATTGCTGTCAACGATAAGAGGGAAGGAGAATGGAGGCGGGGAGGACGGGTGGCACAATTTTTTTTACAATTTAGCCTCTTAATCCAGAGCGACTTGAAGTACTCAGAAAAGCGCTATATACATTTTAGATGATTGTTTCAACCAAAGCATAACAATTACAGCACCGTCAAGAAGTTTTCTATATAGCATTCTGCCTGGCGAGAATTACACAAAATATGAAATACAATATTTATTTTTGGATAGATTCATTACAAGCCTGGACCATTCATTTGGTGTTAACAAAACATGCTCAACAGTGAATTATATGATATAGGCCTACTCTTGTGACTTGTCTTTACTTCTCCCATGAGGCCAGCTAAGATGCCCGACCATGTCTGGAAATCATCAAAGTTGTTATTCACATTTTGACAACTTGTGTTAGTCATTTGGAGACTCCCTGTGTCCACAAGTCAACAAGGTCATGTTCACCTTGTTGACTTGACTCAAGTATTCTATTTAAGTAGTTTTCAAACTAACTTTCCCCCATGGACTCCACTTTGAGATCCATTGTTGTATGATTGCATGTTAGTTCAAACAATAGTCGAAAACCCATGAATAAAAACGTTAAAAGGTACAATACATTAAAATATAAACATTACGCAACACAAAATCCCTCGACTCATACGTACAACAGGAGCCTTCTGTTGCTTCAAAAGTGATGACAGGCATGCAGCATACACAAAGTTCCTCTATTAGTGCCCACAAAGAGTGAGCTCAGATCAGCAAACTCATGTCCATATTTCCCTCTACATATCGCTACGTATCGTCTCAGTCCGGTGGAAACCGTCTAGCTTGAATCTTGATATTTCAATTTTGTATTCCCTACAAAAATAGCAAATATAAATTTCTATAGCAGTATTGAAACTTTTACTCAAGTACAAAATGTGAGTACTTTTTCCTCCACTGAAAGAAAGATATAGGACGGGTTTAGATTAGCTTCTGCTACCGTGAAAATAGCAGATCTACAAGCTCACAATGTGTGGCATATCGACACATTGTGAGGTAGTAGATCTGCTATTTTCAAATCACCGAAATGTATATAGGGCTGAAGTGGGTAATGTATGTTTTATAATAATCCAAATCTACAAAATAACTAGTAACTAAAGCTGTCAAATAAATGTAGTGGAGAAAAAGTACAATATTTGGATCTGAGTGGAGTAGAATTAAAGGTTTTGGAAATTGGAAATAAAGTACAAAAACCTAAAATTTTTACTTAACACTTTTTCTGCCCGCTAGGTGGTAGCATAAGCACAGCACAGCTAAGCCTATGCCTGGCACAGCTTAGCTTTACCGATCGTCAAACGGTTACATGTCCGGAGCGATGCGAGACTAAGTCACAAATGAAATCCGATCATCGGATGAGCGACGGCTCATTATGGACAGCGCTCAAAGCTTTAGAGATACAGGACTTTGAAAATCCTGCTTTTAATGGAGATAAATGGAGCCTAAAAATCCCATAGCTGGTGGGAACAGAGGCGTTGCATAGCAACCAGAGTAATGCTAAAAGGTAAATTGGCGGCCGCCGCTTTCATATATGGAGTATACGAACCTAGTTGGCACCTGCCGTACCCTAGCCTAGGGGGTCCGAACATGTACCTAGTTGGCACCTGCCGTACCCTAGCCTAGGGGGTCCGAACATGTACCTAGTTGGCACCTGCCGTACCCTAGCCTAGGGGGTCCGAACATGTACCTAGTTGGCACCTGCCGTACCCTAGCCTAGGGGGTCCGAACATGTACCTAGTTGGCACCTGCCATACCCTAGCCTAGGGGGTCCGAACATGTACCTAGTTGGCACCTGCCGTACCCTAGCCTAGTGGGCCAGAACATGTACCTAGTTGGCACCTGCCGTACCCTAGCCTAGGGGGTCCACTCCGAACATGTACCTAGTTGGCACCTGCCGTACCCTAGCCTAGGGGGTCCGAACATGTACCTAGTTGGCACCTGCCGTACCCTAGCCTAGGGGGTCCGAACATGTACCTAGTTGGCACCTGCCGTACCCTAGCCTAGGGGGTACGAACATGTACCTAGTTGGCACCTGCCGTACCCTAGCCTAGGGGGTACGAACATGTACCTAGTTGGCACCTGCCGTACCCTAGCCTAGGGGGTCCGAACATGTACCTAGTTGGTACCTGCCGTACCCTAGCCTAGGGGGTCCGAACATGTACCTAGTTGGCACCTGCCGTACCCTAGCCTAGGGGGTCCAAACATCTACGTTCGTAGATGGCAGAAAAATTATTAAGTACAGTACTTCAGTAAATGCACTTAGTTACTTAGCCACTGCTTTCTCTCCGCAGTGCGATCTGTCCCCAGAAGAGTATTTCTCCCCCTGCGTCCCAGACGGTGACATGTTGAGCCTTCCCTTGCCTGAAAACTTTGGCGGTCTCGTCCCCTCGCCCTCATTGGACCTGAACGACAACGAGGACCTGCCCACCGAGCTCAGCGATTCGTCAGAGACGCACGACGACGACGAAGGTGTGTCACGAGAGGCAGACAGACCGCATTATGCATGCACGCACAGTCGCACACACATTACATACATCAAGAATAGTGGAAATATGTTTGAGCTTGTAGATCGGCTATTTCCACTATTCATGTTAAGTATAACGTTATTAAATTACTATGTCATGTTATTTGAAAGGTGATTCTTATTCATAATGTTCCGATGTTCAACGGCAGAAAATGTGATTTAATCGCCCCATTAATGTACGTGTCTTGGCTGGAGCAGGTGAGATCGAGCCATTCCACGATGACCTGAGCGGTCGCCAGTACATCAACGAAGTGTACAAGTTCAGCGTGGACAAGATGCACACCATGCTGTTCACAGAGTCCACGTTCATGAGGGACTTCCTGGAACGACGCAGGTTCTCAGGTACACGATTTAATGATTTTTCTTTATTTAAGTGTCATGCTTCCAAGGAAGCCCAGCCCATATTGGACAGGACACTTTTACTTTCATTTTACATAAACAATGACAATGAACTGACATGACAGTTCACAAACAATGAATAACTAAAACATCCAAGCTTCTTACATGGCAGATTACATGATTATAATTATACAACATAAAATGAAATAAAATACACAGGAGAGACTGAACCTACTTGAAGAGCTGAGATGTTCTTCTACTCCAGGCTCTAAAAACAAATTGTGCCGTCTCAATTACTTCATAATTAAATAACCACTCCAACTTCTACAATTCAATAGACTGTATGATAGTTCATATCGTTACTGTGGGGCAGAAACCTCTGATCTCCATATTGTCACAGTGTCACACAAAAGCATCAAAAGTAGCAGATCCGCAAGCTCCAATCCTCTCTGAATCTGAATCTCTGAAGCTCTGAATCCTGAGAAGTCACAGTTTCCTCCCCACAGAGATGATGTAGTGGTCTTCTATCTACATGCAGTAACATCTCAATGTTAAATTAGGTCTGGGAGTTTAAATATGAAAGCTGCTGTAAATAAAAATTTCTGGTTAAAGCAAAACCTTTTTCAAAAACAGCAGTTTCACGGCACGTTTCGAGCTTGTGGATCTGCTACTTTTGATGCTTTTGTGTGACACTGTAGTATGATCAAGTGGGCTAATTAACTCACTATATATATACTATATATACTGTGTGTATATATATATATATATATATATACACAGTATATATATATACAGTACATACAGGGTTTATCCCCGACAGCGACGATATACTATTGCCAGTGTAATGATAAAAGCTATGTAACATTTGCATTGTCTGTTGGTCCCATGCAGACGTGGTGTATCACCCATGGAAGAAGGAGCCAGATGGAGACCAGACCAGAGAGATCATGTACACCATCTCCCTCACCAATCCTCTGGCTCCCAAAACAGCCACCGTCACTGAGACACAGGTATACTGTAGTAATGAATGATATTTTTTTCCAAACACAGTTACAAAGTGCTTTACATGAGTGCTTTACAAGTTAAAACAACATACATAACATAAATCAACACAAGGAAATCAAAGGGTAAGCAAGCAACAACAAAGAAACACCTTAAAACAAAGGCAGAAGCTGCTAAGATAAGAGCTGCTAAGATAAGATAAGCTTTAACATAGAGATATGTTTTTAGAAGTGTTTTTAACGAAGACACTGATTTTGCAAGCCTCAGCTCCACAGGTAGGGCATTCCACAGCGTGGGTGCCCGGACTGCAAATGCCCGATTGCCCCGTGTAACGAGGCGAGACGGGTGGACTTTCAGGAGGGCCTTTTCCGTGGATCTAAGGCAGCACCCTGGTTCATAGGGGGGCAGCAAGGCTTTAATGTAGCTCACCCCCAGGTGGCTGTCAGTGGTAGTGTTTCCATGACTGCTTCACTCCATTTACTGCTGGAGTTTCTCTGGAACAGTGGTTTTCACCAAGTGGTCCCCACCTAAATTATGGAGAGTTGGTAAATGAACCCTTATTTGATCAACGTTTGCCTGTTATCTCTCCTATGGTTGACAACATCTTGAGAAGTAGTCTCAATAGCTGGGTGCAGATTCTTGAAGATACATAGAAAAGGAATATCTTGAGTGGTTTCTTATGAACTTATTTATTTTCAATAAACGATATGATATGGAAAGGGTTGAAAACCACTGCTCTAGAACAGTCTGCACACACTGCCAGCGTTGTTGAGCGTGTTTACTAATCTTCCAGGCCCACAGAATATTTTTTGTAAACTCCAAATATCTCAAAAGAAAGAAGAGTTTTATCTGAGAAAAAAAGTGTGTTACCGCAATGTTCTGTTCTTTAGTTATTGACAGTTGAATATTGCTTGTTTACACCAGAAACACTGTCTGGGGAACAGAAAGCAGAGAAACATTTATTTTTATAAACTGTGATCACGTTATTTCCAGGTGTTCTCTTCTTCGGAATTCCCCAGGTTAGCTCACAGGTTGCATAGTGGTCAGCTGTGCGGTGGATTGAAATGGCGTGTATGTACAATACATGTATGAATGAATATTATAAGAGACTTTGGGCTTGTTATTTTATTCGGCTTTACTGAAGCCTAATTAAAAAAAACAAAGCCCAAAGTGGCATATAATATTAATAGTATTTCCATTTTGAGTGTAGCTGTATTTGCGGTTCTTGTGTGTAGACGCTCTACAAGGCCAGCCAGGAGAACGAGTGCTACATCATCGATGCGGAGGTGATCGCCCACGACGTCCCGTACCACGACTACTTCTACACACTCAACCGCTACATGCTCACCAGGGTGGCCAAGAACAGGTGCCGGCTCAGGTGAGGGGCGCATATTATTCTAATCTCTGTTTGGAATGTTAATGTTATTGATATAGGTTAATTTATTGCATTTTATTTTATCCGTGTCTGATCTGCACTCCGGAAACTTATTTGTTAACAAATTTTGGTCTTGAGCTACTGCAGACCACTATTTCAAACTAAAGGCCTCTTCCTTTACATTGCATTGTAAACAGAAGTACTAATTGGAATTTATCACCCCAGTTCTTAAGTCCTTACACTGGCTCCCTGTGTCAAAACATTGAGTTCAAAATTTGGTCTATAAAGGGCCAAAGTGCCAAATTACATTTCTGATCTTGCGATATTATGACCCATCCAGAGCTCTCAGGTAACCTGGGAAAGGTCTGCTAAGCTTTCTTTTCTTTTTTTAAGATATATTATATTATTATTGATAGGACAATAGACTGACAGGAAATGGGGGGAGAGAGATGGGGAGTGACACGCAGCAAAGGTTGTTGGGATCCGGATTCGAATCCGTGACACAGGCATTGCAGCCTAGGTGCCCAGACTGCTACGCCAGTGGCCCGGGACAAAAGGTCTGCATTTCTGCAGCACCACATATCTGGAACAAACTGAGACTGCCACTTGTATTTGTTTTAAAACACAACTAAAGACTATTCTATTCTATTTGCCACTGTCTTTGATTGAATGCACTTTAACCGTATCTGTTATTTGTTTTAACTTATTTTGTTTTATGCATTCTAATGCATCGTAATCCGTTGCCAGATGTTCTGTGAAAAGCACATTGTTGTTGAATGTGTTATACTAATCAAAGCGCCTTGCCTTGCGTACTACATGTCCTGTAGGGTGTCCACAGAGCTGCGCTACAGGAAGCAACCCTGGGGTCTCATCAAGGGCTTCATCGAGAGAAACTTCTGGAGTGGTCTGGATGAGTACTTCAGACACTTAGGTACGGGACGTACTAGAGCATATCTATTTACACGCACCTCGACAGTGGGTGCAGGGCCAATAAGGCCATCACGGAAGGAGGTAGGGCCCACGCACACCATTCTTTAGGCAAAGGAATTACTTTATTAAAGACAGATCTCACAAGATCTTCTGATCGGATGAAGATCCTGTGAGATCGAAACGTTGTCGTTAATAAAGTAATTCCTTTGCCTAAAGAATGGTACGCGGGCCCTACCTCCTTCCACGTATAACTATGTAACCAAAAAGAGATATTGTAATAGCATTATACTTTAACATTTGCAGACAAGTTGCTTCAATCATTTTGTCCCCCGCTGGACCCAGATATGGAACTGACCAAGGTGGAAGCGGCGCTGATGGACCACCCCAGGTCTCCCAAGTCCAAGGCGTTGAGGACGGGGACGGCGCGGAGGCGGAAGCGAGCTCTGGTTCACCACCTCAGACCCCTGGGGGGACACATGGACGAGATGCTGAGCACCGTCTCCACCCCCGAGGACGAGGAGGAAGTCAGCCACCACATCAAACACGTGGCAGGTCAGCTCCATGAACCCAAAAGCCAGGGTTCATTCATGACAGGGTTAATTAAAGGCAGGCTTAGTTAAGCCTTGTTGTGATGTAGTAGTTGCACACGTGATTTTGGGTAATTTTGGGTAATTTTTTATCACAGACTTGTCACAAACTTTGTAACCTTGTCACAAACTTTGTGACAAGTTGGGTAAGAGTGCCACCAAAAATTACGTCAAGAATAGACATTGTGATTTATTATGATTGTGAAACGATAACATCAGCAGCATTCATTATCTCTATATTATGTTGACAGATTGTGTACAACTTATAGAATAGCACATTTTTCAATGTACTTGTTTTGTAGCAAATAGTGACTGGTTACATTTGCCCTATACCTATAGTCTCACAATGCCAGTATATCAGAGATCTCCGCCTATAGGGGCTAGATTAGAACAGCGGTGAGAATGGTCACTAACAAATCTATGTACCTGTATTGTACCTACTACTTTGGAAATAGATCATATCACCACCCCAATATGAAGGACCGCCCTGCATTGGTTTTGCAATGCAATTATTATTTTTTAATCTTTTAAGTTTTAGCCATTGTATTTAAATGTCACCAGACGTGTCAGTAGGTGGAGATCTCTGATCATCTGGCTAGGTGAGACTACATTTGCCCTGACAAGTAGGACCTGTTGACCTGTCTGCTTTTGGGTGTGACCATCGTCATTGATGGTCAGTGTGGTCACACCATTGGACCACGAGAAATGATCATCAATCGATCAACAATCAAGTCAGTGGTCCTCAAAGTGGGGTCCGGGGACCCCTAGTGGTCCTTGAGGTGGCTCCAGGGGGTCCCCAGCTAAATTAGTTAATATAAAGCATCAAAATCTGTTCAACCACTTTAACCTTTTTGTTATACTTCAGCTATTTTTGAATAGCTGATCAAGAAAATACAACCTTGAACAAAAGTGTTGGAAACTGCATTGTCCTGAATTGACCCAAAGGAGGAAGATAGGTGATTTTCAGTGGTGGAAAGTAACTAAGTACATTTACTCAAGTAGGCCTACTGTACCTAAGTAAAAAAATTAGGTATTTGAGCATATTGTACTTCTTCTACACTACTAGTTACTTTGTAGATTTTGGTTATTATTACAAAGCATAACCAATTCAGCCCTATACACGGTACATTTCGGCCAATTGAAAATAGCCGATCTACAAGCTCACAATGTGCCATGATGCGACACATTGTGAGCTTGTAGATCAGCTATTTTCAAAAGATGTTTATTGAAAACTTGAAATGGCACATTCTGCATAATGAGTACTTTCACTTTGTCACTTTAAGTACATTTGCCTACTTTAGTACTTTTAGTCAAGTACATTTTGAATTCCGTACTTTTACTTGTAACAGAGTATTTCTACATTGCAGTATTGATACTTTCCATTGGTACTTTTTCCACCACTCTTTTGTCATACTTCAGCTATTCAAAAATACAGTAGCTGATCAAACAATTACAATCCTGAACAAAAGTGTTGTAAACCGCATTGCCCTGAATTGACCCAAAGAAGGAAGAGAGGTGACTTTTAAGGAATTCTGTTGTGTTCCTCTCGTCTCTTACTAGGTTCCACCCAGACCAGGCACATACCTGACCACGCCCCCGGAGGCCTGGCTCTCTACAGTGTCTCTAAGCTGCTGCTGCTCATCAGTCTTGTGTGAGTGTATGCTGTACTGTACTTGTACATGGATCAGAATGATGTATTTTATTTTATGCCACACATGTCATGCTGTTTGTTCACGTTCTGGAATTGTAATTCTCTTATTGTTTGTACTGTATATTTTGATGCTAGTAAGACTTTGAATTTCTGTTTCATTCTGTGACACCTAACATACACAATGAAGTCCCTTCTCTGTCCTCTCTGCTCATTCCTTCCTCACACACTGTCCAAAGCTGTCAACTAAACTGAATGTGATTGCAGGCATTTGGCCCTCTATGTCTTTGTTCCTCTGTTTTAGTGTTGTAATCTCTGTAATCTGCAATCTCATTTCTCTCCCTCTGTTCCTCTTTCCTTGTCTACAACTGCATTCCATAGGATCTGTATAAGGTATTCAACTATTTCATTTCATCTCACCAGCCATGACTTCTTTTTCTTTTTTTCTTTTACAAAGAGTTTTCATTGTGATACTGATAGGAACTTAAAGCATGTTAGTTCCACTGATGCAAGCCGGAACACAAATCGAACATGCACACAGTCCACCCATCCGACCAGTGATCGCTACCGCTTTCCAACATGTTCAAAGTACAGGCCCTAACCTGATGCAGGTTGGGAACGGCTGAATTTATGCAATAATACAAACTCTACACAAGATTGACCACCTTCTGTCATCCTCTCTAGTCTGGTTCTGCTGGTGTTCCTGAACACGATGCTGTTCTACAAGCTGTGGATGTTGGAGTACACCACACAGAGCCTCAGCTCCTGGCAAGAACTGCAACCGCACGAAAGGTAGTTAACTACCGTAGCATTTATGTATCTATAAGGCATGTATAGTAGGGCTGCAACTAGCAACGCATTGCTGTCGGCAGGAAACCTATATCTCCATATTCAAACTACTTTTTTGTCTTTTGTTAGGTGAAACTTGACATACAACAGGCCCGTTTTTATTAGCGACCTAGTCATGGTTGACTGCCCCCTAAGCCAACGGTATAGTCTGAAACGCCGCCTAAGCCAATGGGAGTCTGCACCACTCGTGTAACCAATCACGTAGTAGCGACATAGTCATGATTGACTGCCTCCTAAGCCCTGCCCCGCAGTCTGGCAACACCGCACCGCAGCCACTCTAGACCGTGACTCACTAATTCTCGTGCCAGTTGCCGTGGGCTGGACCTATATCTATATTATTTAGCACTTGTTGTGCCGCTTCAGCGTTGCCTGTCATGCTGCCGATTCATTTTCTTCGCGCTGTCATCCTGTCGATAATGAGGAGGCGGGCAGGCGCAGGGGCGCGCACGCACAGCAACTAGCACGAGCATTAGCCCCTAGACCGCAGCTCGAAGCGACAACAGCTGCTAATGTTATGAGCTAACTGCATGGACAGCAGGAAAGTCACAACAAAACACAGTGATTGAACCACGAACAGAATGTCACAAGGTGCCACGAGGTTGTGACACATACACGTTACAAAAATAATATATATTATAATAATAATAATAATAATATGGGGGGGAGAACGGAGACAGCGCTTGTTTCACCTGACAAATATGACTGTCATAATTTCTTATTTTGTAAATGAAAGCGGCACTATGTAACCTTTTTAATGAATGAAATGTCATTTGTCCAATCTGTATGGTTTTTGATTGATTGAATAGTATACTTACAGCAACAGAGTACAGTCAAACACTCTGTCTAAAAGGATAACACCGAAAAAGTGTGTTATCCTGTTAATACAATATATATTCTTTAATGGGGGTGATTGGATTTTGCTCTTCTATTGAGATATTTAGATCGTGTCAAAGGTCATGTCTCACCTAGAAAGATAGAGCACGCACATCCACTCACTTAAAGCCAGGTGCCGGGCCGAGGTCAATAATAATAGAAAAAAATCACACCCGTGTGAACTGAGTGGTGCAAGGTCTTATATAGTCTGATCAGCTATGTCAGTGACGTCACACACTAACCATAGCAACCATGCTCGTTTTTTTGGTACGAACAAACACAGGTACACGGGTACAAAGCCAGTTGTTGGAGTGGTTTGCACCACTCAATACAAAGCCAGTTGTTGGAGTGGTTTGCACCACTCAAAAAGGTATGGTCCGCACTCTGGAATAAGCTCCAGAGCTTATAACTATTTATTAAGGTTCCTCAGGTCACACCATAGTGGACATGACGTTTCGAGCCTCACGGCTCTTCATCACGCACACATTTTTACATGATGGTCAAGATTAAATGTATCCCCTGAGCAAGCTCTATTAGCTCAATGGTAAAATGTCAGCACTTAGGCAGGAAACAGCGTTCAAATCCAGTGTCCAATTATTCAAATAATCAAGAAAGCATGCGTTTTGCTGCGTGTGTGTGTGTGTGTGTTCTCAGTAAACTCCCTCAGACCCAGTTGGAGTGGACACAGTTCTTGGAGTCGCAGCAGCGTTACCACGACGACGAGGTCCAAAAGTGGAAGGAGATCATCAAAAGTTCAGTGGTGCTCTTAGACGAGGTGAGACGTCACGACAGCAACTCACCATGACGACATCACCACAACCACATTATCGCATTATCATATGTCAAGCCTGGGAGAGAAGACAGAACACTCTGTATAACTCTGAGCTGTAATTTAATGTATTATGAATATCATGTAAACATGCTGTCAATGTAAATGTGAAATGGTGTCTTATAAGCCCATGAGGGTTGGGCACTTTGTGTGCAGGACACAAAAATAAATAAATAATCAATCGATCAAATATAGATAAATAGCTATATAATTATATGAGTAACACACTTCTCCCTCCACTCTCCTCCAGATGAAGGACTCGTTACTAAATCTCCAGAAAGGCGTCGGCCTCAGGGACCAGGACTCTGAGTCAGAGGAGAAAGGGAATCGATATCAGTGACTGATCATTTTAACGAGGCATGTGCAATATGAAAAAAGAAAAAAAGTAATAAAATAGTTTATGAAAGGCAGTGGATGTAGAGATATGGGCAGGGGCTAAGTATCGGGTTATTTAACCACTTTCAACCTGGCGTCCCTGTTTTGGGCATGTCATTATATGTGAAACTTGGCAAAAGCTGTCCAAAATGGTCTGAAATAGCAAGAGAATGGCCTATCTACAGGCTCTCGCAACGCATTGTAGATGGACTATTTTGGCTATTCGGTGCAGGACGAAGTACATAGTGGTTAAGGGGGCTGTGATACCGTTCCCACGTGAGCGACCTCTGACAAGCAGTGACCTCATCAACGCGGGCCAGAGCACTACAATGCATCCTCCAGGGAGAGGAAGACCCATGCCAGAACTCATCATCAGCGTATATTATTCACCAACCCGGTCCAAGCTCTGCATCCCTCCTTTTCAGAGAATGTTCAAATGCAAAGTTTTTATTATTATAATTATTATTATTAAATGTGAATATATTGTTTGCCAACATACAGTACAAGGCAAAAGCTACGTATAAGATCCAACACGCTGAAATCAAAGCATGCCATTGTTTTCTCGTCTTCACAATTCCCTCAAGTATAAATTGGTGCACCACTGTTCAAATGTGGACACTCAATGTCAAAGGAGTGGAAAAGTTCAAATGTTGTGCAAAATGTATTCCACAAGCTCCTTTGCGGAATGTGAAGAGCCGCAGTATATATAACTTTTTAGACTTAAAATTGCAAGAAGACATATGACTCCACAATCAGCTTGCAGTATATTTCAACGTATTTTTGTTGGAATAAACCCACCAAGGATTCAAATCTAAACAGATAAAGTAGGTGTGTTTGTGTGTGAGCGGATACGTGTGGGTATAGTTGGATGTGAGTATATGTGTGTGCGAGTATGTGTGCGTGTGATATATATATATATATGGGATTTTTAAGCAGAACTTTATGGCAGTCAGGGCTACTTTCTACCAAGCATATAGTTCATCAGGGCTGGTTTCCCTGAGGGCTTATGCCACGGTTTTGAGTTTCAATGTTATATTGAGTGTTTATGTTTTCTATGGCAAAAAGTATTCTATCTATACCATATTGCTCTTCCCTTTTGATTGAGCAACATGCTGCTGATAAGGAGAACTTGTTTTGCATTAAGCCCGATTTATACTTAATCGTACGACATGTCGAGAGGAAATTCCCAGAAAGATCAGCTGCTTTGTGGCACGCGACACCTCATACAACTGAGTATAAATTGAGCGGAATGGTAGCGCATGCATGCTTAGCAGAAGATAGCACAACTCCAAGCTTCCTATGTGTTGACAAAGAAGGATAGACAAGAAACTTGTTCACAGCTAACCATGAATATTGTTTCGATTATCTTTGTGTTAAGACATCGCCACTATTCCATTGCTGCCAATATTTGTGTGTCAACAACTAATATTGCATCTTTATCCTATTTTGGATACTTATCCTTATTTCAGCCACTTTTGTGTTGTATCAATTCATGTGTGGCTTCACGTGTTGGTATAAAAGAAACAGAAAAACAATGTTGTGTTAACAGTACTGTAGGCCAATGAGTCGGCCCTTAACTAAACAACAGATGCAATGAATTTGAATGTGTGTTTTATTATTTGACCCTGTGTTCTTGAAATACCAGTTATGTGTTTTCTGTTACAGTACTGCAGCTGAAATAATTGTCCTAGAGCT
Organism: Electrona antarctica; assembly: GCF_951216825.1. Lineage (NCBI taxonomy): Eukaryota > Metazoa > Chordata > Actinopteri > Myctophiformes > Myctophidae > Electrona > Electrona antarctica. The sequence goes on from NC_136789.1 coordinate 13,818,549, forward strand.
TAAAGGGAAAGCCCTGACACGGATTGTTTTTTTCTTATTTTTTTTAAGTGACTGTGGAATGTTTGTTTGATCTTTTTCCATCCAAATTTATTGTATTTCTTTGCAGTTCAATATTATGAACCATCTCAGTATAACACTGTGCAGAATGTTTGTTCAATGACTTGTGCTTCATGGACTTGGTTTCAGGCTTCAACAGCAAATTGATTCTGTTCAGATATCAACACTGAACTGTCCAAGTTGGATAGACAAACAAATTGTCAGTGTCCTGTATAAATATATTCCTAATTCCCTTTTTAAACTTTGACAGCTGATCGTGTAGAAACATTTCCATGAGACTGCCATGAAGCCAAAGCCTTGAATAAGCATTGTAATAGCAGAAATGCATGGAGAGCAATGTTGAAATTCCAAATATCTGAAGTTCTTGAAATGTTGACTTTCTGGAGAAAAGAAAAAAAAAGTGCTATGTAACTTCTGTGTGGGTGGAACAACATTCTAAAATGTCTACTCATTTGGATAATGTGTGCAAAGTTAGAACGACATAATTATGGAAACCAAATTCACGAAAGCTTGGCCATACTGTACTTTGACACTGTATTTGAAATAATGTCAACTTCTTCTGTAGGTTATTTGTTGAAGACAGAACATAGTAAACATGCCCAGAATTCAAGAGGAGAAGGTTATCTTTTGTTTATGGCTGTCTCAAGTGAACTTGAGCCACGAGAGACACGACCGAGTTGTCGTGTTGAATGTTGCCAAGCTAGGTCGGACATAACAGAAACTGAAGGGACATCATGTTCATGGCTGATTAGAACACTGCAATGCATTCAGATGCAATTATGAACCTATAGCAATGTTTTTTAATGAACAAAACACATATATTATGGTGTGTGTGTGTGTGTGTGTGTGTGTGTGTGTGTGTGTGTGTGTGTGTGTGTGTGTGTGTGTGTGTGTGGCCATTCAAAAAACGACAAATGTCAAAATGTCAGATATTCATACACATAGTGAGTGCAAGAGAAAGAGCATCTATCGAGGGCAATCATGATACTGACATCAGGTCAGTATAATGACCATGATATTGATCATTATGCTGACAAGATACTGACCTTACCTTTATTAAAAGTATAAATTATAATGACAACATTCTTGTGCAATCTGATAGAGCTCATAGAGACATTTAAAATTATATAAACAGTCAGTCCTGCCAAACACGTTACACATATGGACTTTGTGCTCCAACTTCCAAGCCCTCATTATTTTGTGCAATCTAGCACGTGCACACACGCACGCACGCACGCACGCACGCACACAGTCACACAGTCACACAGTCACACAGTCACACACACTTCTGTGCATAGACAATACGTGACTGACTTTTTAAATGTATTCCTTCTCTGCATATAATGGGTCTGAAATATTTATACAGATATGATACTGACATGTAAATGCTCTTAATGCTGTGTACAGTTGTAGCGTAAACAGACTAGTGTAAAAGTCTCAAACCATGCAGGCAGTGGGTTGAGGCAAAATACATTTTAAAAGACAAATAATTCTCAATGGCTTGACAAATGACAGCCAACGGGCAAACGAACAAAGGACAATGAGTGTAGTGTGTGTGTGTGTGTGTATATGTGTGTGTGTGTGTGTGTGCATGTGTGTGTGTTATTTGCTGACTCATATTTGACTCTCATCCCTACAATGATGCCGTCAGCATGACCCTGTTTTTAATTTAAGCCCCAGAGCATTTCCCTTTTCCATCTGTTATACCAACATGTTGTCATTCGCTGATGTTGCTCAAAGATGGTGCCTTTGTTCTGTGTCATAAAGTGGTCAAGAACTTAGCTCTGGGCAAGCTTAATAGGGAGGTCATGGACTTAATAGGGAGGTCATGGACTTGCATTTGTTTTCAAATAATTGTATAGTGGATTAAAAGTATAATATTTGCCTCTGAGAGTAGAAATGTACTGAAAATTGGAAATACTCCAGTAAAGTAAAGACATACCTCACAATTGTATCAAAAGTCCAGTAGCCTACAGATACATTAACCACTTAGTTAATTTCCACCACTGATTAAAACAAATGTATTCTATTCTAAATAAAGGTTCATTGGGGTTTAAAACATTGCTATTGTTTTATTTGTGGTACAGAAAAATATGGCTTCATTCTTTGCTGAAAATGAAAGGGATGTGCCTCTCCAAAAGCTATTTCCCCCAATTACCTCCATTCTTCTTTCCAATCACAACCACCAGGTGGCGCATTGACCCGTAGGCTAAGCATCGGTGTATCAAACAATAAATCTATACAGCCTGCTGTAACATTGTTTCCTCAAGTCTTATCAGTCGGGACGCAGACAGTGCCTACACCCCAAGTCCTGCATTTATATTTTCTTCAAGGGACTTTTTTATTTGCGGGGGGTTCTTTCTTTCTTTATCTGGGTCTGGGAGAAAATTCCCCGATCACGACACGCACAGCGGATGCCATTATTACTACATGGGCGCACCGGGAGAGAGAAGGCAACCAACAGCTGTGTTTGCGTGAGAGAGAGAGGCTGCAGTCTCTCCAGTCGTTCAGGAATGGGTCCGACTAGAATGTTGGGCTGCTTCACAGCTGAAGAGCCGCTGCTGCCGCTATGGATACCCGAAGAACAGGCTGATAGGATTGAATAGCGACACTTAGGCCTATCTCTGTTTTAAATCGTAAAAACTAAACAAAGAGGCAACTAAAAAACAGCACCATTAAGAATAAGAACCAAAATAATAACTTTTTTAAAATTATTATTAAGAGAATAATGTTTCGTGCGCTCGCATTGCCAATCAAAGCGGAGCGCAGTCGGACCAAGGAGCGCCTGGAGGCGAGCTTGGCCGGCCTCTGTGAGCTGGAGCTCCTGAAACAGAGGCAGGAATGTCTGGTGCTGGGAGCGCTGTGTCTCGGGGACTACTCCTCCGTGCACGGCGGGCCCACGGGGATGATGACCGGCTCATCAGGCTGCACGGCGTGGGGAGAGCTCAGCTGCCGCCTCGGGCTCGGGGGGGACCACCCGTCCTCCGTCTGGGGAGAGCTGCGGAGCGTCGCGGGGCGCTGCGCTCCGGACGCACCGAGCGGCGGCGCGTCGGCGGCGGACGAGAACGGTCTCATCAGCAGGCGTCAGCCGGTAAGAAGAGAAAGCGCAAGGAATTGATACAATGTTGTAGTAGAGTCTAGACTGAGGGTTCCCAAAGAAACGCGATCCCCCCAAACTATTTATCATGTTTTTTAACTGGGGAGCCCACCTTGACAAGCACTTGGAATTACATTTTGACTGATACGTTCCACAGATGCAAATTGTGGAAAATAGCCGTAGATCGTCTCTTTCTTAAGTAATTTATTTTGACAATTTGGTAGACAACCATGCGCTACAAGAGTGGGTACAGTGGGCTTGTTGTGAGCGCCCTTGTGCATGTTTTAAAAATGTGGATGTTGTGAGTTGTTATTCTGTACCGCTTGAGTTACAGATACAAAACAAAACAAAAGAAACACTGTTGCGTTCATTTAAAAGTAAACCGTGTGCACACGGAGTGTTGTTCTATTTAAAAAACAAGGCAACGTTTTGGTGAATTCGGGGCTTATTTATACGATTCCAGGGAAATTGAGGGAATCCAGGCAAACGTTGAATGTATGAACAGTGAGTACAGTAGGCTTACTGTAAGCTCAGGGTTCACACTCTCACCACCACCACAAGCCAAATTGGCTGCACTGAAGTGAACGTTTATGTTGTGAATGTCCGACAGGTTTGAGGCCTAAACGCCCGATCTATTTGAAACATGACACCCCAAAGCTGATTGCTGCTGCTGACCCTTGAATTCTGAATCAGGGACTTAACTTCAGCAGTTTGTGACATTCCTAAACGTCCTTGCCATCAACAATGACACACACACGTACGTGCACTCTGCCATCATGCATTTTGCATTATGCAGTAGTTCAGGGGTTTGAAAACTTTGTCTTGTCATCATGGATTGGACCAACTAATTAGGCGATTGGCCAATAGCCCAGCCCATTAAGTATAAATGATTAGTTTAATTAAACGGAAACTGTTCAAAAAGTGGGGTTCCAGGGACCCCCCGCCTCCCCAGTGGTCTCTGAGGGGGTTCCAGAGGTTCCCCAGCAACAAATACTAGCAGTTCACTGTTAAACCAATTTAACCCCATTGCAAGTTGCAATAAAATCTTGTTTCAAAACATTTTAACAACTCAAATTGTCCCTCCCTCAAAACATTTTTTAAGATGGCCAAACGCCATATGCATAATTCCTTTGTGGGTCCTTGACATGAAGAAGTTTGATAACCAGATTACTATATCAAACTACTCATTTTGGCAGGGGACCCCTGGAGGCCCCCCGGGGGTCCCCGGGGACTTCACCATGAACAGAAACCGGCGCTGCAGTAGCTGAAGACTCTATCCTTGGCAGACTATTGAGAACAGCTGCAGCTTGCCTGGGTTTAAGACACAGGCTGTGTGCGTTGCAAGTACACTACTATTGTTTATAAGTGTGTGTGTTGAACAGCACAGCTGGTTAAAACTGCCAATAGGACACAATCTATCCTAGTGTGTGTGTGTGTGTGTGTGTGTGTGTGTGTGTGTGTGTGTGTGTGTGTGTGTGTGTGTGTGTGTGTGTGTGTGTGTGTTGGGTGTGTGTGTCTATGTCTCTGTGCGCGTGTGCGTGCGTGCCTGCGTGTGCTCGCTTGTATGCATGCATGCTTGCTCACTCACATACTGTGTTCTTGTGTTGCAAAAGTCAAGAGAAAGTGACAGAGGCTTTCTAGAAGAGTGTGACTGTGTGTGTGTGTGTGTGTGTGTGTGTGTGTGTGTGTGATTAACTCGGTCTGTCTGTGTGTTTACATGAGTGAGAGAGCCAGACACAGAGAGTTAAATAGACAGAGAGAGAGAGAGAGAGAGAGATTGAGTTATAAAGAGTGTTTATTTGCTAGTTGCTGCAGCGCGGCTGACAGCCATGTGACAGCAGATAGCAGCTGGAGCAGCACTCCAGTCCAGTCTGTCTGCTCCCCTGTCGTCTGACTGACGCATTCATTACGTTAAAAATGCATAATCCATGCTGTCGTCGGGCAGAAACCTCTGACCTCTTCTTGACCTTGATTATCTCTATAATTTATTCTAACTTAACACCCCGCTTGATCACACTACGTCGTCGCACGAAAGCATCAAAAGTAGCAGATCTGCAAGCTCGAAAGAGAGCACGAAGATGAGCTTGTGACTAAATAACTACATTGGATCCTTTGTGTGTGTTCGGCATACAAGGATTTCACCTGGGGCGCCCGCTGGCCAAGTGGTCCAGACGCATGCCACATCACACACGCCTGACAGCACGTTGCGTGTTTGAGTCCCGTTCATGACGACCTTTGCTGCGTGTCTCTCCCCTTCTCTCTCTCCCTCTTTCCTGTTAGCCTTCGCTTGATACTATCAATAAAAGGCAGAAAATAGGATTTCACCTGGCAGAAACATAATAATAACTAATAATAATAATCTCCATTATCATAATGGTATTGTGGTTTTGACCTATCCTTATTAGGGATTGCTTGTAGTGCCATCTGTGAATGTGATGCAAAGGTCACTGAGGCCAGTGGATGCTGTTTATCACTAGTGACACGCAACGAGAGACACAGGCAGGGCAGATTGACGAGTGTCTCTGAGGACACAGAGGATGACATCTGAGAGACAGAGAGTGTGTGTGTGTGTGTGTGTGTGTGTGTGTGTGTGTGTGTGTGTGTGTTTCTGCGTGCGTACGCTATCCATAGCTTTGTACTGCAAAAGCCCCCAAAAGGAGATCTTTGCAGCTGTGTATAACCATGATGTGTCACAGCCCAGCAGTATACGCACACGGACGCATGTGTGCGTGTACACACACATGCACGCACGGACACACGCACGCACGGACACACGCACGGACACACTCACGCATGCAAGCACACACTTATACAGAGAGAGGGAGAGGGGCCGGGGGCAACAACTCTAATGTATGTCTCCCTTGTGCCTCACACCTCATTGTGTTGTGTAAACACTCCAGTGTGTTCATAGCCCTAGTGTGTGTGTAAAGACCTAGCGAGAGGAAGAGGAGAGGGGCTTTGTTGACGTTCGCCCCCTGTGGGGTCTGTGGCGTCTCCTGGTCCTGGGCACAAATGATAGTGAACAACTAAAAAGGTTTCTTCTTTTCAGTGCTGAGCAGTGTTGTGGTGATAGGGGTCTGAAGAATATAAATTCACTCACCCATTGGAAACTGGGACGAAAGTGAAAAAGCGTGTTTATTTGTTTGTAAACACACAGCAGTGACACAACAGACAGACGCCATAGTCTCCAAAAGACCCTCCTCCTCCTCTGCTGCTGTTTGTCTGAAGTCCCAGAGAGCTACAGTACACACAACTCTTTAACCACTTTAACCCTCTGTGGGCAGCACTGAGTGTCGATTCCGTTGGCTAAAACCATGATGAAATTTTTTGTCGACTACCCTTTAGCACTGACGAAAAAACTAAATAAAAATTAAGCTATGGTGACTAAATCTGAGACTAAATATATTGACAACTTCTTTAACAAATATAAACTATAGACTATAACGTTAAGGAGTGACCAGTGGAGAAGAGATCCAGTAGAACTAAAATACATTACATTTTATGTACTGTAGCGGATCAGACAGCGGAAGCTTTTAAAAATAGTTAAAGGCAAAATTCAATAGAGGTCTATATTGAATTTTGCTTGTAACACGATTCAAAAGGATGTCCAGTTTGTCCACTGTGCCAAGAGCAACATTAACAGGCTAGATGAAAGCTAGCATATGGCTGGAACTAGAGGATGACAATCTTTCTGGATTCCCGCGGGATGGGATTAAAATTTCATTAAACCTGGGATTGGGACAGGACAGGATTGAAAAGTCAACGGGAGCGGGCGGGAGCGGGAATGACAATGACATCAATTAGCCTCATTATAGTACCACAGATTAACTGTTCCGAGTGCATGAAATACAGTAATCTAAAAAGAACACAAAATCTATTGCCTTTCTTAATGACTTATTAATAAAAAACAAAACAAAAAAGCAACAGGGAGTAAATTCTTTCTTTTAAATGTTTTTTTTTTGCGGGTTTCGCCTTTATTTTATAGAGGGACAGACAGTAGGCTGACAGGAAATGGGGGAGAGAGATGGGTGAGTGACATGCAGTAAAGGCCGTCGGGATCGGGAGTCGAACCCGCGGCACACTGCCAGACTCGGACTACCGGCCAAGGTGCCTGGACCGCTGAACTACGGCCCAGGCTGATGGGAGTATTTTTTAATGGGAGTGGGATGGGACAGGAGTCATCCTACCAGGAGTGGGATGGGATGGGATTTATTTTTACTCTGGCCCGGGATTGGGACGGGATGGGATGGGATTATTTCTGTGGGAGTGGGATGGGGTGGGAATCCACTCCTGTGTCAGTCTCTAGCTGGAACGTGTACAGGCAATGTGCACATTGTAAATCCCTCAATATGAAATGTTCATCTGCAATTTTCTGTATTGGCCCCTCCAGTAATATTTAGTGTTAAAGTGTACTGAAGTATCACGTGACATGGTGACGCTATGTTTGTTTAAAAATGACATACAGTACTAGAAATGCAAGGTAGAACTAACCCTAATATATTTTGGCCATTTGACCACACAAATATTTCTAATTCATATAATCGCAGATTATGTGGACCTGCACAGTACTAAAATCACATAATTATACCAGTGAACAATAACATAGACATTCACCAGGAATAATAATCTAGTCCGGATAGGGCTTTACGAGCAATGAATTCATAGTGACAGCAGAATGAATACATCCATAGAACAGTCAACAACTATTCTATGGACAACAATTTGTTGATAAACATTTTATTAGAAAATCGATATTTTGACAAGGAGAATAATGACTGAGACTGAATGTGTTCATGTGTATATATCCATGATCCATGATGAATGATGATGTATCCATGACCTTAAAGCTAAATTTGCCTCTTGTTTTGACATTTGACATTTCTGTCTGATTGTGCATATATACTGTCTTAAAGATATTTAATATTTGATAGCCACATTGCCACAGTCTCAAAGCCCATACATGGTTTTGGCTTTATCTTGTGTCAATTTTGTCATGTGTGTCAAATTGGACAAAGATATTGTATTGGTATATGTATAATACAACATTGTGAGTTACCAATGCACATCCCCAGCACTCACACATTAGAGTTTGGTAAACAAATTGGAGAATGAGGTCCAGGTCAACATTTTTGCTGCTGCTGAACAGTACACATCTTCGCCTCGCTGTCATAAGTTGTGGATAATGTCAGTTGTATGACAGAGTGCAATGGGGTGAAATATGAAATTATCTATAATTATAGTCACGCTTAATGTAACTATTGCCAATCAAAATTAAGCTTGATCTACGAGGAATTTATGTGGAATTGAATATTGTGTTCCCACAAAACCGAACATCTCCATCAGCTGAACCGCAGGTCCCTGAGGTCAGTTCAGTTAAATGAATATGAAATACATGACGTCCACAATTAGAATTATCTGAGTGGCTAATGTATTTAGCAGCAGTTTTCTTGTCAACAATATTTACAGTTACCCTAAGTAGTAAGTTTATAGCTGGCCGGCTGGTCCAGCCAAAAAAATTCAATCAGGGCCAAAGAAAGGAAGTCTGTGTGACTTTACTGCCTTATTTATTAAAAAAAGAAAAAAAATAGGCCTTAAGGGCCTTTCAAACGTGAAGAGATTTAACGCGCCTAGATTTCGTTTTCAATGCGACCTGCGTTTTAGCGTGGAGCACTGGGGAGCAGTCGCGGTGCGACAACTAGGGCATTCACTTCTAGTCATTTTTACTAGTTGACTAGTTGCCTAGTTTACAAGTCGACTAGTCGACTAGTTGTTTAACTACCTATTATGTAAAAAATTAAATAAATTAAAAAAATAAACTTTTTTCTTTTTTTCTTTTAATAAATATTTGTACATTGAAAAACTGTGTACATGGTGACTATAACTATAATCTACCTGATCTTGAGGCCTACAAAAAATTTTTTTATCAACTAATCAACTAGTACCAACAAGGTCGACTAGTGGATTTACTAGTCGACTAGTAAACTAGTCGACTAGTTGCTTAATGCCCTAGCGACAACGCAAGCGTATTTACGTGAGCGCGGTCCCGTGAATTTGTTGCGTGCGTGCTCGTTTCGTGCACACGCCGGCGACTCACCAGAACTGGATTCAGTTTAGCTTTTTTCTTTTTCACTTGCATTGTTGCTCCCCTCTTGAGCAGACCTGGAGGAGACCTGTCGTTGATCCAGGCAACAACGCCTGCGTTCCTTGCTTCCCGTTTGAAAGGCCCTTTAATTGTCAAGTCGCTTTTATTTATAATAATATATTAAATGTTTAAAAAGAACATGAGTGCAAACTGCTTTCCATTTGAGGCAGATGGATTAAGAATACAAGTACGAATGAAAGGAATGAGGAGTATGAGCTAAAAGCATGACTAAGAGGACACACAGATAAGACAAATAAAAGCACAAGAACAGAAAGCCCGATAGGATCAGTATTAAACCCTTTAAACCCCTGTGATTTGTTTCTGCCACAGACGCTGATGTTTACACACTCTGTCAGTATGCGTCATCTTGCCAGTTATCGGTTCATCCCTGCTTTTGTGTCTGCCAGACAGTGCCAGACAAGCCCTCTCCCAGTTATTAATTTGTGGGAATTCAACTGTAGCAGGTCATCAGGCAGCAAAATGATCTCCCCCCGGTCTATTCCTGGGGGAACGGCATGAGCACTTCTATTGTACAAATCAATATATCTTTTGGAGAAGGATCATTCCTTCTATAATTGATAGAGGCAGGCAAGTACTGTTCTGGCAGAGCCCTACATTGGTGAAATCTGAGGCCAATCTCTCTACTTGCGGCCAAATGAATACTCGACTGTCCACTGTCTGCAAATGGAGCCTGACTGATATGCCAAAATTGTGGGTCTGATGCTGACCATTTGTTCTTAACCATCGATTACCAATGTTTGGTCAAGTGCAAAACTTTCGAATCAATTTAAAAAACGTACATTTTATGAATGTTTCTATTTGAGAACATTTAACTTATGCAACTTATTATATAGATAAAAAATAAACGTAATTTCTTCTACCACTTAAAAAAATCTTCTCCAAAATAGCCAAACCAGCTCACAATGCTTCGCATTATTGCGCATTATTCAGCTTTTTTGGGAAAATGTTTGAAAATGTGTGAAATTTGCAGCGCCACGTACAGTAACAGCTGTGCAAAGCCTCCATAACCTCAGGGTGAAACCCAAGCAGGCGCTCTGTAGACGTGTAGTTTTATGACAGGTCATCATCAGAAGGCACAATATCAAGGGCAGTACTCACATTGCAATGCAAGCAGAGCCACACAGGGAACCATACTTGGCCAAGTGTACAGTCTGGCAGAGGCTGCCGTCTGGTGAGCCGTGTGCGCGGGTGTGCGTGCGACGTGCGTGCGTGCACACTTGTATTATAATTGCGAGGGCCAAATGTCCACACAACACAAGTATAGTACAATTTGAAAAATAGACATTGCGAGGACAATTTCCCTGGTCATATGGTTGTTTTGTGGTTAAAACTAAAAAGGTATGGGGAGTTAGATTTACAGTTAAGAAAAGATTCAGTTTGGGGTTAGGGTTTAGAGGTAGGGGTTATAGTTTTCCTATTTTACACTGTCACACACGGAAAACTAGCGAATCTACAAGCTTGCGTGTGTTGCATTGTGTAGCCTATTGAGGCTATTTTCAGCCATTTTCAATGCTATAATAAGTTGTTGATGTCCTCACAAGTATAGCAATTGTGTGTTTGTGTGTGCGTAAGTGTGAGTGAGTGACAGGGTGTGTGTGTGTGTGTGAGAGAGAGCAGGTAATGGGTTAAATAACTGATTGCAGGAAATAAAGGCAAAGGCTCTTACCTTCAATCGTTGTGGTTTTCAATCATTTCAAAGCGTACTTGTATATCTTGGCAGTATGTTCTCCATGCTTTCCAAACTCTCTCCTGTCTAACCCTGTATCACTCGTTTCCCATCTTCTCCACTCTTCTGTATTCCCAAATGTCTCCGAAATGTATGTTTGCATAATGCCGAAAAGGCACAACAGTGAAAATGTCTTTTAACCAATACGGACAAGCCGCTAGTACACAGACAATGATCATATCACATGTTATTAGAACATATTTACAACTGGAAGTAAACAGAAGCACTTATGTCTCCAGTCCGTGGCTCCACCATAGATTAAAATCAGTCTGTACAAACACAAAGCTGGTTTAATTGAGGGATAAAACGTTTCAATAACACAAAAGAGCAAATCCATTTGTGTTGAATCAAAGCATGTGTTTCCACACCCAGCTGCAAATGCAGTGCCGTCATGCCGCAATCAGTTTATCCTCGCAGGCCTCATTTCACAGAATGTGCAACTGGTGGTGCCGACTGAGAGGCAGAGAAATTAAATCCACTGGTACAAGAAACTGATTATGTTCCAAGATATAATTATGCAACAAAATTAAGTTAGAGAGAGTCTGTGTTTGTTGACGGGAATGCACCTCAGTCAATCCAGCCTTTGTGTGAGAACCAGGGTCATGGTGTCCCATTGTCATCGTTGAATGTACACAGTGTCAGTCCGAGTGTCATTCAGAGTGTCCGTTTCATTCCAGGCCTGCATATCATCGCCTCGGGCAGTTCAAACCGGAGTGAATATTATCTTTGTCAGCCCACAAGGGAGAATTGCCCTTTAGTTATGGGCAGCACTAAGCACCACCCTGAAAAAAGATGTTTCTTTTTATGTTTGTGCCCTATCATTTTTTATTTGATTCTCTCTCTCTCTCTCTCTCTCTCTCTCTCAAAACCGGGAAAAGCATCTGTGTTGGCTATTAAAAAAATAGCAGATCTACAAGCTCACAGCATGCAAAAAGAGAAGAAATAGGGATGCCCACATTGAAAGTGGAATGATAGCATACAATAAAACGCTTATCTAAATTATAACACGTGTCACATGGAGATGGACGGGCATCGATTGCGACGAAACCAGATTAATCTGCAATAACAATTCAGAGTCGGGGACAATCACAATATGCATATAAAATAACTGAATATAAGGTTACGTGTGAACACTAGGGGCTGGCAATTGCCATCCCCTGATGCCCCAAATGAGGGCCCTGTGGTGGTCTTGTGAGCAGATCAGCTGAGGGTGTTTATTACGTGGGTTATGTACAGTAGATGATCAGCTGAGGGTGTTTATTACGTGGGTTATGTACACTAGATGCATGGCCTTTGTAGACTGATCCCTACAGAACCTCTGATTGTACAGTATGAAGGCTGATTGCAGGGTGTGATACTGTACTGTACCACCTATAGGGCCTCAATGCTACTGTTATATACAGTATACGTGTGTGTGTGTGTGTGTGTGTGTGTGTGTGTGTGTGTGTGTGTGTGTGTGTGTGTGTGTGTGTGTGTGTGTGTACTGAATTTATTTAAGTATAACTTTGAGGTACTTTTACTCAAGTAAATTTTGAATTCTGGACTGGCAGTAGTAGGTCTATTCTATTGATACTTGTATTTAAGTAATATATGTGAGTACTTTTACTGTGTGTGTGTGTGCGTGTGTGCGTGTGTGCGTGCGTGCGTGCGTGCGTTTGCGTGTTTATGTGTAGGGGAAACAAGCCATCATTCAGGCGGTGTGGTCTCACATAAGTAGCCCCTAAACCCACACACAGACCCTTTCATCCAGCGCAGGCTTGACATTAGCCAAGTTCAGCTTCAGACACACACAAGGATCACTGCACACCCACATGCACACACATACACACACGCAATAATAAGGCCAGGCTTTGCATGCCTTTTCCCAAGAGTCTTTCTGCAGATGTTGCATCATACAGCAGAGGAAAAAGCCAGTTAATTGGATTTGACCAATTTGTTGACTATCATTCAAAATTTACACAGCCATGAAATTCTTCTATTCAGCTATTTGTGTTACTTTAGAATCACATTGGCTGCACACGCGAGCTAAACAGAGCCGGGTTGCCGTGGCATATCATTTCAACATGACTTACTTTGAATGCAAAGCTGCCCTCAAGGCTGAAGTGTACTTCAACCAAACGTTCTCATTCTAGGTTCAATCACTTGGACTCTAGATAAAAATAGCCGCTTAGATTGGCTATTTTCTCTGGAGATATTTGGGCTCGACGGGACAAAAGGGAGACGACCAAGTGAACAAAGTAGATGGGGTTTGGTGGTTAAAATGGTCTTAAGATCATTGGAGGGCACTTGACCTTCATCTGGATGCCACTGTTCACCCAGGACCTGCTTTCCCAAATCACACTGCTATCAACTTACTAAAGCCTCAGCCTAGGTAAAAACATCACACTGGTGTGAAGTGAGGGGCACCTGGTTTGTTTAAAGTGCTCTAAACAAACATTACCAAGGCGAAAAGTGTTCTAAACAATTGAACAAACATTTAAAAAAGCCATAGACTTGGCTGCCACATGACGTAATTCCGAAAGCCGAAGGACGTTGGAGGGTGTTAAATAGCTCGAACCAGTGCTGATTATTTCGTTAGGACCCGCTACAGTGGTGTTCGATACGAACTTAAACGGGATGTGGAAACCTCTACTTCAATGCTCTACGAGTTGCTTAGCCATTAGCCAGTTATTCTGTCTCATCTAGAAGACTACAAGCCATTCAAGGTATATGGGTTGTAAAGCCAGATACCTTGATTCGTATAAGACCTGTTGGAGATACCGCATGCGTTGCCTGGAATCCGGTTTAGAAGCCATGGGAGCCGCCTTTTATGCTGTGCAAGTCTAGTGTTACGATGATGTCACGGTTGTCACCACAGTGTATATCCATCTTTGGAGTTTCTACATTAATCTGATGTCAGCGCTGGATATCGCTGTTGTCTCCATATATGGGACTATGGGTTATCCCATATATGGAACTCTAAGTGAAGGCCTTCGCAACAGAGGGGATAGCGCCCCCCAAAAGTCCCAACCCAGTGTGAAGTGAGCGGTGCTTTGAGGTTACCGTGACCTCAGTGCTGCTGCACTATACTAATGGTGCGTTTGATGATGATGTATGATGATGTATTATTTGACCCCACATGACGTCACAGCGGATTAGTGAGTTTTGGCATTTTCCGATTCAAGTCAATGGCTAAACAAAGTTCATCTACAATAAATAAATAAATGTGAGAGCCAAGTCTATGGACTTTTTACATAATATGTACAAAGTCTAGTGTACTAGTCTGTGGCACCTAATGTCATATTATGCCGTATTAGGTGCCACAGTACACATGCCGTAGTGGGTGCCACAGTGAACTATGACGTAGTACTTGATGACACTTGATGGCTTCATCATCATACATGCCCATCAAAATAAAAGGCGCCACTCACTTCACACAAGTGTGATTCTTTTCTCTCTTGAGACCCATCTTGAGACCCATTCATCCATGTAATCAACTCTTCTATGATGTCATCTCATGATCTCATTTCTGTCAACGCCATACTGTATAAGCACCCTGCCTCAGGTATTTACACAGTTCACACACTCACGGTAAACTTAACCCAACATAATATTATTATTACGGATTATTAATACTATACTAACATCAATAATGCCAAGAGGAGGCAGAAGCCGCACATCCAGGATGTCCCCCCGTCCAGCCAGGCAGGTGGCACCCCCTCCATCCCATGCCCCAGCTACAACCCAGGGCTCTCAGTCAGGCCTGGCTGCCCACGGTGCAGCGCCCACACGGCAGCCCGGCCTGTTTGCCCAGATGGCGACTACAGCTGCTGGAGTGGCAATGGGCTCCAGTGTGGGCCACGCCATTGGCCATGCCATGACTGGAGCATTCAGTGGAGGAGGAGGGGAAAAATCTGATGTCACCTACCAGGAGCCTCACCAGGCCCAGCCCACATACCAGCAGCAACAGGCCGCATGCTCCTATGAGCTCCAGCAGTTCACTGAGTGTGCTTGGAGTCAAACCGACTACAAGCTCTGTGAGGGCTTTAGTCAGGTGCTCAAACAGTGCAAGTTCGCAAATGGACTGTCGTGAAGGGAGGAGACTAAAGCTGGATGCATACTGCACTTTTAGGTGATCACCTTATCACCTTTATAGGTGTTGATGTTGGTTAGTAAAAATGATGTGGATCATAGGTTAGCCAAGAGCACCATTGGCAAAACAAAAAAAGAAAAAAGTCATAAAAGTTATCCTTGGCAGTGAACGCCATTGGGGGAAAAAACCTACTGACTGACCTCATACATGTCTGAGGTCATAGACACAGGCCCAAGCCCCCAGAGCGGCTCTGACCTCATACGTGTCTGAGGTCACAGGCCCAAGCCCTACTACTGGTCAAAGCTGGAACTGCCCATGCATGCACTGTAGCATAAGTTAAGTTGAGGGCCCAGGACGGAGATGTCCGTCCGGGTACTTAGTACGGTCTGGTGCCCGACGGAGATTAATGATATCAAAACCGGTAGCATCGCTCCACAGCCTAGGAGCACTTGTTGCACAATCCTCGATGTTACACAACAGTGAGACGTCATCGAAAATCGCCATCGCATTGATAGTGTTTTGGCTACACTTAGCTGCTACAGCCACATCCGGAACAACATCCGGTCCGTCGGTAAAGGTGCTCCGGGCGCTATAAACGCTGGGAACATTTTTTTTTTTTTAAAGATATTTTTTTGCGGCTTACGCCTTTTATTGGTTTTTGAAGGGACAGACAGTAGGCTGACAGGAAACGGGAGAGAGATGGGGGAAGACATGCAGTAAAGGCCGTGTCGGGCTCGGGAGTCGAATCCGCGGCACACTGCGACTGGATTACCAGTCGGGTGCCGGAACATTTTATTAATGGATGAAATAACCCCGGGCACAGCTACGAAGCACTTGTTTCTACACTATTCCGGGCAGCTCACCTCCCGTGCAATGTTTTGAAACAAGTGACTAATAATTAAAAACAAAATGTAGGATACCAAAAATAAAGGGATCCATAGAAATGTGTCCACTACCCACAAGTGGGTCCTGACCCAGAAAAAGTGGTCTAGATAGAAGACAGACGCAGAGAGATTTACACATTTATAATAATAATAAAAACTGATTTCTCCCTTTTGTAGAGTTAATGTGCTGAAAACATCAGCCAATCAGTAGCTCTGTACAGAAGCACCCCGTAGAATTATGATTACGTGGAACGTGGCCAAGATGGAACACACTCCATGACCATTCCTTTGAAGCAGAAAGAAGAATGTTGTAGTAGCAAGCAAAGGCCTGGCGTGAGCCATGGCTAATTGAGGCCAACTGTGCAGAGGCCTTGATAGTATGCTATTATGTTTGATAATTGGTTAAGATGTGTATGATAATAGATTAATATGTTTGGTGTCAACTAAGTGTCAACTAAAACTACGATGAAAAATGTTCGTCGATTACCTTTTTTCCCTAACAAAAACCAAATAAAAACTAAGCTATGATGACTAAAACTAAGACTAGAACTACTTGCTTGTTGCACACTAGTAGGCCATTAATGGCCTACTAGTGTGCAAGCAGAGCGTGCAAGTACTGTCGACCGCTACAAACTGTAACATCTCAGCTTCTCTGTGAAAGAACGTTTGAAATATTGAATTATTAGGTTTAGCTATTTGCTACGTACCTAGTTTTTGGAGGTAAAAAAGTAGTATTGTTAAGTATGGTAAGAGACGGCTTTCGATGGTGACGTATATGTCGATCAGTGTCAGGTGGATTAAAGGAAATGCCTTTATGTATATGTATATGTAATTTGTAAGTTGATTAGCGGTATACTGTGGTTACTTTGCGTATGCCGTATAGCTCTCAATGATGACGTAATAAAGATGTGGATTAAAGGACCCAATGCCAGGGTGTAATTGGTTTTCGATGGTGACGTAATGACGATATGTTTTAGTGTCGGGAGGATTAAAGGTAATGCCCCTATGTATACATGTATGTAATCTGACACCACTGCCATATCAAGTAGTCATTACGTATACGCTGGCATGGCGCATACGCATCAAACAGCGACACGGACGAAAACTATTACTTGCACGCTCTGCTTGCGCAAGTAAATATATTGACAAATATATTGACAATTTCGTCAACAAATTACACTTAGACTAAAATGTGGATGGGATCCTTGCACACACAATGCCCCACACACACACACCCTCTCCTTCTAGCACGTGTCTGCTTGTGCTTTCGTCGTCAGAGACTTGCGTTTGTTCGCCTGTGTTGTGTTTGTTGCTCGTGTGTCTTGTGATACCTCATGATCAGGTAGGACAGTGGTTTTCAAAAACATTAAACCAAATGGACCCTTATGGGTCCAATGGTCCATTTGGCTCCATTGTATGCTCTCAACAGTTCAATTATTGTATTGAAAACCATTATGGGTCCATTTGGTTCCATTTTACGCTCTCAACAGTTCAATTATTGTATTGAAAACCATTATGGGTCCATTTGGTTCCATTTTACACTCTCAACAGTTACATTATTGTATTGAAAACCACTGTCCTACATGATGAGCATTACTTAATTTAGAGGAAGTCTACACAATTACAGAATGTAGAACAATTGTTATTTTGATCAATGTTTGGTACCAACATCAATACAGCATGGGATTGTGGACAACATCTTATCCAATGACAACAACATATTCAGAGTCTTAGGGTCTGAGAAACTAAATGTCATCAAATGGTCTGTGGCTCATGCTGAATAAATAATGGACCTTGATATGAAAAGAGTTGAAAACCACTGATGTAGGAAATGCTTAGCGGACCACCAGCTGCCTGCCATGTTGACGCAGTTGACCATGTGAAGCAAACTTTCTACAGCAGTATTTCTCAAACAGACTCAAGGACCCCCAAATTGATGTATATATTTGGCCATAGCACAAAGTGACGGGCTGTGAGCTTGTAGATCTGCAATTTTTTGAAAATTGATAAAGTGGTTAAGATGATTGTTAAGATGGTTTGTTTTACAGATTGAACCCCACATATATGTGTCTCTGTCTCATAGACCATTCTCCCTCTGCCTCATAGGCCAGTCTCCCTCTGCATCACTACAGTAGAATCAATCAAAGTAGAACAAAACGCTGTATCCATGTCCTCAAAAAAGGTAAACTATTCCACACAGGGACTGCCACAGAGACAGACAGCCTTTTCAAAGTGCTCACTGGTCCGTCTAAAAGTCAGACCCTGTGGAATGGTCAGTACTGTAGCATGACACAGCATGACATATTTTCCAGTGTTCTGCACCAACGCACATCCATGGATGACTGTATATGCAGATCTGGGTCCAAGTGGGAGGATGGAATACTCTGACTCAGTCATTGTTACAAGAAGATAAAGGTCACATTTAGACAGAGTCCAGATGTCAGATGAATTCAGCTGGGAGGGTAGACTATTGCAGTGGCGTGGAATCAAGCAACTTATACTGTCTGGGATGCACCCAAAAACCTGAATAGATGTAAAAATGATCCCCAGACGTATAATGTCTAAGTATGAATTTGCTCATCTTCTCGTTATAACAGTAGCATGTGTTATAGTTCTATATGTAAGAAAGCAGATTCTACCCTTTGAAAAAGGATCATAGCCCACAATCGCCTGGTAGAGCGTAGAACTCAGTTCATTCTGCGACCAGGATGTCCTACCAGGCTAAGACCACTAGGCTTTGTTAGCCAAAGCTCATTTTCTACTATACAATAACAGTGGTCACACAAACTAGCTGTTGTAAAGGATCCGAGTGAAATCATTATCCATCAGTAGTCCAGTAATAATTAAAAAAATCACACCCGTGTGAACTGAGTGGTGTAAGGTTGATTCAGCTGGAGTTTTTGTCCGATGTGAGGTATTATATAAGGTAAGGTATTATATAGCCTGATCAGCTCTGATCTGACGTAATGAAATCACACCCGGATGTGATTTCACAACTGTCTTTTTTTGTGCAGAAAAAATGAGCACGGTTGCTACGGTCATCCAGTTCACCCGGGTGTGATTTAATTACGTCAGAAATTATTTTGAACATAGCAACCATGCTAATTTTTTTCTGCACACAAAAGCCAGTTGTAGGAGTGGTTTACACCACTCAAAAACACACCTGTGTGAACTGAGTGGTGTAAGGTCTTATATAGACTAATCAGCTGTGGTCTGACGTAATGTCTGACGTAATGAAATCACACCCGTGTGAACTGGGTGACCATAGCAACCATGCTCATTTTTTGGTACGAACAGACAGACAGACAGACAGACACGTAAACTAACAAAGCCAGTTGTAGGAGTGGTTTACACCACTCAAAAAGAGTTGGGATGGGTTTCCGGAAGAGTTGTACAACAACTAAATGTCATCTGCCATGCTGTATTAATTAAACATCGTTGGTGATGTGCAACTAGGCTAATGTGCAGCGACTTGACATTAAAAGAAATTGGTGATTAACGATACAAACATGCCTCAGAGTGTGTGAACAGCATAGTGTGTAGAAGTCATTGATATGTGTTGCCTGGCCCGGTTGACATGAACATAAAAGGGAATTATTTTGAGAATTATTGGCAAAAAACACGTTGAATAAAAATGGTGGAATCAGTCCAAAACCACAACAAAGAAAGCCCCCCCTCTTCCCCCCGACCCAATAGAGACAGTCCATTTTAGATAATACAGTCTCTTCCCCCCGACCCAAGAGAGACAGTCCATTTTAGATAATACAGTCTCTCAGGTGGAAACCTCATATGTCCAAAACTGTTACTTTTCAGGTTTCAAATTCAAAAGGATCAAAACCTGGATAACCCTCAAAACGCACCACTTCACGCCGCGCTTCGACCTTGCAGATCTGCTACTTTTGATAATTTGGTGTGATGCTGGAGTGTGACACCATGATGCCAAGAGGGGCATTCATTTACAATAAAACACAAAAAGCTAAAACATGGAGATGGGAGGTTTCTGCCCGGCAGCAATGATACCCTAATTAGATCCAGGTTCTGCTGGCTTTCCATCAAGCCTTTGTCTGTTCCTACAGTCATGTAAGTAAGTAGGTCTCATCTGTGAAAAGAAACAGCCCTCCACCTTCCTCTTCTCCATGTTTGGGCACATTTGTGAATCAGACTTGCGTGCCAAACCTTCGTAGTTAAAATGCCAAACCCAATCCTGCCATTTCCCCCACAGGTTATATCTTTTGTAATTCCACATATTCATACTTGCATGCATATAGGTTTATAAATAGGCTACGTTATGACAACTACAGCTTGAAGCAAAGCCGGTAAATTATTTCCACGTAGTTACTAATGGCAACCCTACTATCTAATAATAGTCCATGGCTATGTCCAGACATATGAGAGTTTGTGACTAACCGACCGTGTTAAGAGCCTGATTTATCCTTGGTCGCGCATCGTGTCGTGCACTGAAGATAGCCGATCTACAAGCACACTGCAAGTACAACTGTGGCACGTTAAGAGCTTGTAGATCAGCTATGTTTGGTGTACGACACCGTCACGCAAACAAGTATAACTCGGGCGTAAGAGGCATTCAGGGAGAGCCTCGGCACTCTGTTGCTGAAATGTGAAACATGTGAGCTGTTCTGTAGAAATCATCTGACCCACCGTCTGTCACTACAGATGATGGCATGCTGTCTGTCTGGGCATTTCTGATATTCTTCACATTTTTCTGTCAGATTCTCTCTGTATTTCAGTCCATTTTGTGTGTGTATTAGTGTTGCATTCTTGGTTTCATGGATGGAACAATTGGATCGGGAATGGGGAAGGATTCTCTTTAAATCTACTTTGATCTCCTCCTGTCAAAGCAGCAGCACTATGTAACGTTCCTCTTCTACCCCGGATTTGACCCCGGTTTCCTGCTCAAGTGCTGACATTCTAATAGAGCTTGCCAGTGCTTGCTCAGGGGATAAATTGAATCTTGACCTTCAGGTCAAAATTTGTGTCAGATCTTGTGTCTAGGTGAGACATGACCTTTGACACGATCTAAATGTCTCAATAGAAGAGCAGGGAGACAAGTTATACAACCACCCCGATTATACAAGTTATATGTTATTAACATACTCCATATACTACTACCATACAGATTGGACAAGATGAGAATGTATTCATTAACAAGTTACATAGTGAGGGTTTAAAGGCTTTTCCTAATTTGAATATTCAGTGTGATGAGGGTATGGCTTGATGTTCACACAGCTCAAACTCTCCCTAGCTTATTCTCCATTTTGTATTTTACTTATTATTATTATGATTAGTGTTATGTGTGTGTGTGTGCCCGTGTGTGCCCGTGTGTGTGTGTGTGTGTGTGTGTGTGTGTGTGTGCCCGTGTGTGTGTATGTGCCCGTGTGTGTGTGTGTGCGCGCATGCGTGTGTGGGAGGAATGGTATGTTATTGTTGCAGTGTTGTGTTAATAAGTCGTATGTGTCTGTGAATGTGAAGGTTGTTAGTCTCCGTGTCTGCTCCCTGGTCCCAGCAGGACGAGCTGTTTTAGAAGCGTTGTGCACTACGCCATTTTCGGCAGGAACATTTTGCCATATTTGCCCATCTGAAACTTCACTTTGTATACCTATTACCTCGCATGAAAACTGTAACTTTTCAGGATTCGAAATAATAGCAAAAGTAGCAGATCGACAAGCTCAAACAGCGTGGCTTTGCGCTGCGTTTAGAGCTTATGGATCTGATACTCTTGATGCTTTGGGTGTGACGCTGTATGTGCTGTGGCTGTGGTGGTATGATAAAGTAGGGCATTCATTTACGGGGAAAAAAAATAAAATATGGAGATAAGAGGGTTGGGCCCGACAGAGACAATATGCATGGTAATGGACACAGTACAGTTGGGTGCCACCGATATTGTCCCTTATCATTTGACCCATTTAGGCCTGACCTCAAAATTTAAAAAAATCCTTCTAAATCCTCCAGTTTTCTGAAATAAATATTTTCACGATTTTTCAAAAATAGCAGACCTACAAGCTCATAGCGCGCCACTCGGTGGCGCGCTATGAGCTTGTAGATCTGCTATTTTTCAATAGCTAAATTATAACAATGTTTAAAACACCAAAAGGGGTTCCCGCCCAAAATGGGTTAACTGTCCTTTTGCGCAGATCACGCAAAACTCAGCAAAAAGAAAAGGACAATATCGGTGGCCTCCAACTGTATGTGCACATTTCAACAGTGCAAAGGGACAGTAGAAAATAATAATAATCACTCTCCATTTTGGTCATGTCAGGCTGACATCTTAAATCCGTTTTGTGACAAAGTATAAAATAAGGAATACAATAAACAGCTGTGAGTTTTCCATTACTTTTTATATTTCGTACATGTATTTTTGTGTTTATTTTATTTGAAAGTGAAATATCCATTTAAGTGGTTAATTGATACGTTTATACTGAATCGTTCTTATTTAATATTAGCTTAATTGTGAGCTTGTAGATTTGCTATTTTCACTAGTTTGGGTCTCGACTCTCGGGTGAGACATCAAGGCATCAAGGCATTCGTTTTGGGTCACGGGCTAAAAAGTTTGGTAAACCACATGATATTCTAATGTCTCTCTGTCTCTCTCTCTCTCTTCCAGAGCAGTCTCCAGTGTACCCCCTGGGGGCTACTAGCCTCCGTGGAGCAGCAGGTGTCAGAGCTGAGGGTGAACCAAGCAGAAACCAAGCCAGTGGAGAGTCCTGCGGAACCAGTCGACTGTCACCTCAGTTCAGGTCAGCCTCAGCCTGCAGGTGAACAACATTCAGTGAAAGTAGCCCATCTTGTAGAGTAGCTATTTTCAGTTTTGGGATTTGAGAGTGGGGGGAAAAAAGGAGGGGACCCCGGTCAACGGAAGTATAGAGAGCTTAAGTGCTTAAACTGGATCCTTGTATATCTCAGGCTCAGCCCCACGTTTACACCCCCCGGACATAATATTGAAAATACAAAACACATATTGAATTATTTAACAGAAGTCAATTGGGGTCGGAATTGGCTGAAACCTATAGCTCTGGTCCATACTAGCATTGGAAGGACTTCTCCTTAACACTAGGGGACTTTCGAGCCCCTGCGCACGCTTCACAGGCTGCACAGCCTCTCGTCGTCAGTAAAAAATAAAAAGTACACTTTTCGCTACTTACCAAAACAAAGTTTTGTGGAGTTGAAAGCCTACTTTCCTTAGTGGGAACACTCTGATCCCTCCACATCACGTCTAAAATACACGTTTTGGCCAAAATGTAAATCCACCGGCCGTTCCCATGTGGATCCCGAGATTCAGGGTTTTTTTGGGCAATTTTTTTTCCTCAAAAAAAAACACCTACATTTACCCTAACCGAGTCAATCAGAAATTTGACCTTGTATTTTTGAATGTGTTTAACAATTTTTTTTGTAATACAAGGGCTATGTATTACAAACTCCTCTGCCTCCGCCTGCTCTGCCTTATCTATGAGCAGCATTGCATTGCTTTGCTTTGATCGACACTAAGTAAGGGATGTTGTCCAGTGAGCTGTTCATTATTGCAACATAAAAGCTAAAGTGGTGATGTAGGAGCAGAGTTCCTGTTACGGCCCCCGAAGGGCTTTATTTTCCAATAATGACCGGCTCACTGTACAATATCACGCTTATTACATTGCTGCTCACAAACAAAAGTCAATATTTTGAAACAAAATATTCATAATACATTTTTTATTAGCTTAGAGGTTTGAGATACAAGCTTCTGCTGCCATAGCAACTTCAACAGACTAGGCAGGGCAGTCGTCTGTTATTAAGAGCAGCAGTCTGTTGTTCAGAAATGACAGACCGCAGAGTGCCTCAACTGACCCATCAGAGCCGTATAATAATTGTACTAATGCATTTGTGAACACGGAATGCGGTGTCCACCCCTAGAGACCGAGGAGGGAGCCACAGTGATCCTATGCTTCAGTTGCACCCAAACGCTAAGCCATCTGACTCAGTTGCTATGAAGACCAAAACATTGTTTTTAGATCAGCGGGGATGTGGTTTGGTGCCTGGCAGGAGCCAAAGCAGTGAAATAAATTCACTCTATGTCTTTAATAAAGGCCAAAGAGCCCTCTTTATCACTGCAAGCTCTGCAGTTTAATACAAGTCTTATCCTTTCCCAGCCCATATTTCACGTTTATGTTGCAGCCGAGGCACAAAATGGTACGCCTTGTCAAGACAGTATAACATTTTTCACGCACACGCACTGGAGGAGGTTACTAGAAATATTTGAAGCTGTAGAGTTATCGCAGATTGTTAACCGGTGCCTCTCTGCTATAGGCAAAAATTCAACCAATCATCATGCCACAGAACTGACAGAACCCAATGCAGATGATGCACTGAAATGTCGCATGGCCATAACTAAACCTCATGCCACGGTACAGTAAGAGTACAAGGGTACAAAATGCATTGTTTACTGCAGTGGTTCTCAACTAGCTTGGCGGGGCCAGACTCATAGCGAGGATTCACTGACGCTTCCTCCCCGCGTCACTGAATCCTCGCTATGAGTCTGGCCCCGCCAGGCTACATCTCAACCTGTGGGGGTCCCCAGATGACATTAAAGTGACAATTTAAGGACTTTTAATCAGTAAGAAAAAAATAATAATGAAAAAAGTCCATTACTGCATCAAAAGTAATCAACAAACTATATACTATAAAAACTGATCAAACATTCAGGAAGTTGTCAAATAATATGAGAAAGAGCCAAACATTGCCGATCTACAAGCTCACAACTCAACTCAGGGTGGGCGGTCTCCAGTTCCAATATGATTATTTTGGGGGTGACGGCCTGAAAAGGTTGAGAACCTGGTGTACTGTAAGCTTTGAATCATGAGTGGGCTTTAACCAAACAAATACCTACAAAACCATGTTTTTTGTAGGTATTTTGTAGGTATTTGTGTTTTTATCTGAGATATCTGCGTAATACCAAAACCATTGGAAAGACCACCGCAACGCGGGGTGAACTTGTAGGTCGGTGATTTGTCAGGGTGCGACACTGTCGTGCAAACAAGTATGAATCAGGCTTATAGGTGCCAAGTGTTAATTCTAGGATATCTGCCAAAATGTCAGCCCCCAAACATTCCATTCCATATAAATCCCCTTTTAATGACATTCTTCTGGGGGAAAGAGAAAGAACCGAGTTTAGTGATATTTGCCGTTTCGTCCAAATACCAAATTCGTACTGAAATACAAAAAGGAAGATGATTTAGTATGGAACCAGTAAGACGCCTAAGGGCGAGAAGCGACACGCGTCGCATGCACGCATCCGCCTCGTCGACGGCAGACTGCTGGACGAGCGGTGGCGCGGTCAGATCAACATTCTCTTGTACAGGGTTTGATGAGGGCCGGGCCTTTATTTTCGGGCCTGTTGAGAACTCTAGTTTTCGCCGGCTGCCGGGCGCGGCTGCACTAATAACTTTGGGGCTGGCCCGTCTAGAGTTTGAATGGACAGGTATCAGTCAAAAGGGAGACATCGAAGAGGAAGGATGGATGGGGAGGGATCAACATATGGAATGTTATTGTGTATATATGTCAGAACAGGTTCTGACATCTAAGGGTTTGAGGTTTGAGGTCAGATGTGGAATTGCTGGCCAATATTGATGATATCCAGGGATCTCCATATATGGGCTTAATTGCGACAGCAGATCGCATTTACTATGACATCAGATGTCATAGGGATGTCACGAGACCTGAGAACCATAGGGCTTTCCCATGTATGGGGATGACAGGATTTGCACGTTTTCATAGTAGGTCGCATTTATTGCATTCGATTGCAGTCCCTCCGTCTCCTGATCACATTCCCCATTGTGTGGAGTCATGCACACACACACACACACACACACACACACACACACACACACACACACACACACACACACACACACACACACACACACACACACACACACACACACACACACACACACACAGTTTACATTTTGAGGAGGTGGCAGCTGGGTAGCAAAGACAACTGTCTTTTTCAAGCTGGCTTTCCTGGTGGCACATTGATTTATGATGCATATCATCCGTAGCATGTTTTGTTTCACTGTATTTACAAGCAATGCCATTTGAGTTGACTTCGCCGCCGTGCCAAAACACCACTCTCCACATTCCTTTCCACTAGAACGGTTTGATCTGTTGACGGTTTGACTCCACGGCAGGAATAGAGATACAAATGGACTCCACGGCAGGAATAGAGATACAAATGTACCACTTTAACCACGTGAACCCCACTGTCCCCATTCTGGGCATGTCCTAATAGGCCAACATTTGTCGAAAATAGCAGATGTGAGCTTTTGGCAAAGATATTTGGTGTGTAGAGGTAAAAAGTAGGGGGCATAGTATAGACCAGCGTCGTTCCCAAACTGGGGGTTGAAACCAGGGGTCACCAACATGTCCGTACACGGACAAATGTGTCCGTGACAAAGACTTGGTCTTGTCCGTGGCAAATGTTTGATTTTGTTTTACACACCATTACAATGTTCTTATTTTGATCATAAAACCCACCCAGGTTTTCTTCAGAATATGTATGACAATAACTATGGCACACTGAGTCCACTAGTAGCCTAGTACTAGTGGTTCAGAATATGTATGACAATAACTATGGCACACTGAGTCCACTAGTAGCCTAGTACTAGTGGTTCAGAATATGTATGACAATAACTATGGCACACTGAGTCCACTAGTAGCCTAGTACTAGTGGTTCAGAATATGTATGACAATAACTATGGCACACTGAGTCCACTAGTAGCCTAGTACTAGTGGTTCTCAAATGTTTTATTTGCAAAGAACCCCCTTAACCCATTTAGACGTGACATTCTACAAAATGTGACAGTTTTCTGAAAAACCTTTGTCAGTGGTGCTCAACGTTTTTCATGTCAAGGAGCCCCACATTTTTTTGAAAAATAGAAGAACTATGAGCTTGTAGATCTGCTATTTTTCAGTAGCTAAAGTATAACATAATGCTATAAACACCAAAAGGGGTTCCCGCCCAGAATGGGTTAACTCAGAGTGTTCGAATGGAACAAAATAGACTTTCAGCTGTTTGCATACAATTTCAAACATGCAAACAGCTTAATGACTTCTATAAAAATTTTAGTCTTTTTTATGTCCAATGTATTTGTATTTAGTTCATAAAGTTAACATATTATAACCAAATGCTTTTGAAATTAAATACAATTTTACTTTTCAGGATTCCAATTTAAAAATAGCCAAAAAAAAATCAGGATTTCAATTAAAATTTAAAAAAAGCAGATCTACAAGATCAAAACACGTAGCAGTGAGACACATTTTGAGCTTGTAGATCGGCTATTTTTGCTACGACAGTAATATACAATGCGGCCCTCTGGAGTGAGTGAGACATGGCCAAAGTATTTCCGGGGGTCCCCAGCCAAAAACGTTGCGAACCCCGCTATAGACCCTGGTCAATGAAGCTGTATAGCGTGGTTAAGTGATCCTTAGGGGTAGTTCATACTGTCATTCATGTCAATGTCTAGTTCATTGTTTAGTAGACAATGTGCCTGCTCAATTAACCATTTCTGTAGTGTAGTGAACTTTTTCTTGGTGTAGGGTCCTAAAGTCTGTAAACACAGCTCTGTCTGTGAGATACAGCCACAAAAGAAAAAAACCCTTTTTTTGCGTGTGTGGCTATTGTACATAATCATGAACATGTTAAATAAATAATGAAGTAACTGAATCATGTGGTAGGCTACTGTAGCCTGTAGTTATACTTGAATATAAGCAGACAAAGTAAGCTTGTGTTGGCACAGTAGTAGGCGACCAATAATTTGCAGCCGGTACTTAACCGTTCTAGAGCAAGGGTTCCGCGCGACCCCCCAAAATAATCATATTTGAACTGGGGACTTGGAATAGCGAACTACAAGCTTACAAGGCCTCACACTCTTAACAACAATCATTGCAGTGGTTTGATGCACTCCTTGAATAGCACAAGACCACCTAAGTATCAGACAGCTACACCAATAATATAAGGCTTATAAGCTTCTTCACTAGAGAAGCCATTCATATATTTGTATAATATAAAACGTGAACAGTTGAGTTCTTATTTTGACGTTCTTTAAATCATACTAATCATGTTCTTCATCTTCCAGAGGACTGTGTGTACAGGCGAGATGGAGCTCCTGAAACCTGTCACCGCTCGGCGCTTCCTCGTTCACCATCAGCCACCTGCCGCTCCCCAGAGGTCATCGCTGCAGCAGCAGGGGACTCGAAGGCAGGGGAAACCTTGCCCTGGGACGCTAACTTGACGGCCGACGGCAAAGCAAAACTGGGAGACGCCGAAAGCGCAGAACCCACCGAGGAGGACTATCAGCAAGCCCAACGGATAGAAGTGTATATATCTGGTTTAATCCATCGCCGCCCCGCACCCCAACGCCCCTCTAAGCCGCGCACCAGCCTGGCGCACGACACCCGAGCCATCAACGTGGCCAGGCAGAGCAGCTTATGCCGCAAGGATCCGGACCAGCATACACCCGTGCAGGCGTCCAGCCAAGTGATACCTGAGCTGCACGCTGCACCCCAAGGTTCGGAAGCACCCCTCCTTCAGGCTTGCCATAGCCTGGATCAGGAGCGTTATCTGGGGACAGGTTTTCATGAAGAGCCCCCTGTGCCCTACCACCATGTTCAGCATCAGCCGGGCCTCTACCCGAGACCCAGGCAGCCTTCCATGGCTAGCACTCAATGCTCAACCCCCCTGGACTATCCGTCGTGTAGAGTCCTGCAGGATTCCAGCAACAGTGAGCCCGACTCTCCCCAGCACTTCCACCTGTACCCTTCACCCCCGCCGCATCCACTGCCATACACACCGCCGTCCTCTGATGAGCAGCTGGTCAACGCCGAGTACATCCCCGCCCAGCCGTGCCGGGCCTCCACCAGATCGTCCGCCCATCCCCATTCCAACTCCCTCAGGGGCTCCGCTGGGCTCAAGCCCAGCCCTAGCAGAAGCACGTACTCCCCAGAAAAGGCCGGCCACCATCACGATCAGCAGCAGCAGCCGCCCGCAGCCGCACAGGTCCAGCACTCCAGATCCAGGGGGGGCCCCAAGAAATGTCGCGCCAGCGATGACAGAGGGGGCGCCGCCAGGAAGCCGGGGAAGAAGGCCTGTCGCTCCCAGTCGGAGAACAGCCTCCAGAGAGTCCCGGAGCGGAAGTACAACACGGTGGAGAGAGACGGTGGCGGTAGTGGCAGCGGTGGAGGGGGAACCCGAGGGAGTCAGCCCAGGGGGAAGAAGCCACCGCAGGGAAGCGGCAGCTACCGCCGCTGGAGGTCAACCCTGGAGCTCAGCCAAGACGAGGCCGACCAGCAACCTGTGCAGGCTCAACCGCCGCCAACCTTGGCTCCCGCCCAAAGGGACCATGGCGGCGCCCGGCGTACGCGCAAATCTCGGCCTGCGCCGCCTCCGTCGTATGCCTACGCCCCACACGGCAACCACCACCACCACCCCCACTACCACCAGCACATTGAGTACCAGCTGGAGAGGGAGCAGGCGCCGCCGTGCCAGCCAGGCGACAGCTACGCCCACCTCGGACAGGGCGAGTCCGAGTCCAGCCTGAGCGAGGCCGACTCCCCAGACTCCAGCTCCTTGTCCAGTGACTCGGACGAGAGCGGGGGCCTTGTATGGCCCCAGCAGCTGCCTCCCCAGCTCTCCCTTCCTACACCCCCGTCCCAAGCCGCCGGGGCCCCCCTGCAACCCAAGGCTTTTGTCAAGATTAAGGCCTCGCATGCCCTCAAAAAGAAGATCCTGCGCTTTCGCACTGGCTCCCTGAAAGTAATGACCACTGTGTAGAAGTTGAATCGGTACTGTATAAATTGGTACGACCGGAGACGGTACGAATTACGAAAGGATTATGGGTTGTATTGCTTTTGTGGGCCCATTCTAAATGGCTTACATCATGGACAAGTAGTGGAGCTGCTGTAATGAGTAGTAGACTACAGTGAACAGTGAATGCTATTTGTATATAAAATAATTTGTACATATACAGTAAATACTATGATCCAAGTCTACAGTGTTCCCAGGACGATGTGTCCGTAAATGGAAGCCTTTTTGCTGGTTATGGTAAAACGTTGATGTTGTGGTGAAATAATACTATATAATAATAATGTACACACACGGTAATGATTGAAGCTAAAGGTACCACATTGATCACTGCTATATTTTGGCAGGAGGTCCCCTATGAAATGGCATTCTTGAAGTGTTATTGAAGTGTCCTCATTGTCAGTATTAGCTACACGTCCCCCCCCCCCCCCCCCCCATCTATTTCACACCTCTCAACCTGCTAAATTTACTTTATTAAAAGGTTGCAGGAAAAAATACAGTAACGTACATTCAATAGAAGGGCTGCTAAGAGGTTTCAAACCCAAGAAGGCCTATGACTCGTTTCCATTGGGGTCTTTTATACTCAATTCATCGAAAGTAAAAGTCCTGTATTCAAAATGTACCTGAGTAAAAGTACAAACGTATTGGCATCAAAATATAGCCTAAAGTACCACAAGTATTTTATTTATTTTTTAAATACAAAAATAGACAATCTACAAGATCACAGTGAGCTTGTAGATTGGCTATTTTCGAATAGCCAAAATATATATAAGTGGTTAATGTGTTATGTAATAATAATAAAAATCAAGTCCAGTAGCTATAGTAACTATAGTTTTCAAATAATTGCAGTGGAGTAAAATGTACAATATTTGCCTCTGAGATGTAGTGAAGTAGAAGTAAAAGACAAAAGAAAAAAATCTGAAATATTAAAAGTACTTTAATAATGTTACTTAAGTACAGTACTTGAGTAACTAGTATGTTACTTAATCTTACTTTCCACCACTGCCCTTATGACATCATCATCAGAAGAGGAACACACACACACACACACACACACACACACACACACACACACACACACACACACACACACACACAGGAGCAGCTGGGACAATAAGCCTCTTTGTTTAAGGTGCTAAGAAGTAAGAGGGACGTTTCCGTGCAACTGCATGTCTTCCTCTGGAGGAAGATGCAGTAGCATCGAAACGTCCGTCTTACTGCTTACTGAGCACCTTCATAAAGAGGCTTACAGTTCCACCAGCTCAGGGCAGGGTCATCAATATGTCCGTACATGGACAAATGTGTCCGTGGCAAAGACTTGGGCTTGGCCATGGCAAGTTTTATATTTGTACACTCTCATTGTGACAGGCCTATTATGAACATTCAGTGCCATCTCTTTATTTGTTTCTGGTAATACTCATTTTGTGTCCGTGGCAAAAATGGAATTTTGACAATAATGTCCACCACAAGCCAGCAAGACGATGACCCGTGCCCAGCTGCTCATGTGTGTGTGTGTTCTTCTACATTGGGTGCTGTTGTGTGTCCCGCTTCTGTGTCGCACCGGCCTTCACCTGAGGCATGGCGGAACTCCCCTTTCTTTTGACATCATTTGTCCATTATAAGACCTGAGGCCGATTCTACAAATGCCTTCTACGTAAATCAGTTCCTCTCAAACAAACCTTTTTGTGCCAAGGACCCCCCAAAATGATATGTATTTGACTGCGGACCTCCCTCAGCTCCGTCTGAAAATGTTTTGTGACAGGGACCCCCAGAAGAGAAGATGTGGGTTGAAAAATAGCAGATGTACAAGCTCGCAGCACAAAGTGAGCTTGCTTATCTTTTTTTGAATAGCCCCTCTCCCCTGTAAATCTAAATTTTGGTCATAAGGGGAGATTTCCCTTATGACCAAAACAAAATAAGTCAAAATGTCTACATTTTCAAAAATGACAGCTCTATATGCTTATAGCGTGTGTCGACTTTCTTTGCTATTCATCGTATGATGAAGTATAGGCCTATTAGGACTTAAGTGGTTAATGTTACTGTGAACTGTGACTCCCTATTTTATTGGCTTATACTTGTAAATGTTAAAAGGTTATGGTTGTCACCTTTAAAAGACAGTGATCAATTGAACCATCTAATGGACAATCCCAGTCTAATCTAGGACTGCTTTTTTTGTATTACTATTGAACAGCCCTTTAAAGCGTATGGTCTGCCACTCTGTAGTCTGTACTGGTGGGATCAAACTATGTATGAATGTAGTCTGTCTGTACATTGAAGAAAGTGCAGGAGGAGTTGTATACAGCTTGTAACAGTAGCCTGAGCAGTGGAAATAAATGCATGGTAAATCATTAAGACCTGAGGCTGATTTTACAAAATGCTTTCTAGAACCAGTAGTTCTCACGTCATTTTTTTCCCCCAAATTTTTTTCAAAAATGTACAAGTTCGCAGCACGGCACGAAGTGTATATCTGCTATATCGTTGCTGTCGGAAGGAAAGCACCTAACTCCATTTTTGAGGTTTTAGATTATTATTTTTTGCATAAATCAGTGCTATTGAACACCCTTTACGTCTGTGTGTTCTTTCGAAAATATTGAATCAATGAAAAGTAGTAAAAAGTGCTTCGGACAAGCTCTTAACTCCATTGGACCCTCAAACTGTCTGCTAAAGCAAACTAACTCCATCACCTCTCCCCCTCTCATGGAAGTAATTGACAATATCACAACACCAACTTTGATGAGGCAGTATTGCTTTGTTTTCAAAATATAAGGTTTTCTTCATTTCCTGAAAATAAATTATTTTTCATTTCCTGAAAAAAATAATAATAATCAGGGTTTAAATGTTGCCAGAAAACATGGTTTTCACGTGGTTTCACACAAGGAAACGTTTGGTGTTTTTCTAGTAAAAGCTTCAGCAAAAGATGTGATTATACGTTAGCAGAATTCATACCATTCTTTAACATGGGTGGCAAGGTCACAACATACTGTACACAGTGTACTTGAGTGTATATACAGTTATTCCACAAATTACAGTCCCCCCCCCCTGTTCCTTTGTTTTGTTTTTATGTTTGTAATACTGTACACATGTGTGGACTAACAAGTAATTACTTGTTTAAAGAGTTTATTTAATTTGTACATTGGTCACTTTCATTAACTGACAGTATTACGGTGCACAAGCCAACCTTACAGTTAGCTTCTCTTTTATACAAGTTTTGCCTGTCCAAATGCAGCATACAATGTTTTGATTCAATAAAAATGCCAAAGACTTGTTGTTGTTAAAGTGCCTTTCCTATAAATGACAACCCAGTATAGAGCCCTTGGTAATCTGATCAAATAAGTATAGGGTTTAAGGGTACTTTACTAGTAAATACTTTTGATTACCATCTTACTTTCCTGTTAAATGTAGGGGACTGTAAGTTGGCAATCTACCATGTAATGGAGGAAAGTGCTTTATACGAATGCCAGTGTTTCTCATTTCTCATTTCAAACCCCCATTTCGATATGCATTTAGACACTCACTCACCATTTGTTAGCTTTTTTATTATTGTATTTCTGGGAAGCCAATCTGTACTGTAGAAGACGTAAGACCTCAGGGTTAACCATTTGGTTCCATCCTTACACTGTCAGAGTTACAGACCCACAAGGGTCCATTTTGCAACCCCATGGCTGCGAATGAGAAACTGTGTATATATATATATATATATATATATATACCATCCAAGGTGTTACCAAAAGGCAAGCCCAGGTGCTGTCCCCACACACCACCAGAGAGACCACACACAGTGACACAACGCACACAGCAGCAGCTACAAGTGTTGATGATGGCGGTGAGTGATTGAGAAGTATGGCAGCAAGAGTTTCGGGTATGAGGGGTTGTGTGTGTTAGTTTCTAATCCCTTGTGACTGACTGACAGACAGACTGACTGTGTGACCGAGTTCTGTTGTCCTAGTCTAGTCTTCTTTGTCTTGTCCTATATGTATGTTTTTCTCTTTTTCAATATGAGGAGGAGGGATTACAGCCGTGTTGTCACAGTCAGATCCGTTCCGGACATATTATGTAATGTCACCAATGAGGTAGCCACCACTACCCTGAGCCATGCATCACATTTATACGTTCAACCTGGCAGCATGTCTTTATTGGCAAAGGTTTTCAAAATGCCTTTACAAAAATGTTACATTTTTCAAGATTTTCACAAGTTGTGAAAATACAAGCTCACGTGTCGCAATATGTTGTGAGCTTGCAGGTTTTCACAAAGCACCCCCGGATGACAATGCATAAGCAGAGCTTATAGTGGTTAAAATTCACCATCATCGTCTGCATATTTTGTTGGTTTAGTCATTGCGTGCGTGCGTGTGTGTGCGCGCGTGTGTGTGTGTGTGTGTGTGTGTGTGTGTGTGTGTGTGTGTGTGTGTGTGTGTGTGTGTGTGTGTGTGACTGTGTGTGTGTGGGGCTGTGCGCGTGCATGCATGCGTGCGTGCGTGTGAACTGCTTTCTCAATGTATAAAAACATTTAGAAAATAGCAGATCTACAAGCTTGTGAGCTTGCAGATCGGCTATTTTCAAATGGCTGAAATGTATATAGGACTGTAGTAGTTAGTGTATGATCCAAATTTACAAAGTAACTCGTAACTAAAGCGGTAAAATAAATGTAGTGGAGTAAAAGCACAATCTTTGGTTCTGATATGTAGTGGAGTAGAAGTATTGGAGATTGGAAAGCACAAACACCTCAAAATTGTACTTAAGTACAGTACTTAAGTAAATGTACTTAGTTATGTTACACCACTTGTGAACTGCTTTCTCAGAGGAAATCAGTGCCAGGGTCATGAATTACAAACCGTGGTTACATAGTTATGGAGAAGATACCAAAGAAAAACAAATGAGCAATTCATTGGTCTGAATCTGCAGGTCCTATATACACCCTCGTATTTCTCTTGGCCTGCAATACTACTAGTAATAACAATAAAAGTAATAATAATAGGTCTGCCTTGTGGTTCAGCCAGTTAATGAACAGACCATATGCTCCTAGTGAGCGCGAGGACTCGGTTTCACCATGCCAAAAGCACATCTAGACATTGACCCACAGTCGAGCGGAATCTCGAGTGGGCCTGCATGAGACGAGTATGAGACATGGTTGATATTTGAGATTAGGTCACTGTGTGTATGGCATACATTTTCACTTCTAGCTAAGCAAGGAAGAGAGAGAAAAAAATAAGAAAAGAGCAGAAAAGGAGAGTATGAATGGATTATTATGTGAGACACGTTTAAAAAGAAGGCTTGAAGGATGAGATCCACACCAGCCGCCTTACTGTCTGGGCCTTTGTGACCTATTGAGGAGGGAGAGGGAGAGAGAGAGAGAGAGAGAGAGAGAGGGAGAGAGAGAGAGAGAGAGAGAAAGAGAGAGAGCAATGCATGTGCATTGAAGAAAGAAGTCTCTTTCATAGATATACTTTTCTGTCTCTCTTTCCTTTTCTTCTTTTCTTTGAGTGTGTGTGTGTGTGTGTGTGTGTGTGTGTGTGTGTGTGTGTGTGTGTGTGTGTGTGTGTGTGTGTGTGTGTGTGTGTGCGCATTTCCCTAGCCTCCATCCACTCCCTGGCTGTCTGTCTGTCTCCCTCCGTCCGTCCGTCCTCATCCCTCCATCTGTTAGCAGTTAGAAAGAAACATGTTGGCTTCAGGGCCAGGAACCTAGAGTATTTCCTGCTTGCCGGCGAGCTAAGGAAAGAAAGAGAAGAGAGGAGAGTGGGAGAGAGGAGGAGAGAGAAGGGGAGGAGGGGGGTCTCAGAGAAGCCAACGAGGAAACCCTCACCGAGAAAGAGAAACAGAGAATCGACTGAGAGGGGGTAAAAAAAAAGAAAGAAAAAAAAGCAGGCTGAATGAAGGCCTCGTGCACACACATCTGGCTTTGATTAGAACGAGGGAGCCGGACGGTGATGTTGAGAGAAGCAGGCTGAGAGGGGAGACAGAGGAGCTTTTATTTTTGGCACTTGGGGGATATACAGTGATTGCCCTATTTTGTTCCCCCTCCGTCTTCTCTGATATGTTTTTATTTATTTATTTTTTATCGGGACTCAGTTTCCCCTCACATTCCTCCTCTTTGGATGCACCCTGCACTTTCACTGGTGTGTCCTCACAAAGCAGCAGGCCTTGTATAGGCGCGGCCCCGCTATGTTCCCCTTATATATTATTCTGGCTGCTCTCTTTCTCTTTGTTCCACGGCTTCCCAGTCTAACACTGTCCACTTCTCATGCTCTATTGCGGTGGTTTTCAACCATTTTCACATCAAGGCCCATTATCCTGCATTTGAGCCACGTCAGACCACCATTTGAGCCACGTCAGACCACCATTTGAGCCACGTCAGACCACCATTTGAGCCACGTCAGACCACCATTTGAGCCACGTCAGACCACCATTTGATGACACTTAGCCTCTCAGACCCAAAACTAAAGAATATTTTGTTATCGTTGACACATGACACAATTCCATGCTGTTGATCAAAATAAACAATTCTTCTATACATTCTCTAATTGTGCAGACTTCTTGAAAATTAAGTAATGCAGATGTTTAACAATAATGTAACTCTTGAGAGCGTGAAATGAAACCAAATGGACCTGTATGGGTCCATTTGGTTTAATTTTACACTCTCAAGAGTTAAAGATCTATAAGGGTCCAATTGGTTACCAACTGGACGATATGTACGGTATAGAGACACAGTACAGGCAGTGGTGGAACGTCACCAAGTCGATTTACTTAAGTACTGTACTTGAGGTATTTATACTGTACTTGAGCAATTCCAATGTCCAATGTCCAATACTTTTCCTTCTACTCCACTACTTTTGTAGTGTACTTTTCGTACACTACATTTGAAAACTTGAGTTACTATAGTTACCTTGTAGATTTTGATTATTATTACAAAACATTACATTTCGGCCATTTGACAATAGCCGATCGAAGCGCACACAATGCGTCGCGATGCAACACATTGTGAGCTTGTAGATCTGCTATTTTCAAAAGATTGAAATGAGACATTCTGCATAAAGAGTACTTTCTACCTTTGGTACTTAGTATACATTTTGATAGCAATACTTTGTAAATAATAAGTACATTTTGAATCCCGGACTTTTACTTGTAACAGAGTATTTTTCTACATTGCAGTATTGATAGTTTTACTCAAGTAAAAAATGTGAGTACCTTTTCCACCACTGGTATGTACTGTACTGTACGTACAGTATAGAGAGACACTACAGGACATAAAGTACACTTCTGGTAGCTTCCTGTCTGTCTGTCTGTCTGTCTGTCTGTCTGTCTGTCTGTCTGTCTGTCTGTCTGTCTGTCTGTCTGTCTGTCTGTCTGTCCATACATCAGTCTGCGTAAAGAATAAAGATTGCTGTAATTTGATGACTTTATCAGCCAATCCTAGAATAACATGATATGCCCAAAACGATAGGTATAAATATCCAGTTGTCCTCATAACACGAAAGTAGTTTCCTAGTGCATTCATTTCTAAGAAACATCAGCAACGGACTATTAAAAAGACTTCAAAGGGCATTCATGGTTATATTATAGATAAGACGGCACGACATTATTTACGAGGATAGCTGTGCTCATCTTCTCATCTTGATTGCTAGCTTGGGAATATTATGGCCTGTTGCAATTGCATTACTTCTCAGTATATTTTATCATACTGACTAGCATTATCTTATTAATGTAACAGCCAAATCAATAAACTAATTAATACCACGTTTATTAACTGCAGTGCAAGCTTGATTGTGATCTCAAAGAAGTAGTTCACCCAAAAAATGACTTATTTTCTATCAATTACACACCCCCTGAAGCCTTGAATTCATGGGAGATTTTTGTTTGTTTGTTTGTTTTTGTCACATTCCTAAGCAATTATTTGATGACTGGCGTAGACTCAAAGAGTCGGTTAAGGTGGTTATTGATTTAAAATCAGTGGTTTTCAACTCTTTTCATATCAAGACCCAGTTTTTATTCGGCATTTGGGCCATGGACCTTTGATGAGATTTAGCCTTGCAGACCCAAAACTTATTTTGTTGTCGTTGGATATGATTTTGTCCACAATTTCATGCTCTAGGTAGGAGATGACAGGCAAACGATCAAAATTCTTCTACATTCCCTAATTGTGTAGACTTCTTGTTTAACAATAGTTTAACTCTTGAGAATAAAATGAAACCAAATGGAAGGATATGTAAAGATATATGGGTCCATTGGGTTACCAACTCTCCATCATTTAGCCGGGGACCACCTGGAACCCCCTCAAGGACCACTGGTGGTTCCCGGACGACTGGTTGAAAACCACTGATTTAAATCAATACCTAATCTTAGTTTTAACTACCTTGCTTAGTGGCATAAACAACATTTCCAATCCAGTTCCAGTCCAATCATCATGAGACGGAGCAAATTATTATGAACATTTGATTAATGGAAAGCTGGGGAGGAGCAACAATGAAAATGGCGACTATGGGTCTGATGTCTGAATAATGGAACAGAGACAGACAGACAGACAGACAGACAGACAGACAGACAGAGTCCCTGGGAAACATCACCCCACTCCCTGACAGCTGCCCACGTTGACGGCCTTTACAGCCCCGGTTCCCAAACTCCGGGTCGTGACCCATTTGTGGGTCGCAGCGGATCCATTTGTATGGGTGCCTTTATTTCTTCTTCTTACATTTTGTTGTTAATTATCATTTCAAAACATAAATATTTGTTTTGTTTTTTAAAGTTTTACAAACAAATCCGAAGATGCTTTTTC
Source organism: Electrona antarctica (assembly GCF_951216825.1). NCBI lineage: Eukaryota > Metazoa > Chordata > Actinopteri > Myctophiformes > Myctophidae > Electrona > Electrona antarctica. The sequence continues at coordinate 13,857,161 of NC_136789.1, forward strand.
TCAGTAATTGCATGAAGAAATCAAAGAAAAATCATAAATTAGAAAACTAATGTTTTAGGTAGTAATGAAAATAGCCGATCTACAAGCTCACGGTGCTGCTCAAAGCAACGTTTGTGAGCTTGTAGGAATCTTTCGAAGGAATCTTTGGAAAAAAGCAGATCTACAAGCACACAAGTTGCAACGTGTCGCAAGCTTGTATAGGTCGAGAAGTATGACTAAAGTGGATAATGCATGTTTTGTATTTGTTTTAAATCAAAATCGAAAAAGGAACTACTAACTAATGTTTTCAGATAATTGTAGTGGAAAAGTACAACATCAGTCAAATGAATTAACTTATGATGACTGTAACTCATCTAATGGATTGATCAACAACCAGAAAGCTTAAGAAAGAAATGCCACCAAAAAGTCCAAATAAAGTGTGCCATGATGAAACATGAAGCCAAACTCCTTCACACGAGTTGAGTGGTGCTGTGTTTGATCATTCTGCTCCCTGGAGGACGTGGACTGTAATTACAAGTAACCCGATATGCCATTTCTGTGTTAGTTTATAGCTACATCGTTTAAGGCCTCACTGGAATTAATAGCCACGGACATGTCAAGCCATCAATCACCACAAACAAGAGAAGTGAGCCAAGTCAATAGTCCAAAAAGTGTTCCAGTTGCAGGGATGATTACAGTGTTAAATATCACAAGTCTACTCTGTCGAGCAGTTGAGACGAATAACAGTTTAAGTCCAAATTGTATTCTGATCCCTCCAGGCCTAGCTGTCCATCATATCCATCATGTATACATTATGGATAGTGTGGACTTAAACTGTTATTCGTCTCAACTGCGATTAATGCCAAAACACTGGTCATTTTAAAAAAGTTTCATTATTTTTGCATGTTAATAAATCTGATTTGAATCCATGTTGAAAGCGGTACAAAAATAGCCCAGACAGCCAATATTAAGCTTGAATTCAGTTCCTACTCAAAATATGCCTTACAGTATGTTGCAGTTTAATGTAAGAACACACACACACAGTGTGTGTGTGTGTGTGTGTGTGTGTGTGTGTGTCTGCGCTACTCAGGAAGTGAGGCAGTCAAAAAACAGGGATTAGCAAGTGCAGTGGAAGTAATTATAGCTTTATTCTTTAAGATGAGCATAACTCATCCAATCTGACTGAATTTCACCATTGAAATAAAATTTTCAAACAAGGTGCTTTACCAGTTTTAACACAATGCTGATAACTTTCATTTACATAGATTGGTCTATAGCTCTTACTATTCTCAATGATCAAAATGCTGATGCTTTAAAGTATGCTTGAAATTATTGCTGTCACATTAAAAAAATAAATATATATAACACATTTGTAAGGGGAAATAATTGTTCATAATATACTATTTATGCTTTTTGAGAGGACCACGAAAATATTAGTGTGCTGATTTATCAGTTTTCTTCTCCCCGCCAAAGGCATCATCCTATAATTTAGCGTTTCAAACAACTGTGCTCGCTCAGACATTTTTTAAATGGCTGCAGGCACCAATCAACATTGATGTTCACTGTAAACAGTCCCATGGCATACAATATCCCATCGTATACAGAGTGTCCTCCTAACAAATTATTCATTCCCTTTGTCTTAAGCAAACCACAACTTGAACATCTCTCTCTCTCTCTGTGTGGCAATAATGTTGTGAGGCTCTCGTCTCAGTAAAGCCCAGTAACATTGTGACCTTCGTGTTCCATGACACAGAAGGGACTAGCATTACGCTAATAGCCATAACAGATATTTTGGTCCCGGGCCAGACTCAAATGCTCCTGTTTAGTAAACTGGGGCCCGATTCTCGTTCATCAATGTTCATTAAGGGGCAACAAGTGCGTCATAAAGGAAAGAATTCATGGTGGGAAGTCTTTTACAGTACACCTCTTTAGTTTTTCCTGCTTTATGCTGTCCGTACATCTGTACTTTGAGAAGTAATAGGTTGAATCACCACATTTGATTTCCTTTTGACAAACAGATACAAATAATACAGCCATTTCTTTAAAGAAACGAACAGAAAATAACAGTTTGTTATAATTAAGCACTTTTCTTTAAAGAAAGGAACAGAAAATAATGATTTGTTAGACTTCCTGATCATTATTTTCCTGTGCAAACGTCATGTTTCTATACGCTCTGTCATTTCTTTGGCATAGTCCGATATGAAACGGTTTATAAGCCTGATTAACCCTTAGTTGTATGCTCCTGTTGCATGCCGTGAACAGCAGACACACAAGCTCACAACGTGCCACATTCGTGCCGCGTTGAGAGCTTGTAGATCTGCTATTTATTTACCGAGCACAACTCAAGCACACTAACCAAGTCAAGTATAAATCAGGCTTTAGACAGAGATACGGTCCCATGCTGTGCTTGTCCCGGCTCGGCTCAGCTCAGCTCTTCTCCGCCCTCCAGCTGGGCGGGGCAGACTCCACGTTCGTTGGAGAAGGGGGTGGAGTCAGCCGTACGAATGGCACCTGTTTCTGTGCTGCTGGGCCCAGAGAACCCTTCCTGAAGCAGGACAAAAGACATGTTGAGGTGCCAGCACCACGTACCTGTACAGTACAGATTAGCCTACACACTGCATAGAGTACATACTCAGCCGGCATGGACAATGTAACGCTCCAACGGAACTGGCGAGCATAGTTCTCTGAATAAATATGTTCATGTTGAAGTATTAGGGCACCGCCGCCAGGGGTAGAGTGGCTGGATGGTAACCGCAAGGTTGCCAGTTCGAACCCGGACTCCCCCAGAGTCAGTGTCTAAGTGTCCTTGAGCAAGACACTGGACCCCCTAATTGCTCCTGATGTGCTGGTTGGTGCCTTGCATGGTTTCCGCCGCCATCGGTGTATGAATGTGTGTGTGAATGGGTGAATGTAATGCACAATCTATGTAAAGCGCTATATAAATGCACCATTTACCATTTATTAGGCCTACTCACATAGCAGCATGCATCTCAAGAGTACTGTACTATAAATGCAGACTGTAGCTTTTGTTTTGTACTTCTATGAATTAATGAATGCATGAATGAATGTCTTTGTTTTGCAGACTCATGGTCCATAGAAACACGTGTACAATTACAAACCAACATTAACCCAAACCAAATGGCGTTACCCTCAGGGAGAAAAATGTCATGTTATCCGAGCCCCAACAATAATAGTATGCCCTGTATTGGTTCAAATTGTACACATGAACTCTAAATTGGACGAAGAAGCCGTTTAGTGCCCTTGTAAGGGCCTACTAATGTAATAGTTAGAATAGAATATTGGGGCCCAGGCGGTGGCGTAACCGCCTGGGCACCCGACTGGTAATCCAGTCGCAGTGTGCCGCGGGTTCGACTCCCGAGCCCGACACGGCCTTTACTGCATGTCTTCCCCCATCTCTCTCCCATTTCCTGTCAGCCTACTGTCTGTCCCTTCAAAAACCAATAAAAAGGCGTAAGCCGCAAAAAAATATCTTAAAAAAAAAAAAAAAAAAGAATAGAATATTGGCTGCAAACCCTTGATTATTATCTGCTGTTTGCCCGATAGCTCACTCAGGACTTGGATGTCGGCCTTTAGTCATTGACTCATTTGAATCATCACATTTGAATTTGAAATTGAGTGGAGCGGGACAGACAGCTCTATAAAACAGTGGTGTCCGCAGACTTTGAGTTCTTTGAGGAGGTTTCAAATACAAGTCTTGTGATTTGACACTTTTTTATTTTTATTTTTTAAGATTTGTTTTTGCCAATTGATGCCAGGGTATTAAGTTTAAGTTCTTGTTGCAAGATATTCCAAGAATCAGGTGCACCGATGCTGAAAGCAGCCATTCCAAGTTCAGAGTTGGCAAAAAGGGACCAGAAGGCCTAGCCAATCACTGGAGCGAGTTACAATGCGACTAGGTTTCTGATGTAACATGATTATTGTGTCTTTCAGTCAGAGAAGACCAGCCCACATTATCATATAGGGTACAGTGATGAGTATCGTAGCTGTCTCCAGTAATAAACCTCAGAGCCGAGTGGTAAACTTAGTCCAGTGGCTTGAGTGTGGAGGCAGCTGCATGACGATAGATTATGTCTCCATAGTCCAGTACGGATAGAAATGTGGCTTCAATAATACGTTTTCTACAGATCCTGGGAAAATTTGCTTTATTTCTGTATAGGAAGCCAATTTTCTGACGTAGTTTTTTAACCAGATTATCAATGTGGTAGTTGATAGTTACAGTGATAGTTGATAGTTACAGTGAAGACGGACAGGAAAGAGGGAGAAAGAGAAGGGGAGAGACACCCAGCAAAGGTCGTCATGAACGGGACTGGAACACGTGACGTGCTGTCAGACCAAAGCCTATATGTGGCATGTGCCCCATGTGATTTGCCACTTTAATGAAATTGAATTGAATATATAAAAATAATCCCACTCACTCTCACTGTGACCCTTGCATAGCTTACATGTGCACTCATGATGATTTTGCTGTGAGGTTCTTATACCTTTGATCCTCTCCCGCCTTGCCCAGCTGTTCCCTCGCTGGAGAGTCTGGGGTCTGCCCCGAGGACCCCTCGGCCTCGTCATGGCCCATGCGGACCTGCGAGGGCCACCGGGGGTCCTCGCCCTCGTGCTGATCAGTGGGCTCCAGCACGATGGAGGGCAGGCGGTCCCGGTGGTACATGATGTCCTCGCTGAACGAGCTGTCCGAGTCCTTCTCCGTCGGGGTCTCAGGGAAGAGCTGGATGGAAGGAGGAGAGAGGTGATTAATGGACATTGATGATGACACTGACAGGGGGGATGCGACCCCAGACCAGAAGGAGTTAATTTCCCATTCAAACCGGGAAAGCATCTATATCATTCTAGATTTTGGCTATATATATAAACAAGTGCGTCATAAAGGAAAGAATTCGGCTGGTATATATATATATATTAGCAAAATACATACGCATATATATAGCAACATACGCATGTGTTTTTCAGAAAAATCTTATAGGATTTAGAACAGTGGTTCTCAAAAATAGCACATGTACAAGTTCGCAGCACGTCAACATCTGCCATTTTCACATTTTCTTGAAAGTGTTGTCTTGAAATGTTTGAAACACAAAACTGCTCTTCTGGGGTCCCTGGTACAAAACATTTTCAGATGGGGCGGCCAAATACATATCATTTTGGAGGTCCTTGGGACAAAGATTTGTGAACTACTGATTTAGAAGGCATTTGTAGAATCGGCCGCAGAAGGGGTCATCAATATGTCTGTACACGGACAAATGTGTCTGTGGCAAAGACCTGTCCTTGTCCGTGGCAAATGTTTGGTTTTCTCTTTTACACATCATTTTATAATGTTCTTATTTTGATCATGAGACCCAATTACCGAATGTCAGTCTCCAGGTTTTCTTCAGAATACAGTATGTATGACACTGGTTTACTAGGACACTATGGCATATTCCACAGTAGTACTAGTAGTTCTCAAATGTTTTATTTGCAAAGGACCCCCATAACTCAGACCTGTTATGTGTTTATTGTCCACTCATGTTGTATGGCCGTGGCAAAAGAAAATATTTTGACAACATAGCAGGGGAATGACCCCTGGGCCGCAGGTCAGTATGGGTTAAGCCAAATGTTCGTGCGAGCCCACCACGCATGCATCTCAGTGGGACAGAGTAGTGTGATGTGCATTCGTGCAAAATGGACGTGTTCGTTAATAATGCACCTGGTAGACTCTGCTCCCTCTTCTTGGATTCTCTTCCATGGCTGAGTCGGCTGGGTTCAGAGCTGTGATCCCACTGCAAGGGCAAATTAAATGTGTCACGTGTCGCATGTTCCTCGATTACAATGTAATGCTGTAACCGATGCACTCTCTACTTAGCTGCTTACCGATTGTACAACCTTGCCAAATTCACAGATGTAAAAGAAAGGCTTGTAAAAATACGTGACCAGAGAGAAACCTCTCAAGAGGGATTACAAACTCAAACCGAGCCTATAAAACTATGCACCAAAACGTTGTGCCTTACATTAGGCCAAGAGTATGGAAAGTAACGGTCTCAGTGCGTGCATGTGAAAATGACCACATATTATAGACAGGCTCTGGACTGGATAGGAATAACCTACTGAACAGAAAATAAAATCCAAGCTTTCCGCAGATGCTGCGGAAGGCTGTGTGTGAGGTAACTGAGGTTAAGCCAAGACGTGCTCAAGCACATGTTAACGCAAAAGGGGTTCAATTTAGGGAGCAGGCAAGAGTTTCAACAATGCACTAATCCGCAAGTAAGAACTTAATGAGATAATAGACTTGAGGAACTAGTGACTCCTCATCTTCTAAGAATGGAGGAGGGAGGGAAGAGAAAGTATACGATGATGGGGTAGAATATAATTCATACAAATTAACCATTTTACCGCCAGTGGCAGAATTTTGTTTGGAAATAAATATTTTCTCTCTATAAAAAGTATGTGATGAGTTAGTCAATGGGCCAGGCCACTGGTATGCAGAGAACATGGATGGACCTGTCATGGGTCTTGAACAAGGCTTTACGGCCACTGTTTCTTTTTTTTTGCATTCACAATTAACCCAATCACTGCATTTCTATGGCAGGTGTAAATCCAATTATGAGTATACTGTATATATATTATAATAAAGTGCTCATATTGGGGCTATACTACACTTGATTAACAGTTTGCTTAAAGCACAGAGGTACCGTTATACACTAATGTGTGGTCCTGTAGGCCTACACGTATTCAGGTCGTGTCGCAGGGGTAACAGTCCCGGCCACGTTAGCCACTTCATACAGTGTAACATATATATGTTATACATTTCACTTTAGTCTGTGTAGAGGCCTTACCTGTGTGATGCTGGAATACAACTCATCTTCGCTGGGCCGAAAACAAGGATCCACTTGACTGAAATAGGGAGACAACGGTCCACTCCTGTACTCCTGTAAGAAATCACTTTCCTTCAAAAAGCAATGCAAGGTGCTCTATCGGGCCTCATTCTTTCTTGCTGCGGTCCTTTCCCCTCCGTCTGTTCCAGCAGCACTGTCTCATTCGGTGACGCACACGACTGCAAATACTGTACTGATGGTCACGCAAGCCAGCTTTACCAACCAACAGGCTTAGCGTCAGATCCAATTATTAACCAAGCGGTGGGTGCACTGAGTGCACAGCAACGCAGCCGGGCACACAGATTATGGTGAACTCTCCGAGGGATGGACCCATTCGATATTTTACAACTTGGTTACATCATAACCAAGCCGCTATAGCCACAGGCTCTTCCTAAACTGTGTGTCTATCACCCTCGTTGTTGATGCTGGCAGCTAATGGAGTGTCCCTAAAAGTGTGTTTGTGTATTTCATACCTTTTATTTATCTGTGTTAATTAATGACTTAGTTAGTTACAAATACAATACTTACTTATTTAGAAATGATCATCGCTGAAGTGATTTTATAGTACTATTCAACTTTTGTTGTTTTTAAATGTTACTTGATTTGAACACAGGTGTTGTGAGTTGTGGTGAGTCCAAGGGACTTTGATCCATGCATTAACCTTTCCATGTCCTCTACCTACACTGAAAGTAAATGATTGTTCTGTTAATCCTGGGACTGGGAGTGCTTGTTAGGGAACAAGGAAGGTGTGACAAGTCATTTTCTGTCCCAACCACAAGGAGGCACTAACACGTTTGGGGCACTATTGGCTTTTAGAACTATGACGCTGTACTGGATAGGACACATTAACAGGATGACTGATTTTGTATAACTCACAAATCACAACCTTACATTGTTTGGAAGGTTGCATCCTCTTTGATTAACCTGAAACTAATAGACAGAAGGACAGACAGACAGACAGACAGACAGACAGACAGACAGACAGACAGACAGACAGACAGACAGACAGACAGACAGACAGACAGACAGACAGACAGACAGACAGAGTATTTCATACCTATAGATAGATCTAGATGTGTCATTGAAAGCAATACCAAAGTGAAACTTAAACCTGCAGTTATTTGTTTGAAAATAATAAAGAGAAATGCCTACATAATAGTGAACGTGTCACTCCCTAACTTTTTATAGTGCTTCTTTTATATTTATGGTTCACACAACCTGGTCAAAACAAGTACACAAGAACTGCAGTAGAAATAAGTCAAGTATCTTCCAAGATTTGAGATTCAAATGGTGTATATGCAAATCATTCATACTTGACGAACAAATACGCAAGACCATATTCAACCTACTGTATCGGATTCCATTTGAATAGAGATCAGGTCAGTTTTATTATAGTATAGTCTAAAACTAAAGAAAGTTTAGTTTTATTCACATAATTTCACATAACAATGTACTTTTCATTTCATAGCTTTTGTCCCCACACGTCTCAAGATTTGCCATTGACAATGAACGAAGAAATTACGTCAGAATTCCACTAAATAAATTAAACATCAAAACATGAAATGCCATTGACATTGAAGGGAAAATGTACGTCATATGTAAACAATCAAATCAGTTAACCAATCACAGGCAACAGGCATTCTGATTGGCCAGTATGAGATGATGATGTATGATGATGATAATTCCGCTAAATATGAAGTAAATTAAACATCAAAACAAAACATCAAATCCTATGTAAACGAGCAAATCGGCAAACCAATCACATGTTGGTGGGAGAGCTTGACCAATAAGGGACCACCTTGTGTACCTTATGTAGCAATGTCAAATGTCCGCTAACATAAATTGATGTACGATGACAAGAGCGCCCCTCATTTCACATGGGTGTGATTTTTTGAAAGTCATCTAACATTGTAATAACATGTAACTGTCCTTACAACTGCTTGTGAATATTCAAGCTCAAATGCACAAAACACATGTGATGCTTATGTTCCATGTGAGTGAGTGTACCCTCGGCCTCTATTGCAGGCTTGGCAAAACACAATAAAACAAGCACATGTATACGAGTGCCTTTGTAATTGTAACCAGTGGTGGAATTCCATTTGTACTCAAGTAAAAGTACAAAAGCATTTTACATTTTCAAATGGATACAAATCTTTTGAAAATTGCCGATCCATAAGCTCACAATGCGTCGTTGTGGGCTTGTAGATCGGCAATTTTCAAATGGCCGAAATGTATGTAGGGCTGAAGTGATTATTGTATGTTTTGTAATAATCAAACTCTACAAAGTAACTAGCAACTAGTTTTCAAATAATTGTAGTGGAGTAAAAGTACAATATTAGTAAAAGTATTGAAAATCGGAAATACTCAGGTACAAATACCTCAAAATTGTACTTAAGTATACAGTACTTGAGACAGTACTTAGTTACTTGTTACTTTCCACCACTGCTTGTAACACAAGTTCAGCCCAAGGAAAAAAGTAAAGAAACGAATTACAATGTATTGTACAGCCTTGAAACGGAGTGGCTGACAAAAGCAATATTGGAGCAGAGTCTGCACTGTGACCACTCTGGTAATAGCTGAACAGAGAGCAGGAGAGGAAGGAGGCAGGTCACCCAAAAAAGTCACAACAGAAAAGTTTGGAGGGAGGGCGGGAGGGATACAGAGTCAGCGAGCGAGACAGTTGAGACAGACACACACTGAACCACCCCAGGGGAAGAGGAGAGGGACAGCCACAATGAACGGATGAAGGGACACAGAAGTGGAGGATTTTCATTTAACCTGTGAACTGGTGGGAGAGAGAGATCACTGCTGCACCAGAAGAGTGAGCGTGTGAGAGGGAGAAAGAGAGAGTGTGAAAAAGAAAGACAGAGAGAGATGCACACTACAGTGGAGGAAGGCCGAGGTTGACACACAAGTGAGAGAGGAGAAGAGAAAGGGGTGAGATGCCGCCAGCAGGGCCACACACAAAAATTGAGACACCCGAGTGAGAGAGTTTGGACAGTTGACAAAATAGGAGATTTGCACTCTTCCAAACACACGTAGAGGGTAAAGCGCTCCCAGTGATTCAGGTCAGTGGTTCCTGTTTACTCTGCGGACAGGGAAGCTAGTAAATGAAGAACAACAAGACGACAAGGTAATGACAGCCAATCATTAACGAGTCAGCGACTGCGAGGAACTTCATAGATTCTTGTAACGTGGATGCACAAAGGCTGTCTGTCGGTTGTTGCTGAGGTGCAACTTTTTGGAGCACTTTGAATCAAGGGAGTGGGGCAACAGAGAGAGAGAGAGAGAGAGAGAGAGAGAGAGAGAGAGAGAGAGAGAGAGAGAGAGAGAGAGAGAGCACACACCAAAAAAGGTCTGGAGTCAGAGCTGGAAAGAATTGCAGACTTGACAGATGCTGCACAGCCATGGGGAGAGAAAAATAAGGAGGGAGAGAGAGAGAAAGACAAAAGAGAGAGACATATAAAGACAAATAGAATGAGAGAACTAAAAAGAAGAGAACAAAAGAAGCAAAGGGAACAAAGTGGTAGAAAGAAGGGGAACAACAAAATGTTGAAAGAGGATGTGTGCATCATAGGACACACACTCCCCTAGAGAACACAGAACGGCATAGATAGGAAGAAGAGAGAGGTCAGGGGATTGCCCAGAGAGAGAGAGAGAGAGAGAGAGAGAGAGAGAGAGAGAGAGAGAGAGAGAGAGAGAGAGAGAGAGGTCAGGGGATTGCCCAGAGAGAGAGAGAGAGAGAGAGAGAGAGAGAGACAGAAAGAGAGAGAGAGAAGTCCAAAAAGATAGTGACAGGGGGAGCTATTACTGTAAGTGTGAAGTCAAGAGAGAGAGGGACAGTGGGTGACTGATATCAAGCGCAGCGCAACTAGTGAGTCAAAGGTGCAGCTTAGCGCCAGCAGGCGTTGCAGAGACATTGCACCCAGCTCCACACACACACACACACACACACACACACACACACACTCTCACACGCACACATACACAAACACACCCAGGACTCATGGACGCCAGCAGGGATTCCCAGCAGCAGCACTACTGAATCCACAGGCGGAGAAGGCCCTCACCCTGCCGGGCATCATGTCGACACTAGGCCCCGGTCCCGGACGCGCCAGGGACCTGCCAGGCCTGGTCGTGGGCATGGCCGAGGGCATGCAGCTGTCCACGGGGCCGGTGGGGCTGCAGACCCTGCTGGACCTTCTGGTGGGGGTCTACCAGGAGTTCTGCTCCTCGCCCCTCTCCGGGGAGAAGTATGTGTCAGGCTTCCTGCAGTGGGGTGAGTGAGTGCTCACCACTTCTGAACTAATGCCTGATGTTATGTATATGCTTTGTCGTACGGAGGTGTCGCGCGCCGCATCGTTGAGCTTGTGAATTTTTGCTATTTTTGGCACACAACGGACAGCGTACGACAACAGAGTACACGCGTTTCTGTGTGAGCATGTTAGAGAGAGAGAGAATTGTTTTAAACTATTGACCCAAGTTTATATGAAAAAAAACTAAACAAGAAATGAATGGCATTAAACACGGCATGTGACTTTTGTTATGCTTCCACTCTTTCAGTTGAAACACCTATAAGAACGGCTTTGAAAATGTTGAACTTGATATAAATAAGTAAGCCGTTTTTAGACGTCTTCATTTGTTTATCTGCTGCCTATTTTCAGTCTGGTGAGACTATAAGTGGTCATTGTAGCCTAGGCAACAGTACATTTGTTGACATCTCCAACAGTGTGGCACACATGTTCATCACGACACATACTACCGTTCTGATTATCTGCCATATGCTATGTTTTAAGAATCTGTAATATTATTCCCCTTTTAGATAATAATAATAATAATTTGTTATTACTACAAAAATCTCATATTAATCCAAATTAGATATAAATTAAAAAAATGTAGGAATCCCAGGTGAATTTAACAGATAAGGTACAGTCTTAGTCGTAAACAAATTGTTTAGCCTACTAATGGGTACAAAATGTTGACCCAGACATTGGGAAAGCCATAGATTATACTGGATATATATTATAGATCTATACTCATGACCTATAGCTAAGAACACCGTTTCCTAATAGGAATACATTAGATAACGCTGGAAAAAAACAAGGTCATGCAGTCCAAAACTCCTGGGACACTTCAACATGCAGCCAATTTACTCAGTCCGGACTAAAGCCCTTCACACACACACACCAACTGTATGGAGTCACATACAGCACAGTATACACACAACACAACCACACACAGTGTCCCAGGGGACATCCTGACAAACATAATTTACTCGCAAACACGCACGCACGCACGCACACACACCCACGATGGCTCAGAACTGTTGTCCACGGCAGGCTTACTGGCCAACTGCCATCACTCGGTGTTCTTCCGCTGTCACCTGTCACATCTCAACTCCCACAATCCATCCCCGTGTTCTCTTAATCTCTCTCTATCCCTCCATGTTTGTTTATATACTCTCTCTCATTCTCCGTCTCCCCTACCCTCTCTGTCTCACTCTTGTTCTCTCCGACCTCATAATAGTTATCCGTACATTGTGACTTGTGACCGTGCATCTTGTCCAGTGACCGGGGGAGGGGTATCATATGTCCGTTGTTCCATTTTTAACTACAGCATGTGTGTGGAGATGAGGCTCCAGTGTCACGGTTGGCTGGCTGACCTATGATGATGAGGCAGGTTCCTATATGGCTTCAGCCAGACGGACAACAGGCCTGACATACTGAGTGAAGCTGCTGTAAAGCAAGGCTCAAGACAACATCACAGGGGTTATGTCTTGTCTAGTTTGTAGATCATCTGCTACGTTCGTTCGGTGTGCATCACTAGCACGCCACCAAGTAGCCTATAAATCAGACTGACGCTTTCCATGGTTTAGTAGTGTAAAAAAAAGAAAAAGAAAAGTTTGGTGAAAATTATTTCTATTGTGGAAGTCTGTAACGGAGGTGTATTCACTTTGTTTAGATTATAATTCCATCGCCAAATTATGAGCTGAGATGGACAAGACTATATGGGAAAACATCCAAGATGACTGTGTTGAACGTGTCAAGAGATCATGTCGACAAATAGGCTTCCCATCATATCTATCTCAGTCATGTTGTTTCTCAAGCTACCTTTCAGTCGGTTTCCCCCTCCATCTATGACTCTGGGTGTATATGGACTGGTATTCGGTATCCCCCTCCATCTATGATTCTGGGTGTATATGGACTGGTATTCGGTATCTCCCTCCATCTAATGTATGACTTTGGATGTACAGTATATGGAATTTGGAATTGGTATTCATGCAATCTTTCAGTCTGTCGGTATCTCCCTGCGTCTATGAGTCTGCGTTTATAGGGTCTGGTCATTGTCTGTCGGTATCTCCCTCCCATTATGAGTCTGTGGCCATGGTCTGGTCACTGTCTTTTAGTATCTCTTTCCTTCCCTCTATGAGTCGGAGAGTGTTCATGCTACCTTTGAGTCTGTCAGTATCTCCCTCCATCCATGAGTCTGGGTATAGGCCTACATGGTACCTTTCAATCAGTCGGTATCTCCCTGTGTGTGTATTATGGTCTGGTCACTCCCTACATGGCTTTCCAAACAGGACAAGCAGTCGATGGGGACAAGGCCAGAGTCAACATTCACAGGAACAAGCCGTGACTCTGGCTGTTTTTCCACTCTGTGTTTTGAACACAAAGAAATCGTGCCAATACTGTTGACAGTTTATACGGTTGGTGTTCAGCACGGTGGTAACATAATTACATTTTGTACTATATAACTCAGAAGCGTGTTTAGGATGTGTCCATCACACCAGCTAATTTGGAGTAGGCCTTTGGTCTCTGGTATATTGTAGTAGCAATTGAATTACTTCATTGGCACAAAGATAAATGCAATTGATTAAGTGAAGAAAAAAGGGTGTTCCCAGGGCCCAGATGACAATGGAGTGAAAAACTAAAAATACCTTTACTGTGTTAAAAGTTATCAACAAACTACACTATCAAGAACTAGTCAAGAGTAAAAAAATTAAAATAGCGGATCTACAAGCTCACACATGAGCTTGTAGAAACAAATGGAATTTCCGTAGAAAGATGATTTTTTTTTTCAAGGGGGAGTGGTTTACTGGGTCCCCAGTTCAGATATGATTATTTTGGGGGTTCCCAGTTCAGATATGATGGGGGGGGGGGTCGCAGCCTGAAAAGGTGAGAACCACTAGTTTAAAGCATCAGTGACACAGGGCGTATGGTACAGCAGTGCAGTATGGTACAGATGCAAGAGTGAAAACACCCAGCAGTAGAAATTAATTGAAAGGACTGCCAGAAAGTGTAAAAGGTATCTATGTGCAGAGTGCAGACTTCCAAAAATCTATTATTGCGACGAAGGTTGCAGTTAACTATGAAACCTTGCGTTTTTTTTCACGTCACGGCACGTACAATCCCCACACATGGGAAAAGCCCCCATATATTGTACCCAGGTCTCGTGACATCACTATGACATCAGGGATGATAGTAAATCAGGGATCATATCATAGTAAATGCAAATTCTAATACTGCCAGGGGCAGTATTCCCACAAACAACATGCACAACCAAAGCCAACTCTCTGAAGAGGCAGCACAGACCGGCCCGTACATCAATGTGAAGACGACAGATGCTATTTGATTCAATAATAGGAACTCCCAATCCACCTACAGGGAGAAAACATCAAAGAGACAGACCGTACGTAGTCAGCAAATATGGCGGATCAGATAATGATGTCAAGATTAAGAACTGAATCAGCAAAAATCCACAGGGAAGAGAAACGTGGGGATGCCAAAACAGATCAGGGGAACAACGCAAAAACAAGCAGACTGACATGGTTCCATAGCCGAAGATTTGCCGGCCCTATTCCTGCAGAAATAGCTCAAGTCAATTAAGTCAAGCTCCACTTTACAAATACACTTTTATATTCAACAGTGGGAGGCTTCCAGAGAGAATAGTATTTTTCTAGACATTTACATACAGTACATACAGTACAGTCAATAGCAACTTAATCATTACTATGCAGTTTGAACTGTAGAGTTGCATGTTCAGAACTTGATCATTTCCATATCATTATATGAAAAAAGCAAGATGTTCTGGTCTATATTCTGAAGTTGTCCCTTAACTGTTGCCCTGCCTTTAAGGCTACATGTGGTTGCGTATAGAGGCATTCTAGAATGCATGACCTGAGTGGTATTTTCAGCACACAACTTCAGAGACATGTTTTGGGGACCTCCGAGACCTAGATGAACTTGTTGAAAAGGAGCATAAGTGACCTTGTAGCTCACCAAGGCACACGGCCACTTTATGTGCACTTATAACAAAGCCCCCGAAGACCTACAAAGTGAAAGTATTGTTGCACTTTGGTTTCCAGATCTAGGTCATCCATTTCCATTTGCCTTTTCCAGACAGTTGGAGCCAGTGGCCATGCGCACGCATGCACTTCTATACTTGTTGGATGGATAAATGATGCAAGACTTGTAACAGCGTTTCTCTACATAACAATGAGAATGCCTAACTTACAAGGTATTCTGTAGGTCTAAGAATAGCATGACCATCATTCATGAATTAAGGCAAGGCATGTTTATTTTCCTTCCTCCACCTCCTCATTGCACCGTGGAATGCGAGTGAGACAGAGGCATATTGTAAACTGTTTTTCAGAGGAGGAGTACAGAGCAACTCCCAGACTCATTTAGTCACCCAGACCTTAAAAGCTTCCCAAAGTGTAATGCTGTGACTATAATCCTTTATAGCCTCTTATTATGGAGTCCCGTGGTGGTGGCACCAGACCGTGACGGGTGCTGCCGTGTGGTCTTGTGTTTGTCTTAGATGTCTTTGACCATTAATGTTTCACAAAGCAAAACAGACATGATGGAGCTCCTTTTTGAGGCATTTCGAGGACAACCAAAACCACAAGCACGTCGGCAATTGTAGCAAATATTCTACTTTGTTCCAGTTATGTAACTTTCATTGTTTCCGCTCATGAAACCTACCCATCTAAAACCCATCATCTTTGTTATATAAGAAGAAAAAACAAAACAACTACTCCTGCCTGATACTAAAGACTTGATCCATTCTGTGTGATCAATGTGATCCCCTTTTTTAGTGACAAGGATACTGTACGTTTGCATTGACTTGAACTATAGTTCAAAATGTATACAAAATCTTTAGAAAATAGCTACAATATCTACAATCGGAAGCATTGTGAGCTTGTAGATCTGCTATTTTCAAATAGCCAAAATATATTTATATTTAGAGCTGAAGTGGTTAGTGTGTTTTGTAACAATAATCAAAATCTACAAAGTAGAATTTGATTGTAGTGCAGTAAAAGTCCAATATTTTCCTCTGAGGTGTAGTGGGGTAGAAGTAAAAGTATTGGAAATTGTAAATAGCCTACTGAAGAAAGTAAAAAAAAAAATATATACAAAAACCCCTCAAAATTGTACTTAAGTACATGGACTTAATTAATTAAAAATGCTGAATGACCAGTGAAAAGTAGAGAGAGCCGGTATACTGGGTAGGAAGGGTTGGAGGACCAGTGAAAAGTAGAGAGAGCCGGTATACTGGGTAGGAAGGGTTGGAGCACAGGAAGAGTGTTTACTTTCTGTAGATGTCCTTCCTGCAGCTGTATCCTCCCAGCGAGCATGCGAGGCCTTGGCATGCAGTGTGCAGCCATGTACATGTACAGTATGTACTGTGTTAGGTAGAGGCTATCCTGCTGTACAGTATGTGCTGTGTTAGGTAGAGGCTATCCTGCTCCGATGCCTGTGTTTATTCAAGACCTTCACCGATGGAAAACTGCCAACGTTTAGGAATGGAAATGTCCCCCCGACCACCAAGCAAAGAAATGACGGCTACAGTGTGGTGTTTTTAAACCCGGTGATTATTTAGTGATTTACTGGTTGTGGGGTTAGATAGATCGTCTGTGTAGGAGGTCCGTTGTGGGGGGGGGGGGGGGGGGTTCGCGAGACATGGCCAAAGTATTTCCGGGGGTCGTCAGCCAAAAAGGTTGAGCACCGCTGGTGTAGAAGGAGGCCGACATTGTCAGGCAAATGTTGAGGTATTGAAGTTGTTTAATGGAGGTCCACAACATGAGAATGAGCTGATGCTCCCCATGCTCACTCCGGAACTTGTTGCCTCTACACAGCTGTCATCTGCTCCATCCCCATTTCATACAGTATTGTCACTGTCGCGGGAAGAAACCTCTTATCTCCATATTTAACGTTGTGTTTTTCTTCTTAAATGAATGTCTTACTTGATCATACCACAGCGTCACATAAAAGCATCAAAAGTAGCAGATCAACTTATAAGTATTATTGGCAGCTAGTAAAAAAGCTATTACAAGGCTATGGTACAAAGCAGATGCTCCAATGTGTGAGCAGTGGGTGGCTGAGCATTGTGGAGGAGGTATTTGTAATGGAGAAACTAATTCAGAGCATACCTATTTACACGGACATCGACGGTGTGTTATTATTTACTGCCACAATGAAGATCCTGCAAGATCAAAACACTGTCCTGAAATTAAGTAAATCCTTTGCCTGAAACTGGTGTGCGGGCCCCATCTCCTTCCATATGGGCCTTATAGAGGGTATGCGCATGCTTAAAGTGAATGGCAAATCGAGTGGCAAAGCAACATGCAAAGTGAGTTTAACATTGTTTAACGTTGTTTAATGCAATCAGATAGGACTTTTCTGTTTGGATGTATGGGCTGTCAAGGCCAGAAAATAGTTTTTTGCCACTCAGTAGGTATTCCTGCATAACTTCCGGGTTTGATGATGATGTCACGCGCATACCCTCTATTGGCCCAGCACTCACCGTCGATGTGCGTGTATGCTCTGAAATAGTTTCTCTCTCCTTCATATAATGGAGAAACTAACATGAGATTGCAAGACTCTAATCCTCGCAAAATGCGAGAAATGGACTGAATACAGAACACAACTAGAAAAAGTGCCCTTCTGGGCACAGGTCTCCACCAGGAGGATAGGACTGTGTGAGATGTTTGGCAAAATGTTGAGTAGTAATATAAACATGTTTGCCTTGTATGGCAATTGGATGATTTGAGGCATTTTGTTCCAATCAACCTGTTTTGCAAAAATCAACCTGTTGGTGGCGCTATAACAGGCCAATGTGAAAAGGGTGGGATATATTCCTCAGCCTAGTAAGAAAATGTGTGAAAGATTTCACGTAAATTGCATGCTGTGTTCATGATTTGAGGCTTTTGTTAAAAACGGGGCAATCTTGCAAACTGTGAAAGGCAATTATAGCCAATTAGGGTGGAATATGAAATATGGGACAGATCCGACTTGAGCACATGACCATAGAGATACTGTGTAACGATTTGTGAGATTTTTGGACAGAATCTGGAGGAGTAATATCCAAAAATGTGTTTTACAAAAGTCGGCCTCCTGGTGGCGCTATAAAAGGCAGATGCGGAAAATGCAGGTCAAAGGTTTGTCCTTGGCCTCTAGGGAGTGTGCATGCAACGTTTCACGCAGATCAGTGCAGTTTTAGGTAACAAATGTGAAAAGCTGCCTCATGGTGGCGCTATAACAGGCCGTTCTGGAAAATGGGGGGCAGAGGTTCATCGTTGGCATCTAGGGAGTGTGTGTGCAAAGTTTGGCATCGACCGGGTTAACGGTGCCGGAGATTAGCTGGTAACGGACGGACGGAAGGACACACGGACGGACACACACACACACACACACGGACGGACACACACACGGACGGAGTGCAAAACATACTCTCTCACCATGCCTTCGGCCTGGTGGAGACAACAAGACAACACCACTAACAATTTACATTCATGAATGGACTGGAATATGATGCTTGATAATGTTATATGAAACCCTGCACTGTGACTGTAAGTGTGAATGAAAATCTGCAAATAAAAATTAAGTAAAAATAAAAGTAGCAGATCCACATGCTCGAAACACGGCACAAACTGTTTTGGGTTTATGAGGTTTCCACCCAACAGACGATATCAAATAATCCCTGAAAAGGGGACAGGATTATTTGAATGTTTTCCCACTCGATGTAGCAGGGGGAGAGGCAGTCTGAAAAACATGGCAACACTTTGTTGCCATGTTTTCTTATAGACAAATCCATGGAGCAGTGCCCTGTAGGCCAGGTGTAGCTAATCAGTGCTGCAGTGTAAAGCTGCGCTTAATGGTACACCACATATATGGGTGCGCCCAGTGCACCCCTCCGTGGATCTGTCTATAGGCCAGGCAGTCCACAAGAAACTACCTGATTTCAGTGATTTGTCTAATTTCACAGATTAGGCACATCAGAGACCCAAATGTGTGTGCCTAAGTACCGACAAGGTGAGTTTTTCATATATGGGGCCTTTGGAGTTATTATTATGCCCAATCATCTGCCTAATTGGTACCCTAAACATACGGACAGACAGACAGACAGACAGACAGACAGACAGACAGACAGACAGACAGACAGACAGACAGACGGACATTGCTGGTTCTAGGAGTGGTTGCACCACTCAAAAAAGGATAGACTGAGGTAATAAAAACATAATGTGTTTTCTTTTCTGTCAGTCACAGTCTCTCTCATCTCCCCTCCAATCACAGCGGAGCCCCTGGTGAGGCAGGTGAAGAAAACCCGCATCAAACGGGATGACTTTCACATCTTGAAGGTGATTGGCCGAGGAACTTTCAGTGAGGTGAGAGCCGATTCTGAATGGATGAATCAAACCAAGCCAATCAGACACTTCACTCTGTTTTAAGTAAGCGACAAAAAAATCTATATAATTACATCTCCTGAAATGGCTGCCATTTTCAAACAGTGTCTCATGCACTGCACTGTATAATATGTGTATATGTGTGCCTAATGCCAAACATGGTGCATGTATTTATCGCTTGGCAATCAGTAATTCATAGCGAGTGACACTGTCGTGCTACAAAGTATAAATTAGAGCTATATTATTCTGGTCAAATCTATACTACTATACTAGACACTTGTAGGTTTGATGTGTTCACCATGGGTCGCATCATTCTTCTGCCTCTCCTGCAGGTTGCTGTGGCAAGGATGCACAGCACCCAGCAAGTATATGCTCTCAAGATTATGAATAAGTGGGATATGCTGAGGAGAGGAGAGGTAAAAGACCCACAGCGGAATGACACACATTCAAAGCAATTCCTTTGTGTAGTTGTTTTAAGTACTGCATGGATGGTTCCGGTATACACTGTAATCTGTGCACCTGTGTCCGTTTTGTCTTGTGGTTGTTCTGTTTGGATGTGCCCCGGCTCCTGTGTCGTGTGCAGACAGCCTGCTATCAGGAGGAGAGGGAGGTGTTGCTGAGGGGCGATAGACGTTGGATCACAGAGTTGCACTACGCCTTCCAGGATGACAACTACCTGGTATATACATCAACAACATGCATTAACGTCTGCTATACAATTACAATACTGGTGGTTCTCAAACATTTACATTTCAAGGACCGCCATAACTCTGAGTGTACAAATGTTTCCATGTTTACACTCTTAAAAAGGGACACTTCACCCAAAATAATGTTATTGACGTTTAGAAGATTTAGAACACTTTCCTGGGGGTCTTTATGTGTGTAATATGTGGTTTTAGATATTTTAGATTTTAGCAGTGAGCCCAGTGTCTCTGATGTCATCGACACTGGGCTCACTTCTTTCCTGGACTACAATTCCCATAATGCTTTGGTGCACTGCTCCTCCTTGTGGATAGGGGAATGCACATGTAAAATATCTAAAACCACATATTACACACCCAGGAAACCCCCAGGAAAGTGTTTTAAATCTTCTAAATGTCATTAACAGATATGTTTTGTTTCCCTTTAATTAAGAGTTATACACTCAGAATTACAGACCTGTTAGGGTCCATTTGGAACCCTATAGGAACCGTTAAGGACTTGCAGCGTTAATAGGGAATCGTCAAGGAACCTGAATCGTTAAAATCCTAAAGGATCCCAACCTTACAAACGACTGATGATTGTTTATCTGTTCATTTTGCATAATCCAAAGCATGTCTTGTCCCTCTACGGCCCCTGCAGCAGCTCTTCCGTAACCTCGCGGCAAATGACTTCTCTTCCAGTACTTGGTGATGGACTACTATGTGGGCGGTGACCTGTTGACGTTGCTCAGCAAGTTCGGAGACCGGATCCCTGAGGACATGGCTCAGTTCTACTTGGCCGAGATGGTCATGGCCATCGACTCCGTCCACAAACTCGGTTACGTGCACAGGTAGCAGCACAGGTGATGCGTTGCATCGTATTTTCTCTGTTGAAAATCAGTCTTCAACGAGCGCCATACGACGAAGTATGAAGCAGCCAGTAGAGTAGACCATCAGGCCAACATCAGAAAACAAGACAAGACAAAAAACTGCCTTATAGCCTTTGCACCCCTAACCGGTTCATTGGTTTGAAACGAGGACATGCTTAGAGGGGGGCTGCCCATTATAGACAGATTATTCTGGTAATAGGATAGGATATTTCAGAACAATTGGCTAGTGGGCGGTACTCGGAAAGGCCATGGTGTCACCAAAATCAGTAGGGTTCATCCTGCAATCTGCCAATTAAACTGAGATATGCAAAGCTGACATTTGGCCTGAAGGTGGCCATGTCATGTGGTCCCTCAGGTTAGTGCTGCTCATCCAGAATGCTTGGCAAATGCACTCAGCAGGTGGCATGCTAAGTGCAATTTTGAGATACCTTGGGTACATTGTGAGCTTTAGGGAAAAGGCCAAGGCCATTGGGCCAGCTCAATCAATAGGGGGTATTCTCCAGCGGTCATGGAAATGCACAGCAAATTCCATGGCAATCCGAACGTCGTTTCGTTTTTCACATTACTCTATGTTGTTTGGGACCAAAATAATGGACCGACCAACAGACAGAAATAACTATCCTTAGAGTCCCTGCACTAGCGGGGCTAAAAATAGTGTCGACTAGGCATTCTTGTGATTCTGGGGCTTGCTGCTATGAAGTGAGCTCGATAAAAATCGCCCTCCATCCATTCTTATCAACCACGTGAAATCTACGTATGCTCCAAATTGACCACTTTGCATGTCCCTCATATAGACTAGACACTAAACATCTTTGCATGTCCCCCGCAGAGACATTAAACCTCATGTCCCCCACAGAGACATTAAACCTCATGTTGTCCCCCACAGAGACATTAAACCTCATGTTGTCCCCCACAGAGACATTAAACCTCATGTCCCCCACAGAGACATTAAACCTCATGTCCCCCACAGAGACATTAAACCTCATGTCCCCCACAGAGACATTAAACCTCATGTTGTCCCCCACAGAGACATTAAACCTCATGTCCCCCACAGAGACATTAAACCTCATGTTGTCCCCCACAGAGACATTAAACCTCATGTCTTCCACAGAGACATTAAACCTCATGTTGTCCCCCACAGAGACATTAAACCTCATGTCCCCCACAGAGACATTAAACCTGACAACATCCTGCTGACAGCAGATGGACACATCCGACTGGGGGACTTTGGCTCCTGTCTCAGGCTCCTGGAGGATGGAACAGTAAGCGGACACTAAGGAATCTCACTACATGTGGCTACTGACAACAAATATGTATATCCAGCAACCAGGGCCACCGTAAGGGGGGTAAAACACTGAATGATTTAGAGGGCCGAGACCCAGACATGGACCCTGGGACACCCAGACATACTACTAGGCTAAAATGCATCGCTGAGAACCAATTCCTTGTTCCTTTTGGAGTATTAGATTGGTACTGTTTGCCAGTCAATTCAAAGACTTGTTTTTACAAGTGACATCAGACTCATATGCTGCAACTGCATGTTTCTATTAACAACATTGATCCCATAACTATCTAGAAGGGATGGGGCAAGCTGTTTGAATACCATAACCTAGATGCATTTGTAATTGACTCTTAGTTGTTAAACAACTGCCATATGTAATTATTGAGTAAAATTTTTGCATTTATTTCTGTAACTTCAAGGGTGGAAATCCTGCTCAGTATACATTTAAGCTACAATTCTAAATATTGTTGTAATTGTTGCATTTCATACTATATTGTACTCAAGTATATAGTGCTAAAAAAAAGAACTCCTACCTGGCCATTAAAAAGTGTCAGTCAGTTGAAGTTTAGCTGTTTATTGATATTATTAGAGGGCCGGGATCCCAGGTGGCAGGGGGCCCAGGATGTGCCACATTTATTGTCTACTGTAAATGGTGGGTATAGAGGGTATGCGCATGCATAAAGTGAGTGGCAAATCGAGTGGCAAAGGGAGTTTAACGTTGTTTAATGCAATCAAATAGGACTTTTCTGTTTGGATGTATATGGGCTGTCAAGGCCAGAAAGCAGTTTTTTGCCACTCAGTAGGCGTTCCCGCATAACTTCTGGGTATGCGCATACCCTCTATAGTTTACCAATCAATATACTGTAGTCACCAAATGCATGCTCCAAATGTGTGTGTGTGTGTGTGTGTGGTGTGTGTTTTTGCAGGTGAACTCATCCCTGGCAGTGGGAACTCCTGACTATCTGTCTCCAGAGATTCTGAGGGCGGTAGAGGGAGCGGGAGGGTATGGCTCAGAATGTGACTGGTGGGCCCTGGGTATCTGTGCCTATGAGATGCTGCTGGGGACCACGCCCTTCTACGCAGAGTCCATCTCCGAAACGTACGCCAAGATCATACACTTTCAGGTTCGTTGGCTGCGGACGTATATTCAAACACGCTGTTGAGTTCCACTGTTATGTGAAGACACAATGGGCACTCCCTTCCGTTAAGCTTTTATGGTTTTATTTTATGGTTTATTTTATTATTTTATGGTTTTAATTGAAATAAATGGGGTTAATTGCATATGGCGAGGGAAGAATGACCATCATTTCCTTGAAACAGTCCATGCGAGTCCAATTTGAACCACATTATCCACATTTGTTTATCCAAACATAAACATTCCATTCGGATGTATCCAAGGGGCCTATAAATATCAGCTTGGATGACGAAGTAGTATTCTGAGAAACACTATTTTTAACATGAAGACTGAGTAACATAACAAATGTTGAATGGATATTTGCCAGTGACACTCACAGGCAAGTTAACGTTTGCCCGCTAGCCAGCAAAAGAGAGAGAAAGAATATTTACTTAACGGTGAAGTCATGACATCATTTGGAGGAAGAGACTTGAGAGGGAGACAATTACAGCACCGTTCATTCCACTCACATTTACTGTAACTAACCCAGCTGACCTCTGATGCAAGTTGCTAAAACAGACACTTGTCAAGTTTTTACTGTTGTTTTTACTGTTTACTGTGGAAAGAGGACGTGTGCTTCACCTATTCCAGTACAGTCAGGGATGACAGCGCCACGTGCATCACTGCTATAAAACATGATGTACGATGTGTAGCATTCCTAGCGAAGAGGGCAGAACCGGTCACAATTCTAATCCTGAGAGTCCATAGTACACAAGTCCATAGTACACAATAAATCACACTCAACTCAACCATAAATCTACAAGGAAAATACAAAACAATTAAACGGAATTGGCGAAGATGAAAATTGGGATGAACATAACCATGATAATAATGATTATTGTTATTCAAAATACATTTCCCTAAAATAAACATTCCCTCTCATTGTACAGGATTGCTTTGAGATTCCGCTGACTGGCCCAGAGATCTCGGAGGAGGCCCGGTCGTTCATCACGGGGCTGATCTGCGAGAGGGACGAGCGTCTGGGAAACAAGGGTCTGAGCGACTTCAGGAGCCACGCCTTCTTCCGCGGCCTAGACTGGAGGTCCCTGCATAAACTACCTGCCCCTTTCTGTCCCGAAGTGTCCAACGCAACCGACACCTCCAACTTTGACGTACTGGACGACTGTCTGAGTGACATGGTACTGTTTCCACAGGATTTAAGATATCTACAGAAAAATAATGAACATCAAGCATTTATGTCAGTTATGAGTTACAAACTGAGCAAATCATTTCAGTTAATCATTTTTGGGGATTCTTAAAATGTAAATGCAGTTTGTCGCCTACAGGAGACGCTGTCGGATGTCATGGACCGGGCTCCGATTGGGGTACACTTGGCTTTTGTGGGCTACTCATACACGGCCACCAGGTGCTCTTAAATTTATGAAAATATTGACATAGGCCTACATCATCATACACCAAAATGAGGCAGACATGTTTTGCCTATGACCGTGGTTCTCAACCTTTCTAGGCTGTAAAATCATAAACTGGGGACCCCCCAAAATAATCATATTTAAACTGGGGACCCACAAAATTAACATTTGAACTGGGGACCCCCAAAATAATCATATTTGAACTGGGGAGGCGACCCCCCAACCTGATAAGCACTTGGAATGTAGGCATTCAATTTTGTTGAAATATTGTCTACAAGCACACAATGTCACGCAACGCAAGCCATTGTGAGCTGTGGGTTTTGGGGGTCATACTGTAGCTGAACTGGGCTTATCCTTCTTTTAGCTTGACAGGTGCCGTGGACCGCAGTCGAGACATCATGATGCAGATCGACCACAAGAGTCTCAGGGAGGGTGAGAGGATGTACTCCCCAGAGAAGCAGGTGAGAACTGAAGACCGCTGTCAGAAATGACCTCAGCAGCCTGAAATGTGGCAATCAGCTGTTTCGAAACTACACTTCCTGAACAGATGCTGTGTTGAATTTGACAGGTGTAGCCTACGCACTACAGTAATATGTCTGGCAGACTGGTATGCTGAGAGACGATGTTAGGTTTCTGATTACGGTTGCATTTCCCTTGTATTGTGTGTGTGTGTGTGTGTGTGGGCTTCAGAATGAAATCTGGCAGCTTAGAGAAAATGTGCGGGTCAATCTGCCTGCCCTGCTCTCTCTGGAGTGCCCCCTAACACTGGAGCAAAGTATGGCAACCTCTACTCACTCTCCCCCAGCAGAGGAGGAGGAAGAGGAGGAAGAGGAGACTGACCAAATATCAGGACTTGATGAAGACTTGCACAGGTGATACTACATTATACAAATAGACACCATGATATTACTTCGAAGTAGTAATTAAATCGAGTGGAAATGTGAGTTTAACGTTGTTTAATGCAATCAGATAGGACTTTTGTTTGGATGTATGGCTGTCAAGGCCAGAAAGTAGGTTTTTTTGCCACTCAGTAGGTGTTCCCGCAAAACTTTCAGGTATGATGATGTCACACGCATACCCTCTATTCCAGGGGTGTCCAAAGTACGTAAAAAAAGGCTATTTTATTTAATTTTTTACCTTGCACGCACGTCTGGTTATATTGGTAATGTAGTTGGCCCTTGGGTGTTTTAATATTTTCTAATATGGCCCCCTTTGAAAAAGGTTACCTGCTCTATTCCCAAAGCAATGTGCATGCACGGTACAGTAGGCCTACATTAGGAAGCAAGCCAGGCATAAGTCCATGTAACATATAAGGCCATCATTGGGTGTCCATGTTTAGTTCAAACTAAATTATGTAATGATGCTGTCTGACCATCTGTCTATGTCACTCATATCTGTATTATTTTTGTCACTGTCTGCAAAGTTGTCCACTAGAGAGGGTGATGGAAAAACTAGTAAAGCAAACATTGGGTCAAACACAGCTCAACTATGCACACCTCAACGTCAGTGGTTGTCAAACGTTTTAATTTCAAGTACTTGGATTTGGTACGCATCCACTGACCGCCAATAACTCTGAGTGTACAAATGGAAACAAATGTCAACTCGTTAAGTTGTTACATACACCATATGGGTCCATTTGGTTCCCAGCTATCAATCATTGAGACCCCACTTTGAGAACCACCGCTTGACAAAAAAAAAGCACATACCTTCTCAATCTGAAAGCCCACAGGCCACACACACCTAGCCTCGCGTAACGTAGCGATACTCACTGTGTGGGTATTAGTGTCGTGACTCTCGGCCCTCTCAGTATTCAATTGTTTTCCTGCAATGTCCCGCCCCATATTTGCATATTGTGCCCTGGTTGGTTATAGCCTGGTTGGCTGGTTCCAGACGAATCTGGTTGGCTCGTCACCACTTCGACCGTGAAGTCTAATCTGCCTGGGGCAATATGCATTGAAAAGGCAGATAAAGGCTGGCTATGCGAGGCTAACACACACACCTGCATACCAACCCCCCCTCCCCTACAAACACCCATCTTCCCATCCCATTCTTACTTGAAAGCCCCCACCCCACCATTAGCCATCTGTCCTTATTAATTCCCCAGACGGTTACAAGAGGCAGAGAGGAGATACTGTGAGCTGGAAAAGGAGATGGAGAGCCTCAAGGGAGCGATGCAGGACTGCAGGACCCCCAAGGAGACAGGCAAGGAACTAACATCATCCATGCTTCCTCATGGCATCATCCTCACACCTACTGTAGTCTGTATCCATAAACCATCATTTATCTGTGATCCTATCATGACACTGACAGAATCATTGACTTATGTAGTGTTGTGATCGAATCAGCCGTTATTACGACACAGCAGAGACGAGTATCACGAGTTCACACGCAACAGAAAATAATAATTTAAGGATTATTATTATATTATTATTATTAAGAAATTATTAAACAATTATTAAACCACTTAGCTGACCGAGGTCACCCAGCAATTCCCCTGGCACCCTCATTTTCTGCCTCTAAACCAAATCTCCTCACCGGAAATAGAATATTTACAAGCTCACAATGTGCTGTGTTGTGATGAGCTGTGAGGTTGTGGATCTGCTGTTTTTGGCAAATGTTCGACTATTATGATTATTATGTCCAGAATAGGGAGGAACGGTTCATGTGGTTAACCCACAATGTTAACAACACTGATCACTTTTCCACAGTGATGGAAAAAGTATTTGTATTTATTTTACCTATCAATACCACAATGTAGAAGTTACAAGTTAAAGTCCGGAATTCCATTTGTACTTGAGTAAAAGTACAAAAGTATTGGCATCAAAAGTACCAAAAGTACTCACTACACAGAATGTCCCACCCATTTCACAAGTTTTCTGATGATTAAAATGCGTACTGTAGGCTATAAGAATTATTTGAAAATAGCACATCTACAAGTTCACAACGCGTTGCAAAGTGACTCCTTGTGAGCTTTTAGATTGGCTATTTTCAAATAGCCAAACTATATGTAGGGAGGTGGTTAATGTATATTTTGTAAAACTTGTACAAAGTACAATATTTGCCTCTGAGATGTAGTGGAGTAGAAGTAAAAGTATTTAAATTGGAAGTACTCCAATAAAGTAAAAATACATCAAATTGTACTTAAGTACAGTACTTGAGTTCATGTATATTTTCCACATGTATTCATGGAAAATCTGTGAAACTGCAAACATTTTAAGCCAAGGCCATTTAGAGGTATAGTGTTTGTATCTGTACAACTCATTCAAATACTTCTGAGACTCTTGGTCTATTTTCAGAACCCCAGGTATTTGTGTGATATTACCTAATCCCACAGATATCCATACAACTTAAGGAGTACTTTAACAGCCCCCGCAGTACCTAAGAACAACATAACTGTAAGATGGAAGCAGGAGTTCCAGACAATATGAGCCACTCTGAATAAACAGAGAGCCACATGCAGCAGTGCCCCGGCAGCATCTGCTTATGTTGGAGACCTCGGCTAGAACAGGGGGGGATAAATATCTACTCTAAGAATAGCCTTGGTATGCAAGAAGGACCTTGTGTGCCCAATTCCATAAATCAATACAGTGTCGTGAGCTTTTTAAAGATGCAATGTTAAATGTCTCGTCTGAAGCCTGCAGGTCCGTCAACCGACGGGTGGCATTTATTATGCCTTCTTGCCACAGCTCTGATCGATAACAGCATGCGCAGAAAGCATGCTAATAAGCCCCAGCTCCATGTTTTACAGAACATGGCCTGCCTCCTTCCAACACACCCTTTTCCCTCACGGTGGTGGAAGGTTATCTAAAAGCACTGTAGGCACAGTACAAGTACAAAGGTACAGGCATCAAAATGTACTTATATTACCAAAAGTAAAAGTAATAATTATGCAGAATGTCCCATTTCAAGTTTTCATTCAAATGTATAAAAAAAAATAGCAGATCTGTACCTGCTATTTTCAAATGGGCGAAATGTATAGGACTGAAGTGGTTAATATATGTTTTGTGATAATCATCAAAATCTACAAAGTAACTGGCATCTAAAGTTTTAAAATAAATGTAGTGAAGTACATGCACTATATTTGGATCAGAGATGTAGTGGAGTAGAAGTAAAAGTACTTAATTTAAATTGGACTCAAGTACAGTACTTAAGCAAATGTACTCAGTTACTTTCCACCACCGAG
Source organism: Electrona antarctica (assembly GCF_951216825.1). NCBI lineage: Eukaryota > Metazoa > Chordata > Actinopteri > Myctophiformes > Myctophidae > Electrona > Electrona antarctica. Next base: position 13,886,279 of record NC_136789.1, read on the forward strand.
TCCCTCATCACTCTTTCCCTGCGTCTGTCACACGCCCGCTCGCTCACTGCAAATCCATGCAAAGCTTCCATCAGCGCAAACCGTGTTGTTGTGGTCCTCTGTCTCTCTCTCTCTCTCTCTTTGTGTGTTGTTTACAAATGTTTGGGTCTGGCCAGACGCGCCGTGCACCCAAGGCAGCGCCGCCGCCCCACCGTGCCACTGGCTCTGATGCACCTCTCTCTCCTCCACTCACAGAGCTGAGTATCTGCCCAGCATCTCTTGCTCTGCCTGCCCACTGTGTGGACTCCCCGGGGGATGTAAGACTCTTCACTCCACTTTTCATGTTCATCTTCTTTTGTGATTTTGTTTAAGAAGACACTTTAAAGAAGGCATGCAAACCTGTTTGGCTGGCTAATTATGCATCGTCAAGACATCTCTGGTGTTTTTGTCACCAATAAGGATGTCCGATATTGACTTTTTTGCCGATATCCCGATATTGTCCAACTCCTAATTTCCGATATCAACCGATACCGATATATGCAGTCGTGGAATTAACACATTATGCTTCATTTTATTGTGATGCCCTGCTGGATGCATTCATAAATGTAAGGTTTTCCAGATAAACATAAATGTGGGCTGATAAATTAAAACCGATAACGATATTATACGATATTACATATTCATGCAAATATCGGCCTATAATATTGGGAGGCCGATAATATCGGACATCCCTAGTCGCCAATAATTTGATGATTCGCCTACCGAGTCTCCTACTGACCGATGACCCGGTCATCAAATTATTGGCTTAGGACTGCAACAAAAACAAAACAAAAAAATCTCCATGAATTCTCTCAAGGCTTCATGGGGTGTGTAAAACACGTCTTTTTTATTTGGGTGAACTACTCCTTTAAGAGCTGCAGCCGGGTTCGCTAAGCGGGCGAACACAAGAAGGTCATATTTATCATGGAAATAGACATGAAAATAGAGGTGCAGGAATGGACAGGCCCTTTATCTTGTGATGTGCCTCTATTTATATTCTGGCAGAAAGGCTGTTATGCGTTCACCTGCCTGACCTAACTGTGTTGCAGAAGCAGAGAGCGCCCCCTGCCTGCCATTATCCACTGGTGATTGCCCTCCACCGCCACATGCTCCTGTTCCACAGGGTATGGAATGGATGGACATGATGATGTTTAAATATGTTTCTGTGTCAGTGCTCAAACCTTTTCATGTCAACGACCCCAAATATACAGTTGGGTGCCACTGATATTGTCCCTTATCATTTGACCCATTTAGGCCTGACCTCAACATTTAAAAAAATCCTTCTAAATCCTCCAGTTTTCTGAAATAAATATTTTCACGATTTTTCAAAAATAGCAGACCTACAAGCTCGTAGCGCGCCACTCGGTGGCGCGCTATGAGCTTGTAGATCTGCTATTTTTCAATAGCTAAATTATAACAATGTTTAAAACACCAAAAGGGGTTCCCGCCCAGAATGGGTTAACTGTCCTTTTGCGCAGATCACGCAAACCTCAGCAAAAAGAAAAGGACAATATCGATGGCCTCCAACTGTAGGCTAATTGACCGCCGACCCCCATCTGAGAATAAGTTGTTCTAGGGACCCCTCAGAAGCAGAAGTTTGAGTTAAAAACGTTTGCCGGGAAAGAATATATGTGTTTTATGAATATATGTTTTCACGATTTTTTAAAAATAGGCTAGCAGATCTACCAAGCTCATAGTGCGGCACTCGGTGCCTCGCTGTGAGCTTGTAGATCTGCTATTGTTCAACCGCTAAAGTTTAAAATAATGGTTAAAAGCTGAGGTTACACAGATGTGTTCCCGGTCTTAATGGGTTAAGTAAAAGTATCAATACTGCAATGCAGAAATAGATCTGTTACAACATGCAAAAGTCTGGATAATCAAAATGTACTTGAGTAATAGTACAAAAGTATTGCCATCAAAATATACCAAAAGTAAAAGTACTACTTGTGCAGAATGTCCCGTCAAAAATGTGTTGAGTCTTTTGAAAGATCTACAAGCTCACAATGTGTCGCAATTGCAACACATTGAGCTTGTAAATCTGGTACTCAAATCAAGATTTTTAGACATTTTGAAAACATGTGAAACAGGACCTTCTACATAATGAGTGCTTTCTACTTTTGGTACTTTAAGTAAATTTTGATACCAATACCTTTGCACTTTTACTCAAGTAATGTTTTTATTCCAGACTATTTCTACATGGCAGTATTGATACTTTTACTTAACATTTTGAGTACTTTTTCCACCACTTTGTACCATGTACCTCTCGCCCATCTTCTTAACGTCTCACTTGGCCTTGCAGGTGCGCCTGCCACAGGTGAGGAGTGAGTCGTACCTGCTGGTGTGTGCAGTAGGTGGAGAGCTCCAAGCCTGGGAGAGACAGCGTTACACAGAGCTCTCCTGAGAGCACCCCCCCCCCCACCCCAGCCCCATGGGGGGGCCTCTCCCTCACCCTCTCCCATTAGAACAATACTATCGCACTCACCCTCACTCCCTGGAACCCAAAGAAGGCCTCCAAAGCTCTCAAGACTAGAAGGCTGCAAAGTGGGGAGAAGGATGGGGAAACCATGAGAAGAAAACAAGGCTTCAGGAACGCCGAAAGCGACCGCGTATTATATCAAAAATAATTGTGAACGTTACGGATATGAAAGTTCAAATGAGAACTGACCGTCTGAGATGATCGTTCATTATATTCACAATTCTTCAGCCCTTGAGATTGGTGAGTGTGTCGTGAACGCTATAATAGGAACATGGGTTGAAACAGCCAGGAACTGTGGCATTGTCAGGCTGACATGGATGAACAGGGAAGAAGGAACCATAAAGGAACTCCTATAGTGACACCTGCTGGTCACATGGGAGAGAAACGCCTCAAAGGTTCAGTTGATACTACAGACAACAAACATGCTCAGGCAGGGGTCATCAATATGTCCATATACACGGACATGTGCCAAAGACTTGGTCTTGTCCGTGGCAAAATTTTGATTTTCTTTTTACACAGCATTTCTCCTTTTGAGAAACCTAGTTGCTGTCAAGTCAAAAAGAGGTTTTTTTCAGAATATGTATGACACTTATTTACTACAACACTATGCATATTCCATAGTCCAACTAGTACAGTGGTTCTCAAATGTTTTATTTGCAAGGACGCCCTTAACTCTGAGAGTGGACAAATGGAACCAAATGGACCTGTAAGTGTCCATTTGGTCCCATTTGAACACTATCAGAGTTACAGACCTGCAATGGTCATTCGGGGCTAGCTCTTTGTGTTTCTGGTAATATGATTGCCTCATTTTGTAAAATTTAATTTTGACAAAACAATGTCCACCACAAGCACAAGCCAGCATGCATGGTGATGACCCCTGCGTGCAGGGTATGAAGAGAGACGTACAGTTGGGATGGGCCTGTGAGGTCATCAGCTGTGCATCTATCACCAGTTGAGATGGGCCTGTGAGGTCATCAGCTGTGCATCTGTACAGTTGGGATGGGCCTGTGAGGTCATCAGCTGTGCATCTATCACCAGCCACGTTTAGATTTGACTGGTGCATTGTAGTTGTTGTTAGAGTGAATATGAGTTCTCTTTTGTATCCTGTATCTCTGCACCTTGGGGGTGGTTTGTATGTACTTGGTGTGTTGCACTACTATAGGCATGTTTTTGTTGTGCCTGTTTTGAGTATTCAAGAGATTATTACTAGTAGCTCGGTATTGCTTGGTATTTTTAAAAGGGATCTGGATATCAATTAAAGCCGTATTGTTCATGGCTTTCAGGGTTAAATGTGTGAGCCGTGATTAAAGGAACACATGGTCAGACCCAAAAACGCAAAACACTGGTTCAGAATCTCAAACAGAGCATGGCTAGAGAATGGATTTTCATTATTGACTTTGATGCCATGATCATTTCTGCATGCACTATTCACATGGCTCCTTGTTACCCCCTAAGATCAGGATGAAACAAATATTTAGAATATGTATTTACAGTGTCAATGGAGGTAATATATATGGAGTGGACCCCTACATGCTGTAACAATGTTCTATATAGTGCACTGAAAGACACCTATCCACTCACAATGGAGGATAAATTATACTTATGTATAACGTAAATATTAGTATAACATTTTTGAGTATTTGATTGGTCATATGTGGTAACAACACCATTTATTGAGACACATGATTTGTAATAGAGAATACATTGTGCCTTTTACCTTGTGTTTTATAATACATTGCATTACATTTTAGGCTATTAATTAGAAGCCCTAAAATGTAATTTAACATTGTCTATGTCTAGATTACAACATTGCCTATGTTCCAATTAGACAGGGAGAGCGCGTTGTACTGTAAGAATCGATCAAGCAAAGGGTTAAAGCAAATTTGTATTATTAAATTGTAGATTCAAGAACGACCCGTATTCAATGCCTTAATGTTTTTCAAAGAAATATCTTGAAGTGATTGAAATTAGTGACTGGGAAATGTACCTACATTTATCATCCCAATTTAGCTACAAGCCCTATATAAACATCTTTTATAACATCTTTTATACGAAATACTGTATAGTATACAGTATTTCGTAAACAGATCTTTTCCCCATTAATGGTCACTGATAGCTAAATATCATTGCAAGTCATGTTTGAATTTAGCTCATAAGTCAACCACCAAGACACCAAGCTGTTATTTGACAGTTTTATTTTACAGCACATTTTTCTCTGGCGGAAATGTTGCAAATAGCTTCAATACTTTTAGAACCGTATGTCTTAATTTTCAAGTCACTGAAATGCTCTTTTATCACATCACATTATATTTTACACGAGGCATTATTTGCTATTGAAATGTATTGCACTGATCTCATTGAGCTGCTCTTATCTCCGCCAGGCCAAAGGCAACAGGGGGGGATTATGTCTCACCCGTCTGTCTGTCGGTCTGTCTGCGCCTAATCTCGCAAACCGCTGGACCAATCACCACCAATTTCCTGTTCACGCTGCCAGTAGGCCAAGGAAGTACCTCTAGTCTATGCATATTTTCCACATACCGTAGGTTATACTGTGTCTTTGTTGTTGAATGGTCATGCATAAATACGTCATAGATGACTGAAGTCATAGATTGGACCTGGTGGAGATAAAATGTGCTCCACCTCTGGTGAATAAATTCATTTGATAAGCTGGCAGGTTATCCATCATTGTGAAGGAGTATGCTATACGCACACCAGTCCTAATAGTGGTACCAGCTCACGGCAGAAACATCTAAAAAGAGTGGCCGCACACACTGATATCCAAAGTGCTGATTATTTAATAGGATGCAGAGTAGGAAAGTAGCCTAAGTAGGTTATCCATCATACCAGAACGACCAAAATAACTAATTGATTCCGATGGACACGATGGAAATGAAGATGACAGATATGATTGGGTCCTTGTGAATGTGAATACAGTATTGTCCACATCACCAATATGCTGTAAAGATGAAAATAAATAAATGTCACTGATTACATTTTCTTTACTTTGAGGGGTGTCCCATTTACAACTTAGCAGCAAGAACTAAAATAAAGCCAGTGATCTAACATAACCTATATTACAAAATAATGAATTAATACAATACTAATACAGGCTAAAAAGAAAGACGGCAACAATGATACAAAAAACAGCAAATGTAAAAAGGACATTACAAAGTGCAATAAACATGAGTATATCTCATCTCAAAACTCACATTCCTCTATTAATATCAATCTCCTTAAAACAATGTGAAATTCAGTCTCACATGAAGTATCCAGCCTGCGTCGAGTAGAGCAAATAAGGGTTGAGTTTACGGTCGGCCGAAACAAAAGATGTGGCATTCTCGTGGGCCTGGCGTCTGTAATAACGCCGTAAGGCCGGGCTTCCCGGGTGACACTGGCGCATGTGGAGGAAGTACTCGTCGGGGCGGTTGGAGGTGAAGCCGCAGTCCTCGCAGACGAAGATCTTGGAGCGTCTCTGGCGATAGGCATACTGCTGCTGCACGCCGTGAATCTTCCTCATGTGTGACTCCAAAGAACAGCGCTGCGTGAAGGCCTTGTCGCACAGCTCACACCGGTACGGACGGATACCTGCAACAGCACAAACATTGTTTAGGCCAGTAGTTCTCAAACTTTGCCTGCACCCTGTGAATAAAAGGCTTTAATTGTCTGAGTTTGCTCCAGTGCCTTCCTTCTACATATACCAGTCCCACTCCTGAGATGCACTGGAGCAGCCTAAAGTTGGCTTGAGTCTCGGTGCAACCCTGTTGCGCTTGTATACAGTATCTGCTATTTTTGAATAGCCCTAGAAAATATGAATAAAGTGGTTAAAATGATTGTGATGCTACATTAACTACTTTTAATGGGGACCCGATGGAACCCCCTCAAGGACCCCTGGGGGTCCCCGGACGCCACTTTGAGAACTTCTGAGTGGTTTAGTCAGTGTGTGTATGTGTGTCTAATGTCTATGCATTCTGCTTCTAGGAATACGAGATACTTTGCATATCTGAAATCCAGGAGCAGGAACAAGCTTATGAATGATACTGTATTGTGTGATTTTAGATTTTAACCATGTCACTTTGTGCCGTGCTATGAGCTTGTAGATCTGCTATTTTTTTCAAAATCTTGAAGATTTGTGCAAATCTTTGAATATACCATATTTTCTATATATATATATATATATATATATATATATATCTCAAAAATAATAACTCATATTTTGAGATGGGCGTCAGCGTCCGCCAGCCAAATGCAGATAATGTAGGGCCATAAAAAGGTTTGAGAACCACTGATAATAGAAACATAGGTTTTCCAGAAAACTGTAAGGATTTAGAAGGCTTTTGTAGAAAGGGCCTCAGGTCTTATTGGGACATGCACCAGACCAGTTTAAAACCTTGCTTGAGGCACAGTGGGAACCGTCTTTGTTCATTAATGACAGTCAAAACACATTGTGTAAACCCGGGTGTGTCCCTCACCTGTATGCGTACGCATGTGCCTCTTGAGGTCAAACGTGTCGTTGAACCCCTTGCCACAGAACCTGCACGGGTGTCTCTTGACGAGGCTGTGGCACTTGAGGTGCCGCGTCAACATGCGCTGCAGGGGGAACACTTTATGGCACACCGCACACAGGAAGTCTCCGGCGCCAGGGGACGAGCGTGGCCGGGACTATAGATGTGGGAAAGAGAGTAGTGGCTGTGTTTTAAATCGGCACACTTAAAACTAAAGCGATGAAACACATTTCATTGAACTATTTATTGCAAGTCAAAAATTGAAGGTTCAATAAATGTCTTCTTTAATAAAAGCAACAGAAATAAAGGTGGAGCATTTTTTGTTTTAAAGATGCATTTGTGTTTGTAAACTGAAACAAATATTAGTCAGATTACAGATATATATTATTATTATTTTTGATCAGGTATAAATTTAGCAAGCAACTGATTTGGACTTTTCTTTTTCAGAAAAGCGAGAGCAGAAGTCAGCCCAACACATTTTAGACAAACATACCTTAGCTCGTGTTGCAAGTGCTAGTGCATTAGGGTGGTAGAAGTGACCCTGAGGCAGCATGGTGGGCCAGTCCAGGCTTGTTTCTGCTGCTGATCCTCCTGGTCCTGACAGTGGCTCTGGACCTTCAAGGCCCGCTGTCTCCACAGACTCTAATGGCTGAGTGAGAGAGGCAGGCTTCGGAGCACCAGTGTTGGTGAGGATCTGCTCATTGGCTTTCCACAAAAAGAAACCATTTAAATTGTTTAATATAATATTCCATTTTTGGTTGATAATTTAAATTGCATGAATTTACATAATTCAGAAAATCGCAAGGCATATGGTCCCAAACTGATAACATTATGATTATGTTAAAAATGGACATTGCTTAACTCTGATCATCTCACCTATTGCATTATCCTCCTTCCATTCAGAGTGCTCTGGCTCTTTCCATTGCCACGCTCCACAAGTTGCCTGCTTCTTTTTAACAAGGAACGACCGTGGCATCCTTGCGACCAGTTCCACTTCTACCTTCCGATTATATTTCCTTGGTTCTGATCGGAGACACTGTGCTCGAATGCTCCACCACTTCTACTTTGTGATCAGCTTAAAAAAGGACCGGTCTAGATATCACCTTCCCTCGAGCTCAACAACATCCCAAGTTCAACTTGCAACCAACCCACGAGATAACCCAACAAAAAAAAATCACTGTGCTCATTTACATAACACTCTCTGCGATGAGTGGCGAAGACATGGATTTCAGGGGGAGGATGGTTGGGTGTTTTGACTGGTGCGCACCTGTGCTGACTGTGTGCATGTGCCTCTTTAACTGGTCCCCCGCTGGTTTTGCATGTCAGGCATTGAGAATCCGGGGTCCTGCGCATTCAAGTGGCCCTCGGCATGCAAATACGGGCTCCGGGCCAAGCCCTGGTCCCAGACAAAGGGCACGGTCTGAGTAACAGGAGCATACACAGAGGAGCCACAATCTTAACTGCTAGGTAAATCAGCCATTTCAGTTTTTTTCACCTCCTGTTGTTTTAATTGTTCTGTGGGATTAAGGAGCTTCAGAAAATGCGGACAAAGGCCATTCAAACGCATTGAAAAGATGTCAAGCATATACCTTTTTACTCTGTTTACTCTATTGTCTAAGTAATGGCATTCACCATCCTCGTGGATTGTTACTACACCACCCCACACTGCTGTTAAGAGTACACAATCTAGATATTTCAGGTGCAATGTCGAAATACATATGTGTCAAATCCAGCATTGGTTAATGCAGTTTAACGTTTATCAGACTGCATCTCTTTTAAATATGAAATAAATTGATAAAGCCTAATCATGCTCAATACGTTGTCTGAAAACAAGGGGGGGGGGGGAAGGGGGGAAAGAATGCTGTTGAAGAATCAAAAGTTAAAGCTGTCCACCTTGTCAGTTGTCTAATGATCTGTGTGGCAAAGTAAGAGAGCGTGCAAATGAGTGAGAGAAGAACATGCATGTGTCTTATTTCACTGGATTCTGCATGGCAAATGCAGCTGCTACCGGCGGCAACTAAACCCCATCATGCAAATGAATACCAACAGAGGTCACTCCAAGAACAGCCAACCCATCAGACAAATTATACAATACCTATTGCGCTTAGTGTTTTATGTATACAGTAGGCTACATGTATGCAGTGCAGCACGTGCTGAATGCCATTGCTTTTATCCTGTGTCCGCTGCCTCAATTTTGAGATTATTGTACAGATTGTTATCTGTTGCTTTTAATCGTTTGAACTTTGAATGCTTTATGCGGTTTTAAATCATACTGCTTTATAATTCATAAAACTGTATGAGAAGTGCTATAAATAATATGTACACTACTAGGCACGCATACAGTATGTACATTTTATGTAGCACATTTATGTGTGTGTGTGTGTGTGTGTGTGTGTACATTATATTATGAAGGTACTCAAGAACGATCTGCAATATATTGGATTGCCATATATATATATATATATATATATATATATATATATATTAAACCCAAAACCTCCCAAATAATTGATGTTAACATTGGCATTACTACAACTACTGACAGGAGACTGTTGACTGTACTGTGTCATGCTGCCGTCCGGAGCTGCGCTCTAACTGTATGCAAAGTCCCATCCCCCTGCTGCAGCAGCATGGAAATCAAATGGTAAAAAGGCAAAGGCCAAAGAAATCAGCTCAGTACGCTCATCAAAAACAGCCAACAGAATGACTCTCTAATCCCACTTAGGATAGAAACCTCAAACATTTTAATTGAAAGGCCCCCCAGTTTGACATGCGTTAAGCCACGGACGCCCGCTTTGATACCACTTTACAATCCTCAGAAATGGAACCATGTGACCACTCTCAGAGTTACAGAGCCATAAGGAAAAATGTGGTTGCTGATCATCAATAAATTAGCTGGGCCCCCTGGAACCCACATATTATCACATATCGAATTTGAAGATTAAAATGATGGGTAACACGCAGATCCGACACACCAAAGGTCCGAAGCGCGGGGAGGGGACTTGCGATGCAATGTGAAAATGCGATGGTCCGACATGCCCATTATAAATTATATACACATTATCATGTTTTACAACATTTTAACACAAAGAAAACACATAAATGGTACCCGCCTCCGGCATTTTTAGCCATGTGATCTTTCTAAGCAATGGCCAAAATGTACCTACTATACCATACTGTACTGTTTTGTATTGGAGGTGACACTATAGACACAAACAGACAAGGCTGTACTAGTGACGTCAACTTCAATACATTAGACAGAGGAACAAACAGTATAGTTACTGTTTGTATGAGCAACAGGCCTGAAAAGCTACATTTACCACATTTGTTTAACTAAAAGATGGGTCAATATTTAAGAAAGAAAGAAAGAAAGAAAGAAAGAAAGAAAGAAAGAAAGAAAGAAAGAAAGAAAGAAAGAAAGAAAGAATAAATATAGCCATGACTGAGGAATAGGCCTACATAGACAGACAGAGGAGGAATTATTGATGGCTGTTAGCCTGTTACGTCAAAGCCCAAAATGACCAAGAGCCACACACAGGGAACACATGCTGTTCCCTAGCTGTTACAACTCACTGCCTATAATGGCAGACACAACACAACACAGGGAACACATGCTGTTCCCTAGCTGTTACAACTCACTGCCTATAATGGCAGACACAACACAACACACCATACAAACTAGCATTCAATTTCAAGCAACTACAGCTTGAATCACATTTGAATACCGGTACACCCAACATACAACACAAGCAGCAGCAGCAGCAAAGAAAAGTTCAGGACTTCCTACCTTGAGCAGTCTTCTACTTGACTGAATCAGTTGTTAATAGAGCAGGTTTCAGGGTCCGGCATTCACAGCTGTATATAAAAACGGACTTTACAAGACTGAGAAGAAGCTTAGCTTGATATGGTGGCCATGCCATTCAGAATGCTCCATGCAAGCGAGGGTGGTCCCCCTGCAACATCTCTGCCAAGATGTCAAGACTGTTGCCGCCTGGGGTCATCACCTTGGCTCTTGTAGCCTTCTTCTTTCGTCGATCATCAGATGACAAGCTTAATCTCATGCCATAATTAATAATTTTCTCATTAATGTCTACTCTATACAGAGGACAGGTGGTGTGATCGGGTTTTGAAGCAGCCAACCCCAGTAAGCAGTCGGTTCAGCAGGGTCCATTGCCGGCATGGCAGGTATTCTCCTTTGATGCCGTCTCCCGGGTCCCGGATGTAGCGTTTGGGCTCAGCTGAATCCCACACCTCCTTGCAGGATGCCGACATCCATGCCTTTGAAGACAGATCCTCTGCAATAGAACTGAGCATCTCTTGCGCGCCTTGTTGTATGGGTGGCGTGACTATATGGTTTCTTGGGTCTGGAGTAGGTTGGGACGAACACCATAAGCCTTGAGTGTCTGAAAGAAAGAAAGAAATGTAGGTGATTAAGAGTCACATACTGTACATACATAATGTAGATGGCATATGACGTGACTGTATCTCATATCAACTTCAAGTACATACTAGACTTAATTTGATGGCCATGGACAAATATCCTAACATTGATTAATTTATTGTGTTCTGCCCTATGGCTACCTAGCCCCTCTAGCGGGCAACATACTAGGCTACTGTACTGCTTTATGGCCACAGCTCCTCTGGGGGTGAGATTTTACCTAGGTGTTATATACCATTCTGTTTTGTAAATTGTCATTCTGAATCTGGTTTGCAGCATCAGAATTACTCTCCTCACACAGGACCTTGGGAGTTATGAGACTGTAAGTTTATGTTGTTTAGTTTTGTCAAAATGTTTGTACTGTGCCAGCAAAGGGCATCTAACTCTTTATTTGTTTCAAGAAATTAGAATCAGAACTAGCCGCAATTTGCAACTCTAGATTTTTTTATAATGGGATGAATCTAGAGTTGCAATACCCTCCATTGACTCCCCATTCATCCAATTTGCGTTTGCGATCTGCTTGTATTAAACAACGTTAAACTCAACAAAATTGCAGCTCTAGGCCAAGCTTGAATTATCCTCTTTCAATCTGCCGAGCTTTTGTTTCATAAAAATCCACCATAGACATGTTATGAGCTACTTTCTGTCAAGAAATTCTGTGCAGGTGATTCTTCTTCTAAGTGTTGGAGTTTGGAAGCACTCGTTTTTATTAACGGGTCACACTGCTGCCTTCTGCATTATGTGCAAATTCGAAACGGGTGGTACGCAGGGCCGTTCAGTGATTTTGACGAGTGCTTCCAAACTCCAACACTTAGAACACTCCTGAATGAAGTGTCTGGTGCTGGGAGTCTGGTGCAATGCACTGGTCCTGGCGGTACTCCTGGTGAGAGCAGGAGTGGACCTGGTGAGACACAGGAGGGTCCCAGACAGGAGTCAACCCACAGAGCCTAGTACCTCCACATGCCAGAATTGTGCCTCCCAGTCCCGGCAGAGTAGTTCCGGAGTGGATCCAATGGATTGTGTGGCCCTGGTCTTTCCCTAGTGGGTCTGATCGAGGGTAGCTACTGGGACGTAAGTCGGGACTTGATCACCCCGGCTGGGTCACCCGATGTGAGGGGTATGATGTTCGCAAAACCCGAAACCCTGATGACCTTGGGATACATCACTGAGGATACGTCCCAGTTGCATCCAAGCGATGTATTTCCGTTCGTTCAGAAAAAGAATCACCTGCACAGAATTTCTTGACAGAAAGTAGCTCATAACATGTCTATGGTGGATTTTTATGTAACAAAAGCTCGGCAGATTGAAAGAGGATAATTCAAGCTTGGCCTAGAGCTGCAATGTTGGTGAGTTTAACATTGTTTAAAGGACCTATAACATAAAATTCAACTTTTTCAATTTATTTTGTGTATAGAGTTGAATATAGCCCGTCTCCGGACCCCCCGGGTTGAGCTCCTTTGGACCCCTACCACGTAGGGTCCGGTATCACCGGCTTCAAGCGACATGGGATGCAATCTGATTTACCCTGACTTAGCCCTGTGCTGCGCTGTGGGTGTCACGCTGACATATTCCAAACGAAGCATATGAACGCTATAGGAGACAACGGACCATCTGACCCCCCCCGCGAACGGCTCACAAGCCGTTAAGTATTTTTAATGTTTGTACGACCGTTTTGGCAGCTACCTGCGACAGAGGCAGGAACGCGCAGATAGCCAGTTCCGGCGCTCTGTCGCAGGTGATGGAGGCGGTACAATAGGATGTCAATAAGGAAGTCAAGGAAGGAAGGAAGAGAGCTGCCAAAACGGTCGTACAAACATTAAAAATACTTAACGGCTTCTGAGCCGTTCGCGGGGGGGGTCAGATGGTTCGTTGTCTCCTATAGCGTTCATATGCTTTGTTTGGAATATGTCAGCGTGACACCCACAGCGCAGCACAGGGCTAAGTCAGGGTAAATCAGATTGCATCCCATGTCGCTTGAAGCCGGTGATACCGGACCCTACGTGGTAGGGGTCCAAAGGAGCTCAACCCGGGGGGTCCGGAGACGGGCTAAGTTGAATATAGAGTTGCAATACCCTCCATTGACACCCCACTCATCATATTGCGTTTGCGATCTGCTGGTCTTAAACGACGTTAAACTCACCAACATTGCAGCTGTAGTCCAAGCTTGAATTATGCTCTTTCAATCTGCCGAGCTTGTTTTTCATAAAAATCCCCCGTAGACATGTTATGAGCTACTTTCTGTCCAAAATATTCCAAGTGATATTCCTGCCGTAATATTCAACCTGCCGTAAAACAAGACGTGTGGGAGAGCGCTTGTTTAATAGAAGGCCGTGTGTGACGGGGCGTCGCGCTGCGTCGGCCTCTTCTTTGGGTGTCTTACCTGTGCAGGTAAGATTCTATTAAACAAGCGCTCTCCCACACGTCTTGTTTTACGGCAGGTTGAATATTACGGCAGGAATATCACTTGTGGAATATTTTGGACTATGTCTACGGGGGATCTTTATGAAAAAAGGTGAGTAGTCTACTTATAATGCCGCTGCAACGGTCTGGGCATAGAGTGACTTAGCCCTGAAACATGACTGCCATGATAATCATGATGATTATCATGGCAGTCATGTTTCAGGGCTAAGAGTGACTATGGAAATGTATGTTTATCACTATCCCGTCTCCGGACCCCCCGGGTTGAGCTCCTTTGGACCCCAAGTCATCAAAATGTCAGAAAACTTTAACGTAGGGTGCCGAGAGGGGCTAGTTTATCACTATCAGTGCATTCCATGTTGCAAAAAACAACAACATTTCAACTGCATTCCCATATGCTATGCACACAGCACCGAACTCCTTCATGCCGGTCTGTTAATTGTTTCAATTCTCAAACACACACCCGTACTGTATAACTCACCTGGAGAATAAACACTCAGTTGGAAAGGAAACACCAATCAATGCAGTTTGTCACGAACTGTCACAGACAGAATTAAGTCACAGTTGCGACTCGGCAGTTCACTCTCAGACAGCACTGCCACTGAGCACTCATCACAACTCTACTGAACTTCCATGACTTGTAATGTTGTTTATTTCATTACCTCCAAATATTATGGAGCTTCTGCTTCACTCGGCTTGTAATGGAGACTTGTGTTGTGTGTTTACAACGGGTGTGGGGGGGAAAGGGGCGTGGCAATTGGAGGATTTAAAGAGCCCGCTTGTCCGCTTGAGTACAGTCTACCAATAACCTGCATTATCAATTAATCTGACAATAACACATTATTGTATGTCTCAATTTGCTCTCCTTTTTCTTTTCTTTTTTTTCTTCTTTTTTAAGACTATTGTGCCCTTTTGGATGTTGCAGATTATTTTGTGGACAGATTACACTCATTCAGCATAATCAAACAATGTTTGTATTTACAATACAAACTATAACATAACAGTGTCATTCACTTCTTTAAACACCCCAATCGCCCAGGACGAAGTTCACCGTCCTTTCAATTAGTAGCCTAACACCCAGTGCCCAGGACGAAGTTTTATCCAAAATACGAAGATTATTGATATCAAAGCCGATCTGGGCCCTAGTGGTAAGAGGGAGGACTGCAGGTGGACCCGTGGATTAATGACGAGGAAACCCCGTGCAGCTGGGCTTTAACATTGGGCAATCGGAGTGGCTATAACTGGCTGTCGATGGTGTCGTAATAAAGATTACATACATAGAGGCATTACCTTTAATCAACCCAACACTGAATGCCTATATATGAATGCCTATATGTACTACTGTATATGTAATTTGTAAATTGATGAGTAGTAGCCTATACTGTGGTTACTTGGGTTGTTTTATGCGTATGCCGTAGCTGCATGATTTGCTTTACAGAGCAATGGAGAAAAACATGATTTGAGAGTGACGTAATGAGGTAGGTTTCAGATTACATATGCCTTGCTTTTATTACGTCACCATCGAGAGCCAGTTATACCCCGGCATTGGTACATATCTTCATGCCCCTGTTTGTTAATTTGGTTGGAAACCCATTAAACTACCATACTAGTACTTCATGGTTGTCTAGAAGAACATAGATATATTAATATTTATATATTTATTCCATGTAATTATTTATTGCATTGTGTATTCTTCTAACTAAAAATACCTTGTTGAAATGCGGTGAATAAACTACAGTTCACTTTCCAGCCTTGTTGCATCCTTTAACAACCAGACCTAAGGGAATGTAACAGATGTCCATGAAATTATACCTGCTTATAAGACAGATATTTTTGCTTCATGCTGCAGGACTAGATTGTTATTACAAAATGTAATGAACTGTCATCAGTATATTATAACATCAATGATATCAAAGAGCATCATCAGGAAACTAGACCCTTGTGAAATAATGTAAATTACTTTGGATTGATGTTCAGGCATGAGTGATTATTTTACTGATGTTTACTTATATATCTTATCTAAATTCTAAGACATTACCCCATAGGGGTCTATATATGTTGGCTATTTACCTTCCAAGAGCACTGCTTTTTAAAGTGTCGATTGTTGAAAGTGTTTGATAGAGAGATTTTATTTTATTTTGTATCTAACTTATACACAGTATACCAATGTTCTTTATATGGTATAAAATAGGTATTGTTGTTTTCTTTTTGAATGCAACAAATGTTATACAAACGTACTGTTAATATGTTCAACCCAGACTTCAGTCAATTGTATAATAATAGTATTCATTAACGTTGCCTGTGTACAGATAATAAACTATATTTGTTTGGTTTAAGTGGTTTTATGCTAAGTTGAATGTCGTGCCAATGCTTGCCCAGCAGGTGGTATCACATGAGAATAATGACACAATGACAAAATGTTTTTGAGCTTGTTCCTCATTTCACTATCTGAGGTTCTCAGCTTATACCCATGGAGCAACAGTGCAGGTGTGAGACACACACACACACACACACACACACACACACACACACACACACACACACACACACACACACACACACACACACACACAGGAAGGCCATAGAGTTAATCTGGAAGAGGCACCAAATGTACTGTAAACACACAACTCCCACAAAGGCATGGAGGGAAAGGGTGAGTTGGGAAGAGTTGAGAATCGCACAATTCTCCAGCAGGGCGAGATCCAGAACTAGTGTTAATTAATCCATTTGTGACACAAATAGTGCACAAATAGCCAGTAACCAAATGGACTGTGAAAGGTGTGGTAGGTCCATTCGGTTATATGTATTCACTCTCAGAGTGAAATGATTTGAACCCTGAGGATTCTGCAGTGCACGTGAAGGGGGGTTAAAGTGGCAATGAACATACAGTAATGATCATGCAGCCAACGCGCTACACGTAGAGATGAGACTAATGCAGGAGGAAGAGAGAGAGAACAAACGCAGTCTAGGAAGTGAGCAGCAGACAAGGTCAGAGGTTGTGGCCATGTGTTGGTCTAGAAGGGGAGAGAAAGGTGTTGCAGAGTGTGACAGCGCATTCGGCTCGACAGAAGGGGAACTGACGAGGAAAGGAGGAAGCAAGTGAACTTAAAAAGTCACTGACAGACGTAGATGCATGGTTGAGTCGAGCTACATTTGCCAGAAGACAATCACATTGCAAACATGGGGTGAGTACAGCTGCCGATATGGGCCATATTTTTTGTCTCTACTGATACTATAACGTGCCAGGCAGCTACTGAGCCTAGATTCAACCTTCATAAATCAGCCAGAAGACAGGAAAAAGGAGAAACAAGCATCTGTCAATGAGCCCAGCAACTATTCCAGTCTATCAGAGGGGTTGCTGGTAAAACATTACTTCATGCATTTCTCATAAGAATTAGATTGTTTGTCTGGAATTGAAAATATTTATCCATAAACAGGAAAAGGCTGTTGAAAAAGTATGTATCCTCATTGTTGGTATTGCATCCATCTTCATGGATTGTTATGTATCTGCAACATTGTGTGGATGCAGTCTTCATCGCGCTTGTCATTGCAGATCATGCAAATACATCTGATATTCATAATCAGTACAATACATAATACATATACACAATAATACACAGTACATAATCAGTACAATACATTTTCAACATAAATACCAAAAGTAGCAGATCTACAAGCTCACAATTTGTTGCGATATGATGGCCAGCTGTACTGTGTGTGTGTGTGTGTGTGTGTGTGTGTGTGTGTGTGTGTGTGTGTGTGTGTGTGTGTGTGTGTGTGTGTGTGTGTGTGTGTGTGTGTGTGTGTGTGTGTGTGTGTGTGTGTGTGTGTGTGTGTGTGTGTGTGTGTGTGTGTGTCTTAACTATAACAAAACCCAAAGGCAGCCGTATGAGAGTGTACTCAAGGTAACAATGTGTAGTTTTAGCCAGTCAGTATATCTCTACCTGGGACACAGAACCATATTAGGCGGTGTGGTGGTAAAAACACAGGAAGTGGTCAGAGCCTGAGAAACTCTGGGGAGGAAGTGGAGATCTTACAAAGGCTTCGTGTCTAAAAATGTAACCCTTGTCTTGTTGCCAAGACTACAATTCACTTTCACACAGTTTACACATTTTCACAATGTACGTGTATTACCGTAATACATGGCACTTTGAGCATAAGCCAATTATCAGCTAGCTTAATACAAATGCTAAATGACATCATATATGACAATCATAACAATGTTGTTGCATACATAATCTTTATCACAAATACTTGGGTCATTTTCTCCCCCTCTCCTGAAATATAAATGTACTGTAAATACACTTTTCGGATTTAGTAGCGATACTAATTTCCATCCGTAGTCCCCAGACAGTTAACACTAAACAATACTGACATACACCTGTAACAAGACATGAGTGGACAGCATACAAATACATAGTACATTTCAAACACACTAAAAGGAGAATTCTTTTTTTTTAGAAGAATAAGAATTGATTAAAATCAATTACTAGGGTAGGCCTACTCTAATTGTGGACTGAAAGTCATACGTGATCACATGGCTGGTTGTTTTTTAACCACTGTTTCATCCATTTTTTCTGTTTTATCTCCTGTGACAGTGAGTCCAGTATCTGCCAGGTGCGGGCTACAGTCATGCTGTATGATGACACCAACAAGCGTTGGGTACCAGCAGGATCTGAAGGCCCAGCCGCCTTAAGTCGTGTTCAGATATATCACAACCCTGTGGCCAATACTTTCCGGGTGGTGGGCCGCAAAATGCAGGCCGATCAGCAGGTAGGGTCTAACCATGCATACTAGCTACTACCGGGCAGAAACCTTGTTGAAAACGCTTACTTTT
Organism: Electrona antarctica; assembly: GCF_951216825.1. Taxonomy (NCBI): domain Eukaryota; kingdom Metazoa; phylum Chordata; class Actinopteri; order Myctophiformes; family Myctophidae; genus Electrona; species Electrona antarctica. Next base: position 13,904,968 of record NC_136789.1, read on the forward strand.
CATGAAATGGAAAAAAATAACCTTATTCCATTGCATTCAGTGCATTATCATTTAGTCACAATATCTTGTTAATACATTTGACTGGTTAAATATCTATAAAAACCCAGACATAGACAGACTTAAAGGGGAAAACCACCCATTTTCAACATTTTACTATGTCATTAATATACCTTAGAGCTGTTGTGTGGAAATAATAAAAAGCCCCCCCATTTTGTGTTTCCTAGAACTGTAATTATGAAAAAGATCATTAACATGGTGAAACACATCTTGATGACATCATCAAGATGTGTTTCACCATGTTAATGATTTTTTTTCAGACCTCTAGTTCTAGGAAACACAGAATGGGGGAACTTTTTTATTATTTCCACACAACAGCTCTAAGGTACAATAATGACATAGTAAAATGTTGAAAATGAGTGGAATGCCCCTTTAACTACTTTCAGCCTGGTGTATGTATTTGTCATTACAGGGAAAGATACACATTTTCAACATAAATACCAAAAGTAGCAGATCTACAAGCTCACAATGTGTTGTGATATGATGCATTGTAGTATAAAGTCGGGCATTCATTTATTTATGAAAAAAAGATGAAATATGGATGTAACCCTACATGTAAATGTTTTTGTCTAACAGTGACAATATGTAGGCCTACTGTGTGTGTGTGTGTGTGTGTGTGTGTGTGTGTGTGTGTGTGTGTGTGTGTGTGTGTGTGTGTGTGTGTGTGTGTGTGTGTGTGTGTGTGTGTGTGTGTGTGTGTGTGTGTGTGTGTGTGTGTGTGTGTGTGTGTGTGTGTGTGTGTGTGTGTGAAAACTGAAAATGCATAGTGTAGCGACCCTGCAAAAGACCTGGCCGTAACTTACTCATCCAAGGGAGCTAGGCTCTCTTTAAGTGGCTTGTTGCCTGCCGGTCTGCCGAGCTGGAGACCCGGGGTTCGATTCCAGCTCGGTGCGCGAAATGTTACATTGGTGTCAGAAGTGGTTGAGGACCTCTGGAGCATGCCCTGGCATGAGGGACATGAGGGAAGTGAAGCGAGAAGCGCGAGGGCATGCTTCAGAAAGGAGGTGGGTAGTGTAACGACCCTGCAAAAGCCGTGAAATGGCCGTGAAATGCTCCTCTTGGCGTTGCCTCTGCCGAGCTGGAAACCGGGGTTGGAACCGTACAGCTCTGTGCGTGAAATGTTACAATATTATTTTGTGTTGTTGCGTACATATGAACACAGCTTTGGTAGGTGATCCTATCTCTCATCAACCAAGCAGTCCTAGTAATTCTCACTGGAGTCAGAACTGCTCTCACTCTCAATTTCCCACTGTAATCTGACTCATCTCGTCAGACGCCCTTCACTCGGTAACGTGTCATTGTTCGGACCGCTCATTAGTCCGATCCATACTAACCATATCCCAAATCCTAAACGCACGCGGAAGCCACAGGCAGAGTCTTAACCGGCCACGTAGTCGGACTAAAGGCCTATTCATACTCCATTTTTAGGTGATAAGGTGACCACCGAAAACTACAACATGACATCACATGTGAGTTTCTTATCACGCGATGATAAGAAACTCACCGCTCACCCAATCACATCTCTCTGTTTTAGACCTATGTCCAGCTTTGTGTGTTTGTATGTACCAAATTTGAGATGATTCGATTGGCTGAGCATGGAATGTGATGTACTGTACTGTAATGTACTGTATGACGATAAGAGCACCTCTCACTTCACACGAGTGTGATTTTTACTATGGTGGTCAACTTATCACCTACAACTGGAGTATATGAATAGGCCTTAACAGGATGTCAGACTAATAATGTGAAGCCCCCCTTCGCACTCCCTGGACCCCTTCTTGCCACCTTCTCTCTCGATTGATGCTAGTAGCAACTGACCATATGGTTACTATATGCAGACATATCTTGGTCACTGAGTCATTGTCATTAGAGATGTCCCGATACTGTATCGGTATCGGAAAAGTATCGGATCAGCCCTTATTTGGTCATATCGGGTCATATCGGTATCGGCGAATATGCCAGTCTAACCACCGATCCGACACAGGGGTAAGCAGTTGACACTATGGCAGGTAAATACAATGTTGGGTCATGTGGAGTTTGCTTTGGAGTTGCCCAAACTGCAAGTGCACATTTGAGTGAGGAGTCTGCTATAAACACAACACGATATATATATATATATATATATATAGCTAGATAGATAAACACTATTCCCGGTCAGTGGACTTCAAAATAAGATCTTTTTTCTTTTTGTATTATTATAAATATTATTCTCTATCGGTATTCGGTATTGGTATCGGCTAACACAGAAATTGTGGTATCGGGATCGGATCGGAAACGAAAAAAGTGTATCGGGACATCCCTAATTCTCATGTTTTGTTTCTTTAGGTTTGTTTTTCTTGACCAAAAATGCATTTTAATTAGACAGATACCAGTTATTTAATTAGACAGATACCATGCAGGTTCATTATTTAGTTTCAATGTACAGTTGATGTTTAGAGAACATAATTTGTCTCAACAGAAGCTAGGTTCATAGTTTAACTGGTATCTACTATCTAGGCTTCTACACCAGTGGTTCTTAATGTGGGGACCGGGGAGTCGGGGACCCCCAGGGGTCCCCAGCAAAATTAGTTAATATAGCATCACAACCATTTTTAACCACTAAATTCATTTATACGTCAGCTATGCATAAATTGAAGATCTACAAGCTCACAGAGTGTTTGGAAGATTTTGAATAATTTTGATAATCTTCTCTTCGGGGGGTCCCTGGCAAAACATTTTCAAATACATATTAATGTGGGGGTCCTTGACATGAAAAGGTTTGAGAACCACTGCTCTACACTACTCCTTCTGCATGGGATTCTTTAGCCTGGCTAAAATACCCAGCCTGGCTAAATTATCGCTCTGGATAAGACTGTCTGCTAAATACCTAAAGTGTAAATGGTTTCAGTCTTCACTAATCTCAATAGTGCGAAGTAAGTGAACTCAAACCACATAGTGTTTCACAAGATAGCTTTGGGGAAGAAACAACTTTGCATATTTCTTAACTTAGTGTGAACTACTAGATCTACAGTATGAGGTAGGTTTAAAAATACCTTGTCGAAAGCAAATCCTTGGTGCAGATCGAGCTTAAGGCAGTGGTTCCCAACCTGTTCTTGAACTCCCTATAGCCCCTACAAATGTGTGCATGCATGTACGCACGCTACATTTAAGATTTCCAGACATGTTAAACACTTCAGCTCTACTGTATCTAATTATTGTATATTGTACGATGAACACAGAAAGTATCTGAGATAGCTTGTAGACATGCTATTTTGCACATTTTCTTTTATTGTTTTGAGACATTTAAAAAAAATACTTTCTGTATGATATGTTGTAATATAACTGATGGCCAAAATGTATATAGGAGTTTTGTAAGTTTTGTAATAATAATAAAAATCACAAAAAAAGTAACTAAAGTTTTCAAATACTGGTAATCGTAGTGAAGTAAAAGTATAATATTTGCCTCTGAGATCAATGTAGTGGAGCATGCATTACCAAGTACATGTGGAAGTTAGTGGTTATCTGATGGCATCATGACTAGCACCATGACTAAGTCTAACTTCCTGCTTTTCAAAGTATGAAATTAGTAGTTGAGGTTGTACTGTATTTTCTTGGCTTCCTGTGCTCCTCCTACCAACACAGTCCCTGCATCGTGCATTATGTTTGGAACCTTAATCTTAAAGCGTAGATGGTTCATATTTCATTAAAGTGCAGCTGTTAAATGCACACCAAAAGTAAATAAAGTGGGGAGAACCCATTAAAGTGGGTAAGATGAACCACTTTTTGCTTAAGTTGTCCTGGAAGCAAGGCAAAATGAGATGGCAGTAAAATCTAACGATCAACCTAGTTGATCCAAGTCGAGGGGTAAGTTGAACCACATGATATTTTAATGTTAAAAGCTTAAACTTGAACAGATAATGTATTCACTTATCGATAATAATATAATAACAGTTTTACCTTTTGCAAATAGTCTTATTTATTTGTTTATTTATTATTTAATCAATATTAAGACAATTAAATAAAGTTTGTTATTCAGAACCTTATATTTGCAATATTGTTAATACAATATTGCAAACTTCTCTTAAATGAGTATATACATGCAAATTAAAGGTCATTCAGTATAATTTGAGTAGCAAAGACTTATTAAAAAAAATATGAATAGTGATTCCCATTGACTCAATTTACCCCCGGACATTGGTAGAAATAGAATAAGCTACTTCAGACAATTTATTTGCAATTAATTGACTGTGATTGGTATAATATTGGCATGAGTGTAGGCCTATGTTGTTTTCTTTTCTCAATGTTGGGATGAGGCAGACTTTTAGCTGTTCAAACACAGATTCAAACTGTATAACATATATTTTGTAGTACAGTATAGCAAAGTATAACATAGGTAGGCCTACTGTTAGCCCCTTTTCTTTTCTTAAAAAAAAGAAAACCCCTTGACCCATCTTTGAAATTGTCTAAGGAATGTCACTTTTGGAGTGACATTGTGAGGTTGTGTTACTTTTCTTCACCAATATTTCCGTTTTTCAGAGACACCCTTGCTGGAGGACATTTTTGTTACTTTTGACCAAAAACGTCTCAGCTCCATCTAGTGGGCTTTTACTTGTATTGCAATCAGTTCAAACTTCAAACTATTGTGACACAAACATGGAAATTCACAGCCTCCAGGCTGCAACCTCTCAATTCAACTTTTTTTCTTGCTGTTTCTTCTTTTTGTGCCAGGTGGTTATCAACTGTTCAATCATTAAAGGGCTGAAGTACAACCAAGCTACTCCAAGCTTCCACCAGTGGCGTGATGCCAGACAGGTGTGGGGGCTGAACTTTGGTAGCACTGACGATGCCACTTTGTTTGCCAACTCTATGACGCATGCATTACAGGTGGTCAGCGGAACAGACTCGGGTAAGTACAGCAAAGTGAGGATTGGACTATACTTACTGATAGGTTTGGATTGGGTATATAGGGACACTGAACATAAACATGCGTACAGTATTAGGCCTGAAATAATTCATTTTTATTTCATTTTAGGACTTGTGAAAAGTGGGTCTTAATCCACCATTCATAATTAAAATAAATAATTATTTGCATTGAAAGGGGGGATTTCATGATTAACAAATGACAAAAGACCATAAAACAAAACATTTGGCACAGAAGCTCTGAGATTGACAAAAATTGTCATTTTTGTCTAATGGGGGTAACTTTCAGGGTACATCGGGGCCAGGGGTGCCTGCCGGCCTGGTGGCATATAGCCAGTTAGTGCAGGTGTTTGGACATATTATGTAGAGAATATAATAGCTCACATGGCTTGACAAGTGACAACAGACCCATTCACATCTGCTTTCCACCAGGCCAGTCGTCTCTCCCCCGTCCTAAGAGTGGACCCACTCCAGAGGAGATTGAACAACAGAGGAGGTATTTATAATATCCTTAACTATTCATCGGACCGCTATTGCCGTTCTAGATTCACTGGCCACATGCAGTTTATAAACTCAATCGTCTCACACAGACTAGAGCAAGAGAGGCAAGAGGAACAGGAGCGGGAACGCCTTGAGAAAGAACGACAGGCCGCGGCCGCCAGACAGGCAGCTGCTGCTCCCCCAGCTCCCCCAGCTCCCCCTGCTCCTGCGCCCCCCAGCGCCGGCCCCCCACCACCGCCATGCCCACCTCCGCCCCCTGCCGGGGGACCCCCACCGGCACCTCCACCACCTCCCATGGGAGGCGCGGCCCCACCAGCCCCACCTCCGCCCCCGTCCGGAGGGGGTGGAGGTGGAGGCGGAGGGGGTGGGGGAGGAGGAGGAGGGCTTGGTGGAGCCGGAGGTCTGGCATCGGCTTTGGCCGGGGCTAAACTCCGCAAAGTGGCCAAGGTATGCCGGGGTTTCCAAAAATGTTATTCTACATCAGTGGTTTTCAAGCCGCGACCCCCTCAAAATAATTATATTTGAACTGGGGACCCCCAACCATGAAAAGCACTCAAAATAAATATTGTGAAAACAGCAGATCTACAAGCTTACACCGCTTCATCGCGAGGCGTTGTGAACTTGTGAGCTCGGTTATTTTCAAAATGTTTGCCTCTTATATTATTTGACAATTTGGGGGTCCCGATCCACAGGTTGAGAACCACTGTTCTACAATACATGACCAGCCGTTGAAACGTAATAGCTTCATGCAATGTCTCTGTGTGCTTAGAACGAGGATGGAACGCCAGCCCCAGCAGCTTCCTCTCCAGGTTCATCTGGAGGAGGAAGAGGAGGTGGAGGAGGTGGAGGAGGTGGAGGAGGAATGATGGGAGAGATGAGTGCCATCCTTGCCAGACGGTAACTTAACCACTTAAGCCCTATTATATATCCTTAGAAATAGTTGGTGATCTTGCCTAGGGTGCCATGCAGGATGGCCCGAAAGGGACATTGTGAACGCAATCGCAATTACGTTGGCGTACATCTTCATCTGAATGATGCACTCTCTAAATTGTAAGAAAACAATGAGCGTGAAGATGAGCACGTAAGTAATGTAGGCACGGGCCATGAAAATGACTACTACGTCAGTTGGAAACTATAGCAATGACACGTGTGTTCCATTTTTGTGACGCTTTGCACCAGGTGCAAAATAGGGCTCAATGTACTAAACAAATATTGTGAGGATGCATTGGAATTGTTTAAAAAATGAGCAATCAATGTTTGATCAGTAGATATCTAAGGTTTTATGTGTGCACTGGAGCTAAGGCACAGTGTGTCTGAATGCTTGTGTTGTGTCTCTCTGTTAAATAGAAAGAAGGTTTCAGATCCAGTGCAAAAGAAGGCGGAACCCAACAATGTAAGTCTCCTATCAGTCACTTTCTGTTGATGCTCAAATCCATACAAATTGCTTGATGATGTTATAGTATTGCAGATACTGTATAGTAAAAAAATAAATAAAAATAACTTCACAATCTGCCCATACTAAACAATGGGCAGGACAATTGTCTCCACAGCAGCATATTTGTGATCACAATAGATTGACACATACTATGTTAACACATTTGTAATTTAATATTTCCTCTTATCTACAGGATATTTCTGAAACCAACAAACCCACCATGCCTGTGTAAGATTCAATTCCTTTAATTGTTCATGCTGTACAGTATGCAGATGCAGCCGAACAATCAGCTGCAGATATTTCAGTTAATTACAGAACACTAGACCGGTGTCCGGTCATAACGTCATCATGTCGTCATTTGGCTTGCTGGGCTTTTATGCCCATATATGGAGATTTCTGTATCTGTCTCTTGTGTCCCTTTATTCCTATATATGGAGTTCTGTGTCAGGCATGCCCAAATATGGAGTGTTGTGATGTCAGAACAGGCCAGCTCCATATATGGAGCCTGGGCAGGGGCCCTTTCCAGAGCCCAGGCAGAGGCCTTTTGTGGCAGTTCTGGATAACCGTGGGTCCGACCAACTCAACACCGGGCACTGCACTCCCTGTGGGGGTGTGGAACGCGTGTGTCGAATTTGAGGTTGGCGGGGCAAACGGTTATCGAGTTACGCGGACACATACAGAGATGTGGTGGATTTATAGATATTTCAGTATATTACAATAAACCATGCCCATGGAAATATGACACGCAAACATTAGCCAGTTTACAAGTGTATTGCATTGTGAGCTTGTAGATCTGTTACTTTATTTACTTATTTATTTTCTACTTTTAAAATGATTGCCCAAAATAGGGAAGCCAGAGTGAAAGTAGTTAATTTCGTTTTTTGCATGTTGTGAAACAGATCCAGGTCCCCGTCAATGCAGCAACGAGAAGTCAACCACAGTCCTGGCTCCACATCTACCTCGAATTCCACTTCTTCACTATGGTATAAACTCCTTATCTTGTCACAAGCATAGGGCCTTCTGCTCTGTGGCAGCCTGTGGCTACACAATAAAAATGATCAGTGTCTATTTTTAACCTCTGCTTGTGTTCAAATGAAATGTAACCGTATACATTTGTATGCTCACATAGTTACAAATGGATACATTAACAAACACTGAGGTTTTTGTATAATGCATGGAGTCAACCAGAATGGTTTAATAACTACACCCTCCAGAAAAACGCGATTATGCGATCGCATAATTCATTGCATAATCAGCCATTATGCGCTGATTATGCGGGGATCCATTTATTTCTAAAAGGGCGCATATTTCCCGCGATAATCGCATATGTCCGCGCTAATATGCGAATTATGCGGGGCTCGCTTGATTTCACAATCCCCGCATATTTTCGCATAATCGCAACTGTCCGCATATTCCGCAACTTTCCGCATATTCCATAAATTTCCGCATATTCCGCAACTTTCCGCATATTCCGCATAATCGCAACTGTCCGCATATTCCGCAACTTTCCGCATATTCCATAAATTTCCGCATATTCCGCAACTTTCCGCATATTCCGCATAATCGCAACTGTGCATATTCCGCAACTTTCCGCATATTCTGCAACGCTCCGCAAATCCCGCAATTTACCGCATATTCCGCATAATCGCAACTGTCCGCATATTCCGCAACTTTCCGCATATTCCGCAACGTTCCGCATATCCCGCAATTTACCGCATATTCCGCATAATCGCAACTGTCCGCATATTCCGCAACTTTCCGCATATTCCGCAACGTTCCGCATATCTCGCAACGTTCCGCATATTCCGCAATATACCGCATATTCCGCATAATCGCAACTTTTCGCATATTCCGCAACTTTCCGCACATTCCACAACTTCCCGCATATTCCGCAACGTTCCGCATATTCCGCAATTTCACCGCATAAAAGCGCAGAAAAACCCCGCATATTTAATCGCATAATCAAGGATTTTGGCCCGCTAAATCAAGGATTTTAACCCGCACAATCAAGGGTTTTTGCCCGCGCTTTTCTGGAGGGTCTATATAATAACATCACTGCACTAATTAAGTGCTTGCCGATGTGTTGCTACTAGTTGGTGAACATGTTTCGTGTCCTTAACAGGCCGTCCTTGTCAATAGGAATTTGCTCTAAAAGACTAGTGTATGGTCAGCCATGTACTTCTTTGGCAGTACATTGAGTACAATATTAGTGGACTCTGAGCTACTGCCCTATTGCGGTCTGTTGCCGAAAACGGCACAATGCCCACTGCTGTATCACTCTTTAGCCAACAACTCTCCTTGAAATTCAGTATTTTTAACACTCAAGATGTTCTTGACTTCGCTCCCCTGCACAGTACAGCTTGTGCTATGTAGAGGAGGTACAGAATGCTCTTCTGTTCGCTGTTGTGTTGTTTAGCTGAGTGCTCTGCTTAAGTATTACTCAAATTCAATATTCCACACAGGAATAAAGTTGCACTCCAATTTAAAAGGATTAGAAGACATCACCTATTTCTCACACATGACATGTATAACCAATTTATTTTCTGGGCCGTGACAGCCCCAAAAATAAACTGAAAATGAGGTTACTTAGTTATAGCCTATGTGACATATTTTAAATTGGAATGCCACTTTTCATTCCTTTGTGAACTGTTTAGACCAGCGGTTTTCAGAGTTAGCTGGTTCAGGGCCCACTTGGGTGGGCAGAGTGCATTTTCAGAGCATGTTAATTCCGACTTGGATCAAGCAGTATACTTCAAGTTACTATTCATCGGTATCACAATGACAATTGAACATTTTCAATGAACAATGATTTTTTTTTAAATATATATACATATTTTTTATATTAATGTTATAGCCTATTATCAATACAATCTTTTTTACCAATTATTTGGAGGCCAATTGCAATATCCTCATGGCCCACCAGTGGGCCCCGGCCCACAGGTTGAGAATAGCTGGGTTAGACTTTAAAACAGTTAGACTTTTTCCACTTAAATATCTGTCTATCAATGATTATTGTGTAATGTGTCAGCTCCTCTGTCCCTCTCTATCTCTCAGGAAGAAGCCCATGAACAAGGCCCAGTCCTCTGATGGTGGCCGAGCTGACATGGAACAATTCAAAAAGGTTGGCTAACCGCTTCTGCACAGGGCACTTCACAGCTCCTATTACTCTGATATCTGTTAACAATTCACACACTGCAACAAGCTTTATCAGCAGAAACCAACCCAAAAGGCATACAGGTTTGCTGTGTTTTTCCATGCTGTATAGGCGACTAGCTTATCTGTCTAATGACGTCTATTTATCTGTGTGTTTTTGAAGGACATCCTTGAAGAAGTGAAAAAGGAGCTTCAAAAAGTGAAAGATGAAATCATCACAGGTGAGTTCCAAGGCGGACTATAACACTCCATTTAAAGGCATTATTATTAGCCTTCGAATACCACATAAAGCAGTTATTACAGTTTTCTTTCTGGACATCGGGACAGAGTGGTCTATAATGACTGGGACTGAAAGACCTTTCCTCTGTTTCGTCTATCTGGGGGGAAAACACACCTTAATTAATCTTAATCTTAATCTAAACAACCATTAATTGTCATTAACATGACTAAAAGTATTATGTATTAAGTTATTATTTTAGTTTCCTCAGTGTCGTATTAAGGATTTTGTGTGTTATCATGTAAAAATGAAGCAGCTGAACTGATGTAAATTACATCCTATGCATGTTATTCCTCACTGTCTTCCAGCATTTATTCAAGAACTGCAAAAGAGAGTGGTTGAATGATCTACTTGCACATACATGCTGTCATCCAGCAGACATTCAAGATTCCACAAAGACCCAAAAATGGATATAATTAAAATATTTATTTCTTCTTCTTCTTCTTCTTCTTCTTCTTCTTCTTCTTCTTCTTCTTCTTATTATTATTTACCTCTAGTAACCTTGGCTGTTGGTAACTGCATATTACGATTTTCACATATGCTATGCTATTCAAGAACTGCAAAAGAGAGTGGTTGAATGATCTACTTGCACATACATGCTGTCATCCAGCAGACATTCAAGATTCCACAAAGACCCAAAAATGGATATAATTAAAATATATATTTCTTCTTCTTCTTCTTCGTCTTCTTCTTCTTCTTCTTCTTCTTCTTCTTCTTCTTCTTCTTCTTCTTCTTATTTACCTCTAGTAACCTTGGCTGTTGGTAACTGCATATTACATATTCACATATATGCTTATTTTAAGGGCGCTAGCCCCTCCTATGCACAGCTTTGTGTGTGTGTGTGTGTTTGTGGCACGGAATGTGATGATTTGATTGGCTAATGTATGATGATGTATGATGATAAGAGCATCCCTCACTTCACATGTGTGATTTAATTTAATTTAAATAAAATTTAAATGTAATGCGTATTGCGTACACTTACATATTATTAGGCCTACACCTTAGTACAAACTCAAGTAAAACAGCTGCATATAATGCACGGGTGAGGGACGGTAGTAGCAGTTGATTGTTTTAAAATTGTGTTTTTGTGCCACTTTTTTTATTTTATTTATTTTTTTACCACATACTACTACTAAATTGTGAAAATAGCTGAGATCTACAAGTGACATTGTGAGCTTGTAGATGTGCTATTTTCGCTCTTCACATGGGAGCTAGCTATGCTTTTGTACAACATGTTTAAAATGTTGAACCTCCAAACGGGGCATCATGCAGCCCCCTCGTGATCTTTGGCTCCCCCTCAAGGGAGGCCCAGACGCGGTAGGGAAAGGTTGCTGTATATATGTAATATGAGAATTTCCAAATGTATGTGCTTCTTTCCAGCATTCTACTACGTGCTGTGCAACAATATTGCACTTTTGTATTTGTATACTGCAAGCACCGAGGAACAAAATGGAAACTACTGTTTTAACGTTGATTTATTTGATCCTTCATAAAAAACAATACAGTCACAAAAGGTAGTAGAACACCTGTCTGCCACTGGATATCAAAGGTCTTTCCTGACTGCAAATATGGGTGAATAGAATAGCACCAATGCCCACTCCCAGCACATAATATTGCCTAATTTATGCTCCATTGTATGCCAGACTTTTCTTTTTGGCTGTTCCCTTCAGGGGTCACCACAGCGAATCATCTGCCTCCATCTCATCCTGTCCTCTGCCTCCTCTTCACTCACACCAACTAACTTCATGTCCTCCTCTTTCACTACATCCATAAATCGTCTCTTTTTCTTATAGGCCACCTGCCTGGCAGTTCCAACCTCAGCATCCTATACCGATATACTCACTTCACTATCCCTCCCCATGAACATGTCCAATTTCCAAACCATCTCAGTCTGGCCTCTTTGGCTTTATCTCCAAAACATCTAACACACGCTGTCCCTCGGATGTACTCATTCCTGATCCTATCCATCTTTGTTACTCATTTAATCTCTGCTACCGCCCGGTTGGCTTCCTGTCTTTTACACTCTGAAAATAGCAAATCTATTGACACCTGTGTCCGACAATGTCATATGATGAAGTATAGACAATGGTGGAAATAACTAAGTAGGCCTACATGCACTCAAGTATAGTACTTAAGTACAAATTTGAGGATTTCTTTTTACTTTATTGGAGTAATAAATGTAAATCAGTAAGTCCATGTCTAAAAGAGAAGATTGTGATCACTGTGTCCCAATACTGTCATTGTGTAAAGAAAAGAAAGGAAACACTTTTGTTGTTTGTTTAACTTAGTAACCTGTGCAGTTAGCAAGAAGTTAATAATTCTGTAAATCAAAAAAAAAAGGTGGCATATGTTGTTCCTCAAGCATAGTTGTTTGACAACAATGCAGTCAAGGACAGTGACTTCCATGTTCGGGAAAGGAGGATTCCTTCTCTAATCTACAAGCTTGTAGATCAGCAAAAAATAAAATAAATGTGAAAGGGTGCCAATGTGAAAAGGGTGCCATTTCTTCATATGCCTTTGATGGCAATTGGATGATTTTGTTCCAAAAATGTGTTTTGCAAAAATCCACCTGTTGGTGGATAACAGGCCAATGTGAAAAGGGTGGGATATTTTCCTCAGCCTAGAAAGTGCGTGAAAGATTTCACGTAAATTGCACGCTGCGTTCATGATTTAAGGCTTTTTGTTCAAAACGGGCCAATCCTGCGGTGGCGCTATAACAGGCCGTTCTGGAAAATTTGGAGCAGAGGTTCATCGTTGGCATCTAGGGAGTGTGTGTGCAAAGTTTGGCATCGACTGGGTTAACGGTGCCGGAGATTAGCTGGTAACGGACGGATGGACACACACACAGACGGACACACGGACGGACGGACGGACGGAGTGCAAAACATACTCTCTCCAAACTCTCCCATATGCATGCCTTCGGCCTGGTGGAGACAATTAACAGCAAGACATCATTATTGGAGGAAGAAGAAGAAGAAGAAGAAAGACAGACAGACAGACAGACAGACAGACAGACAGACAGACAGACAGACAGACAGACGTGGGTGGAGCTTCATTTCCATCCACCAGCTGTCTAAAAACCCGGAAGAGACCCCGGCAGACAGCTTCCTTTGGCCGCGCATGGAATCTTAGATGTGCCCAGACCCTCTACTGACTTGAGTACATGCATAGATCAGGGGTCATCGCCATGCTGGCTTGTGGTGGACATTCTTGTCAAAATTCCATTTTTGCCATGGTCATGTCCATGGACATGCAAAATGAAACCAGAAACCGATAAAGAGCTATAGCCCTGAATGACCATACAGGTCTGTAACTCTGAGAGTTAAGGGGGTCCTTGCAAATAAAACATTTGAGAACCACTAGTACTATAGTGACTCCTAATATGCCATAGTGTCATTCATAGTATATAGTAGTAGAAATTTGCCACGGACAAGACCAAATATTTGCCTGTGTACAGAGCATATTGATGACCCCTGGTGCCATACATGTACCGGTAATTGGTTGCTTTAGACCAGTGTTTCCCAAAGTGGGGCCCAGGCAGGGGTCCTTGAGGGAGTTCCAGGGGATCCCCAGATAAATGATAGTTAGGAACCAAATGGACCCTTAAGGGTCTGTAACTCTGAGAGCGTACGCTCTCGGAGTTAAATTAGCTTTGATTTTACAATGAAAAATGGGGTCCCAGAGATAGAAATGCACTAATGCATGTCAAACTGGGGGTCCTTGAAATTAAACGGGTTGAGAATCACTGCTAGAGCCATAACATTCTTCTCTTATGGGGGTCCTTGGCATATGTTTTTCAAATGGGGGGCCGCGGGCTGATTAGTGTCAATTTGGGGATCCTTGACATGAAAAGGTTTGGGAACCACTGCTTTAGAGTAGACCACCGCCTACAGGGGGCAGTGAGTCTGTCCCATACACCGTGTTGTAGAGTCCGTGAGAAGAAGACTACTCAGAGAGGAGAGATTCCATGGTGTTTTCCTTCTCGGGTGGATTGGATGGCCTGCTCTGGATTTATCCTGTCAAAACTGCCCTGAGAGAGTCAGAGACACAGAGACACCCGCAACGTGGGGTAAACACACACACACCGCAGCCTTAAAAACACCATTAAAACACACATTACCGTACCTTTCTGTTCCGTGGTGGGACAGCGAGACGACACGAGAGAGAGAGATACATGTCTGCGAGACACACGTAAAGCTGCTACGGACTGGGAGAGGGAGCCTCGATTGGCTACTAGCAATATAAGCTAGCAAGTTCAACAACCACCAGCATTATTCGTTAATGTAAGACAACCGTTTGTTTACTGTCATAAACACAAAGGCCTTTGTTCCGTGTTGATTTAAAGACCACATAACGTCGTGCTGTTTTCAGTGCGTTGATATTGGTATAAAAGGGGATGAGATGAATTGGTTTATTCTGCGGATAGACTGTCATGTCAAAGTGTGTATAATATGTGTGATAATGTTAACTGCAGCTATTGTTGTCTTGTTGGGGCATTCAGGATAAAGTGGTGGAGTTTAATAAATGTAAACGTGTACCACGTTGCTCTACGGTTCAATTAACTGCTGCTTTGTTGACTTTTCGTCCAGTCTAACGTTCGTGTGTTGTTTATTGTTACTTAAACGTTACTGCGGTGGAAGTATTGTATACTTTAAATGATGTTACTGTATGTGTTTGTTAGCTCGATGCTAGCTGCTGTCAACTGCTGCTATGCTCGGTTGTTGTTGGCGTCCATGAGAAACAACCATACGTCATTTGTTCACTGGACAAAAATGACGTAACAGTGCTCTGATTACCTGTACTGCTGCAAGTACAGAGTACATCCTGGCCTCCTTGGTGTTACTTTGACTCTGATATATATATATAGTGTACAATTGGAAGGTACGAGTTAATTTGGTTCTATTTGTACAGTCAGCCTGAGTTTAAAAAATTACAAATTAACACTTGTTGTGACTCAACAATTACTGGCTCTCGATTAAACGGAAATATTTTTCTAACTATCTTGTATAATGTATGTCATTGCACTGTACCACGTACCACACTTGAAGGTTTTTAACTTGCATAAAGTATATGTCACAGTAACTGAAATGTAATCTCATGTCCTGGTGTGATTTTTGCCAACCAGATGACTGTTTCAACTAGGGCTGCTGCAGCTATTGATTATTTTCTATGCACATATTCTATTGATTACTTTTTCAATTGATCGAATAATGGAGGAGCGTGATATCTTCATATATATTTGCATGCATGCATACCGGTGTATATATCAATGTCTGAATCGATTAACCACTTAAACCCCAGCATTCTGTAGTGTATACTGGAAAAAACACAGAAAATAGCAGATCGACAAGGTCACAACAAGCTTGTCAATGGGCTATTTTCTGCAGAGATATTAAATATAGGGGGAAAACAGAAGACACTAGTATAGAGCCCTGAGCGACTCCGCTCAGGGTTTCGGTGCTCATTAATGTTCTATTATACAGTACTTTGCCACACAACAATGTCATATTACTGTACAATAGCCGATTTACAAGGCACATCATCACGCCGAGTTGAGACCATAGTTTGGCTATTTTAACTACTTTTACCTTTTTTATTTGAAGTATTTTGCCTACAATGAAAGCCGGGATTGATTAAATTAGCGATTATCTATTTATGTTTTCATAAATTATCGATTCGATCAATTAGTTAAATTAACTTGCTGCGCCCCTATTTCCAACATTAATACGGTGCTGCATGAAATTAAATCTCAGTTGGTTTTGCCTCTCATTCCACAGGTGCTGTTAAAAGAAGACACTGAATAAAACAGCAACAAGACAAAATCCCTTCCCCCATCCTCCTGTTCCTGACCCTCTCTGAAACAAACCCATTTCACCATGAATGAAGTCAGTGTAGTCAGAGAGGGCTGGCTCCACAAACGAGGTGAGAGAATCTTTATTGAGGTTTTTGCTATGCTAACAATTAATTGTAGAAAGTGGGTATCATCACTCACACCATGGCATTAGTAGAAATGGAGTTGTAGCCGCGCTTGATTTGAGTTCATGGTTAAAATGTTCACAGAGCAGGATATGATTACACCATGTAGCCTTCTCAAAAATGCATCTTGTCTTGTCAAGGTGAGTACATCAAGACATGGAGACCGAGGTACTTCATCTTGAAGAGTGACGGGTCCTTCATTGGCTACAAGGAGAAGCCTGATCTAACCGACCAGAGCTTACCTCCACTCAACAACTTTTCAGTGGCAGGTCAGTCCCAAATCGTTTTTTTTTCACCCATACATTTCTAAAGCCAATGACCTTCTACCAACTAACTAAATGTTGTTATTCTTTGCATACAACTAGAATGCCAGTTAATGAAGACTGAACGCCCCCGTCCCAACACATTTGTCATTCGTTGCCTGCAGTGGACCACAGTTATTGAACGCACCTTCCATGTGGACAGCAACGACGAGAGGTGAGAACAGAGTTATGTCACCGGCACCGCTGTGTTCAACCCAATGAACCCTAGTGTTCTTCCTCCGCAACTGTTGCTATGCAGGTCAAGCTTTCGCCACCTCATAGCTGTCAATGTTATTTTGCATGGCTGTGTTGTTGAACATTTACACGGCTTAACGTCGGGAAAGTTACACGACTGACCCACCCAGGTGATGGCAATAATACTAATGACCGTAGTCTTACCGTGCAACATGAAAACTCCTGTCGGGCGGTCGTTAAAAGTTGATTTCTCCCTCTGTCATTTCCTCGTATTTCTAGTTTATTTAAATAATGTCATGAACTATTTGCCCAGTGCATAGCCTACTGCAGGCCTGGTTGACTAGATTTAGAAGACATTTTGAAGGTTTTGCTTCTGAAATGATCCATTATTTATATGGAGAAATCCCGTCATTTAACATGCATCTCAATGGGTGAGAAGGACAGCTTGACCTGTAATGCAACACGCTGTGAGCTTTGAGCTATGAGCTTTTTTGAAAAATATGAAAACACCCAAGGGCCAACTAAATCTCCTACCTATCATAATGTACCTTTGGATCATATTAAAGTCACATACAAATGCATTGCACTTCAACCATTTCCCCCCCATCAATATCAAATATCAATGGTCTTTTGTCAGGTGTGCAAAACACAAATAACTCCTTTTTTCTGCCTTATGTAATATTACCAAATGTAATCAGTGTGCAATGTCTTTCTATCTGTTTAGCTACCAAGTGGTTTACATTGATGATACAGTACATCTGTTTCTTTTGCATTACAATGACTCACTTTAACTAGAGTTCTCAAATCCTGATTTCAGTTCATTATCAAACTGGCTTGCAGAATGCAAGCTTAGCTAGCTATCTCAATATTGTTTGGGGAATAACGGTATGTACAGTAGTAAGCAGTGGTGTATTGGTGATTCTTTTTCGGTACCACGTCACGCTCGTGTACGTGCATTCGTGCACAGGCGCGCACGTGCCTACAAGTGTGCATGCGCACAGAACAGCTGATAAGCCTAAGCCTATATTGTTTATAGTGTATGAGTTTTAGACACAAACACAAAAGTAGACTGAATCACATCTTGATGAGATCAAGATGTGATTCACAATGTTAATGATTTTCTTTTCATTCGTCTTGATTTTCTCACGTGTACCGTTCCGTTCCGTACCTGCGTGTGCACGTCACAATGTTTTTGGTACCATGGTGTGGTACTGCATTCTACGACCATGACACCACTGGTAGTAAGTCTCAGAGCTGACCCTTGCCATGATGGCACAGCAAATGTTGAAACCAAATTTGAACTTGGACCGCAAGTTAATGTCTTCTGTCATGGTGAACAGCAGTGTCCATGGGCGTCCAACAGCATTTGTTGCACGACTCTCATTGAATGAAAATAGTATAGTTTTGTGCCGCTGTCATCTTGTCCCAAGACTCCCCACAGTGTGGATGTAGCAAGTAAGTTTGACGGAATGAGGCTGTACGCGAAGTAGTCTTTCTTGTGAATTTGGGGAGTCTTAACTTATTTAGAGGGGGATGAAACTCCAGGCTGAGTTTATAGTTTGTTTTCCAGTTTAGGTAAAAAAAAGATATGTTAAAAAAAAACATAAGACCCTATAATACACCATGTTGTAAGCAACACAAATGCAGCTAATTTTGAAAACTTGTGAAATGGGTTATTTTATGCCAATATTTTGTATTTTAGGGCCAAGTACACTTTGAATTCCAGACTTTTACCACCACTTCCTGAATCTTATCACACTGATTATTAATTTGTATCAGCTCCAGCTGTGTTGTTTACTAGCCTGCCATAAAAATAAAACAATCACCCCTACAAAACCAGCCTAGGGTTTCATGCCCCTTTAAGGACTCGTACAGTAGGGGTTTAAAGGTGATCTGCGATGTTTTGTGCCACAGAGAGGAATGGATGCGAGCGATCCAGTCTGTGGCCAACGGCCTCAAGATGCGTGAGCAGGAGGACGAGGAACCCATGGATATGTTTGGCTCGCCGAGTGAATCCAGCCTAGAGGAGATGGAGGTGGCCATGTCCAAGAGCCGGAACAAAGTGGTGAGAGGCCCTAGTATTGTGCAGTGAGAAACATCATTATGTTTAGGAATGCAAATGATTTATGTATGAATAATTTCAGGAATGTAGCAC
Source organism: Electrona antarctica (assembly GCF_951216825.1). Taxonomy (NCBI): domain Eukaryota; kingdom Metazoa; phylum Chordata; class Actinopteri; order Myctophiformes; family Myctophidae; genus Electrona; species Electrona antarctica. The sequence goes on from NC_136789.1 coordinate 13,923,918, forward strand.
TGTATTAAGCGCGTGATTGTATTTGCGAGCTGTGGGACATCCAAAATGCTGCCACACCAAAGACATAAAATATAATGTCCTCCAGTTGTTACATAGACATGTGTCTAAACAGAGTTCAACCTGAAGCATGATGGTAAAAAACTTGATCGCCTTGCATCTTTGAGAGTTCAAGCGATAATAACGAGCAAGATGTACTAGAATTAGGGCTGGGCGATGATTGAAACCAGGAAAAGACAACATTTATGTCATGTCATATGATATTATTCCATCCAAATCGCCCAGTCCTCGTTCAACTCCACAATTCAAGTTTGTCACAACATTGGTACGGTATTTTATTGCAGCCTTTTTCTGCTTTTCAGACAATGAGTGACTTTGAGTACCTGAAGCTGCTGGGTAAGGGGACGTTCGGGAAAGTCATCCTGGTCAAAGAGAGGGCCACTAGTGTACATTATGCCATGAAGATACTACGCAAAGAGGTCATCATAGCCAAGGTTAGATGGCACATTTAAGACCATATTATTAACCATGTGAACTCCTCCATTTTCAATTCATCAGAACATTTAAAGACGTACAAATATACACTTCTATGCTAGAAAAAAAGATTTGACTGAGGGCCTGCCATCGTGCAGCCTTCAGCTTTATAGGGGGATGCAAGGGTCCATATGCTTGCAATCAGCAATTACTACATGATTATTACAATTGATCATGCAGCGTGTGTGTGTGTGTGTGTGTGTGTGTGTGTGTGTGTGTGTGTGTGTGTGTGTGTGTGTGTGTGTGTGTGTGTGTGTGTGTGTGTGTGTGTGTGTGTGTGTGTGTGTGTGTGTGTGTGTGTGTGTGTGTGTGTGTGTGTGTGTGTGTGTGTGTGTGTGTGTGTGTGTGTGTGTGTGTGTCAGGATGAGGTGGCCCATACAGTTACAGAAAGTAGAGTGTTACAAAACACAAGACACCCTTTCCTCACGGTGAGTACAGCATACTTTATTTATACCCTATACCAGTGGTAACCAACCTTTTCAAGCCCAAGAGCACATTTCATTCCCAATATTGTAAGCCATGATCTACCACTAAAATATGTTAAACAAATACAGTTGTCACGATTGCAATTTCTGACGGGCTCAATGCATGTGCACACATCCACACAAAAACTAGTAGTTTAATTAAATAAGGATAAACACTGATAGTTATATAATGAATGCCTAAATATTAAGACAAACAAATATTTGGACAAAAATACAAAAACCTTTTTTTTAATATAACAAAATGCAAAGCACATGCAATAATTTGCATTGACAGATTTCTTCTCTTCAGTGCACACATATTTAGTTTGATGAATATTCACAGATATTCTGCTCAAATGACATGACCGTATGATATGGTGACAGATACAATACTCTCAGGGTCAGCCCACCTTTAATGAGACTGCTGTGACTGCACATTATCTGCAAGCCCCTTTTGAAATCTGGTTGATAGTTAGTCATTAAGATGTGAGTCAAGTGACCAAAAGTCCTGGGGCTCTATTTTCGTCCATGCTAAACCCCTTATCCCTAAACTTCTTTGTCTTTTTTACTATTTTGAAAAACATCTTTGAATAGTTCAACTAGCCGATCTACAAGCTCACAATGTGTCGATAGCCCATTGTCTCTAGCTCTGCCCTCCAGTTGATAGTCAGTTACTAGTTAAAAAATCTCCATTTCAACACTTGTAGTTAATGCAAACACATCCTGCATTTTAACGGACACGTCGAATCTGAAGATCGTGCAGGTCAGCATTGATTAAAAAAAAACAGTCCCTTTGCATGCGTGCAGTGTAAACAAATGGACCTGCTCGTTCACACAAGACGGCTTAGTTCAATATATTTAACATAATTCCTGCTACTATATCATTTATGAGCAGCAAAACTTTTTCCTAGGTCTTTGCAAAGGATTTGAATGTTTTCTTTGTATGTTTACAGCCAAACGGAACGAGCTATTCTGAATACACAATCTGTGTATTGTTAAAGGGTGCCCGTCTGCCAGCCGCCCACTCTGCGATTGACTCATTCACTCATCACTAATTTAGTAACATTAGGAGCATTTTGGTTAGGTTGTAAAGAGCAGATGCATAAATTGATTGCTAAAACTAAACTAAGTAGTGATTTAAAAAATATTAATAATAATAGCTCCCAATAATTCCTGTTTTCCAGACACTGAAATATGCTTTCCAAACCCATGATCGGCTGTGCTTTGTAATGGAATATGCCAATGGAGGCGAGGTGGGTGTACACACTCGCACGCACACACACACACACACACACACACACGTTCAAACACAGATGTCGCACCGACCACACTACAGTTTCAAATGACATAAGCGGTTTGGCATGCACATTGAAGCACATTCAGTGTTGTTATTCTTCCTCGCTGCCTGCCCTCCTTTAGCTCTTCTTCCACCTGTCACGGGAACGGGTGTTCACGGAGGACAGGGCACGGTTCTACGGTGCTGAGATTGTGTCAGCGCTGGAGTACCTCCATTCACGTGATGTCGTTTACAGGGATCTAAAGGTGAGAATGACAAACCTGTCAATGTTCTTTTAGCTGTGATGTGCAGTACAGACTTGGGGTTTACAACAGTGGTTCCCAAACTGAGGGTCCCAAACCCAGGAGTGTCCAAATAATTCTGGGGGTCCCCAGATGATTAGCTCAATGTGCAACATTGTTTTCTCACTCAACAGTAAACAAACCAACATACAGTTAAAGTGTAAACTATAGTATACAGGGTATCTTCACATTTCTAAAGTTACAATTGAATTACTTTTTAATACCAAAATGGAATCCGACATTAACGGATGCCGGATGCACAATGTGTCATGTCCCGTTGCGATGCCTTGTGTACAGTAGATCTGCTATTTCCGCTGAAAGTTTGCCCCAGAATAGGGACGCTAGGGTTCAAGTGGTTACACCTGGAGACAAAACAATGCAATAATTTACATTTTGGATTCAGATTTTACGGGGGGCAGTTTCGAATTGCAGCCATCCGTAGATGCCCTTTGAGAGCGGTTTTGAAGGAGTCAAGGGATTCGCATGTCTTGATGACTGTTGGTAGGGCGTTCCACATTTTGGTGGCATAGGAGCGAAAATAATTTAGTCCCTTGTTTGTGCCGAATCTGGGTTGTACATAGTTCGTTGCACTCCCTCTGGTGTTGTGGGTGTGGACTTCGTTAACATTAAGGAAGTATCTAGACAGGTACATGGGTATCGCCCCGTTATTTAAGTATAATTGGTATTCTGTTTACAGCTGGAGAATCTGATGCTGGACAAAGACGGTCACATCAAAATAACTGATTTTGGCCTTTGTAAGGAGGGTATTACTCCTGATGCTACCATGAAGACCTTCTGTGGAACTCCTGAGTACCTAGCACCTGAGGTAAGGCACTGATGCTAACTAAGGCCTGTGTTGTGACTACATGCTCCTTACTCCCCCGCCTTCACATTATTAATCAAGTGGATCTTGGAAGCCACATGAACGGTGTGGCTCCAATGTGGATCTCGGACTTCATTTGGCCAGCGTTTGATGTCTCTCGTCCATGACATATACATTATCTAGGACGTGACTCCACATTTGTGTCAGGTTTCAACCCAAACAGTGCCTTATTGACTTATAATATCAGTTTTCTAGAATTAAAGTTAAATATTTGAAAAAACTAATGTGTGGGGCACTGAGGTACTAACTTAGGTAGATCACTCTGGCAGTGTGCACAATACATTTGTCCAGCAGTCCATGAGATGGATGGACAGTGGATACACACACTCTTAAAACACTTTGACTGCCATGGACAGAGATCTCCGTCTTTTCAAAAACATGGACAGATTAAAAGAGGTATTTTATTGATTTTCTACATTTTGTAGCGCTCCAATTCCATTTCATTACAGGTCAGAAATGCCTGACTGTCTATCTACGGCGCTATTGTTATTAACTCTAATGACCATCAAACCTTTCTAAATCACTTCACAAGTTTATGAGGTGCTTTTTTTGAGGGGCGCTAGCCCATCCTATGCCCAGCTTTGTGTGTCTGTGTACCACGGAATGTGATTATGTATATGATAAGAGCGCTCCTCACTTCACACAAGTGTGATTTTTTAAAAATGCCCTTCATTTCCTAGGTCCTAGAGGACAATGACTATGGCCGGGCAGTGGACTGGTGGGGTCTGGGTGTGGTCATGTATGAGATGATGTGTGGCCGGCTGCCCTTCTACAACCAGGACCATGAACGCCTGTTTGAGCTCATCCTCATGGAAGAGATCCGCTTTCCTAGGAATTTAGCCCCTGAGGCCAAGGCCCTGCTGGCTGGCCTACTCAAGAAGGACCCCAAACAGAGGTACCATCCCCTGGCTGGCTGTGTGTCAGGGTTATTATCTTTAACTAAAACTAATGAAAACCAGAATTAAAAAAATATAATGAAAATAAAAGCGAATAAAATAATGACAACTAAATTAAACTGTTGTGTTTACAAAACTAACAAAATCATTGAGAAAATGTCCTTTTGTCGTAGTCTGTCGGTATCTAAGCTCACTTTACTGAGCTTTTGGAATCTGACTACCCCTTATTATAATAAACAGTATTTTCACAAAACTACAACTACACTAAACTAGCAAACCTGCTTTAAAAATGAATTAAAACTGAAATTGAAATTATGTAAAATCAAAATAAAAACAAATTACATTTCTAAACTGTATAACCTTGGTCTGCATTTTGTTCTGGGATCATACATTTTTGCCTTGACGTCAATATGCTTCCATTGACAGGTTAGGAGGAACCGCTAACGATGCCAAAGACGTAATGAGCCACAAATTCTTCACCACCATCAACTGGCAAGACGTGGTGGACAGGAAGGTAGGAACTAGTGAAGCTGAAAGAATGCCAAGATTTGAAGTTTATTTCTAGACATAAAGAGAGTGTGGATCAAATCACATTTTGTAGTCTACATTACAGCTAGCTATTTGAATTACCTGTGGAAACATTGGGTTACTATGATATGCTATTGTCCCATTCCCTTTGTGTCATGCATGCAAAAGGCTGTTTTTCAATCACCCTACGTACATAAAACGGGCAAAGACGTTTTTATTCAACTTTATTCAATTTAAATGCTACTCACTAAAAGCAGCACCAATATTGCACTGCACTTTAGTACTAGCAGTCTTTGGCCCCGACTGTTATGAGTCCTAGAGGTTAAATCTGCAACTGATTATATGTATCGGTGTACACTCATACTCAGTAACTATACTCGCTCATTGCTCCATCCCACCTCAGCTTACCCCGCCCTTCAAGCCGCAAGTGACATCAGAGACAGACACCCGGTACTTTGATGACGAGTTCACAGCACAGACCATCACACTCACACCTCCAGATAAGTGTAAGTATTATTGTGTGTGTTGGGGGGGGGGGGGGGGGGTAACATTCTATTTGTGGGCTAACTGTTCTCACCCCAGGTTAGGTTTATGTACAACCAGTTCTAACAGTTTGCACACACTGACATTTCCTGTTTTTGTTTGTTTGTTTTACAGTTGACAGTCTGGATTGTGAGGACCCCAGGGAGCAATCACATTTCCCCCAATTCTCCTATTCAGCTAGCATAAGAGAGTGATAATCTCAACCACACACACTCATACACACACATACAACCTAAAACACACACTTAGGACATGGACACAGACAGCTCCTGTGGCCATACCTAAGCAGCTTTTCAGTGACCAGTATTGCCATACAACATACTGGAGTTTTGGTCCTGGCAAGATATAACCCCTGATTTATATTTGGTTGCGCGCAGTGTCGCACACCGAAAATAGACGATCTACAAACTCAACTTGTCACAGGGTGACGCGCCGTTAGCTTGTGGATCTGCTATTTTCGGTGTGTGACACCGACGCATATAAATCAGGCTTAAGTGCCTAGACCTGGTGGCCATATTGTACTGTATGAACCCCCTTATCCACACTACGGACAAAGCCTGGCTGCATTGGCTGTACTGTAACAAACTGGACTTCAGAACCTCATATTGTCCTCAGCACAAATCACCATTATCAGGACTTAGCCTAGTACCTTCAGATGGCTTATAGATACCTGCTGCTGCTTCTTTGGACTATACCCCCCCCCCCCCCCCCCCCCTCCAAAGCAACTGTCTCATTTGTTATGGTCTTATAAAAAGCCATACAGTTTCTCTATGACTTTTCCAAGTGCTCTTCTCGGGAACTAACTGTCACCAGTGGTGGTGACAGACTAGTCTTTAAATGAGGGAGGATGAAGTGTGGCAAGTTATCCGCTATGTTTTTCTTCTACATTTTGTGTTTCTCAAGAAAACAAGGGGCATAGAATGCAAACCGAATGTCATCATTTTAGTCACGGCGTGTGTGAGAGGAGGAGGTTTTGTGTGTGGGTGTACACGTGTTTAGATGCTTGCCCACTATGCCTCAGCAACAACAGGAATTTATGAATTGGTTAGCATGGCAAAATACAAGTGATTATGTCATGGAATTCTATCGCAAAGCAAAAAAATGTGCAGTGATGGAGAGAGATATCCTTTTTAAAATGTATGCAATGAAAAAAAAAGTGTAATTAGTTTGCTCTTGTCTCGGAATGTGATCTCTGTTAATAAATCTATGTCAAGTGCTACACAGCAATGAATGGGAACTGGGAATAGCTAAATGCACAAGGTGTATATGTTTTTTTTTAATGTTTTTTAATTCTAACATTTTATTTTTTTTAATCAGTGAATGAAACACCAGCCATGTGATGTTAAAGAGGGTCAAAGAGCACTTAAAAGTTACTTAAAGAAAGCAGACCTCGTTATTCTCAAATGGACCATGTGCATAGTGTACAGTAGCTGACCGCTTCCTGGTTTAATGTCCTAATCTTTTCTCATACCTGTACTAGGTGTGCAGTTGCCAGGTGCACTGGAATGTTGGGAATTGCTAGAAAAACAACTGGACCCTATAAATTCACAGTACATTCAGAATACCAGTTCATATTTTCAGTTTCATTCTTCAGAGAGTGCAATGACTCTGTTGTATCTGATAATATTTCTCTTTACATGGTTTACAGTCTTGCCAGAATATTTTAAGAAGATTCCTGCCATCTAAAATAACGAAATAGTGTTCAGATGACGACTCCCTATTAACGTCTAATTTGCTAGTCTTAATAAATAAATACATTTGACATTTTGTCAAATTGTGACATTATCATACTTTACCTACCCTTTGACTGTGTGTGCAGATCCTTCCAATGTTGTTCCAAAGGAACCAAAGTGCTGTTTTCTTACTTTTCTTTGTGCCCAACTTTGACTTTGCATTGAATCAGAAATGCTCTTGCTGGATTGTGTGTGGGAAGGCGCTGGAGAAAGGACAAATTAATCATCTTATCCGAGGCTGACTTATACTTTGTGAACACGGTCCATTGTGAGCTTGTGTTTCTGTGCAATTGTGACTTGCAAGGGTGTGTGTGTGTGTTATTTTCAGTTCTCTCATTCGTCTATAAAAACCGGCCACACAAGTGGAACGTCATTGATGAATGACTGGGGTGCAACATTTCAGTTTCCATAATGGGTTGTATGATTAAAGATGAGGATGTATCTGGCACTAGGCTGTTGACTGGCTAGTGATATAATAAGGGCAGGTGCAGAACATCCAGTTAAACCTCCTTTACACTCATCAAGCCATCTGCCCCATGCTGTTTTGAAATGATTTCTGTTATGTTTTGGTATGTCTTTGTTTTTATTTTCCAACTTGCTGTTTCCCCTGTGTTCCTTTACCCTTAAACTCAATACATAGTCTGAAATTAAGGAAATTCATAATGGTTGAAAGAAATGTATGTTTTTCAATTGCATTATGCTATTCAAACAATTCATTTATATTTGTCTATGAATGTAATTCTGGAAGACAATGAATGAATACACATTTTTATCTCTGTAATTGTCTTAATTGCACGTCTGTCTTCACAATTGTATGCAAAAAAATATGCACATTTTCCCTATAATGTTATGTTTTGGGGATACAAATTATATAGGCCTAGGTTGGAACCATCACCACATAGCCTATAACATTGTATTTGAGTAATGCATTTGCAGACCATAAATGTCAGTGTCACACCGATATTGAAATGACCACAGTGGAGAAATATGTCAAAAAGCAAATAATTAAAAATCTTATCAATTTTATTCACATTATCTTGCATCCAAATAACCTTATAGGCAAAGTTAACGAATTAAATTGACACAATGTGTTAATTCATTTGTATTTGACATGGGGCTTATAGACTAACAGTAGGCTACAGGAACAGTTGTGTAGTTTTTTGGAGAACAGAAGCATTTCAAACGCATTACCAGGCGAATACAATAGGCTTTTTTTGATTGATTTATTAACAGTTTGCAGAATTGCAGTATATTTCAAGTACAAGCGGGGGCGGGCCCCCATGACGATTATAAAAACATTTCGTCTCTGACATAAGGGATAAGGTAATGAATCATCTGTACTCTTCACGAAGCGCACTGACTATAGTGTGCGGTGCGGCGCGGACATGACGTCCTGGAGAGTAGGCTATACGCACGGACACTAGCCGGCCTCATGCGTGAATGCTGGTGAAAACGTGCTCTGTTGACGGGAACGACCCCGCCTCTGTTCCCTCCCTTCTCACATCATTCATGTCACATGTCACTACGAGTGTCCACTGAGACATGGCAATAAATAATAATAATTATAATAATAAAAAGACATGGCAATAAGAGACTTTGGCCTTCATTTTCTGTAAAGTTGCTTGTTGGTGTTTTTCTTTTTTGGGGAGGGCTTGTTTTTGTAGTTGGGCTTGCTTCCAAAAGTTGTAATGATTTTTCTTTCTTTCTTTTTTTAATTGTTCGTAACTAACATAACAAGGAAGGGAGCCCCGTATCATATTTGTTTTGTTAGAATGTTTAATACAATCTTCTAAATATTCCGCATTGTGTTTCGAAACAGAAGACAGATCTAGGCTACAACAAGCTATAACGCAACGCGCTGTGAGCTTGCATAATGCATATCGTCTATTTTCAAATAGTGTGGCTTAAAGGACCACTTCACCACTTTTCAAACCTATCTTCAAGTTCATATAGGCCTACAGTAAAAAACTAAAAATCTGCTCGGTCTGTGTCTCATATAGGAAGGCTGTAGTGTGGACAGTTCAGAAACCCATCCACCAGTGACATCATCATCAACCATAGTAGGCCTATATAGGCTAATATAGATTTTTGAGTGGTGCAAACCACTCCAACAACCAGCTTTGTCTGTATGTTTGTGTACCTGTACCTATACGTGTCCGTGCACAGGTGAGCATGGTTACCATGGTCACTGACATTACGTCAGACCACAGCTGATCAGGCTATTATAAGACCTTGCACCACTCAGTTCACACAGGTGTGATTTTTATTATTGTGAGAAGTGAGAACAATGGCTTCCATTTTCACATTGCAACTTTTCAGGAATAGAAAGCCTGCCGTTTCTATTAGCTTAGATTCCCCATCGATGATGTCACTGGAAGACAGGTTTCTGAACTGCCCACAGCTAGCCCTCAGGCTCCAGACAGAGTAGCCTAGAAATAAATGAACATTTTCTCATGAACAGCTTGAAAAGTGGTGAAGTGGTCCTTTTAGTGCTCATGGTCATGGCCTAATAATAGTTGCTTCTTTTGGGCTTATATGACCTACAAGCTTGTAGATCTGCTATTAGGCAATGCATGCAATGCATGCAATGCATTCAACATTTATTTCGTATTAATTTCATTTATTATTTCATCTAAGCAGTTGTCAGTCAGTGACTCAGTGTGCGCAGACCAGATGGGCACTTAATTCTGTTGCCCTCCCTGCACGATTTGGCTTCAACTCTGACAACTGTGTGTATTTGTTGTTCCTCCCTCCACCCTCACTCACTCACGTGGACTCTACAGTGTTTCCGCCCACACACGTGTTTTCACACGGTATTGGCCAGGGCACCGCTGTCTGTGATGACTACGTCAATGCCGATATTTCTATTTAAATAAGGGGGCGTGCCCATGCCTAATAGCCACCATGGATGTTTTCTTGCACATCGAATGGGGGGAAAAGTGCTTTCAAGGGCACACAGGTACCTCGATCCTCATCAACAGCGTTGCGTTACTATACCCTCTCAAGGAGTCACCCACTATCACTTGGTCCCGAGTTAACCCATATGTCGCACTTCTCTTCTTGGAGGGAAATAGAGTGTCATCGTTTGCTTCATGATGATGATGAATATGGATGGCACCCTTCCCAAAACCTAAATACTTCGTATAGGCTTGGCAGTGAGTCGCCTCCTGGATGCGAATATGTTATGGATGTGCCCAAACCTAAAAGAGCAAGGATAAAGCACATTCGTGGAATATAGCCTACAAACGTGAGTATAAAGCACTTTCACTTGCAGATACATGTCACTTAAGTTTTGTACACTGCCTACAGCTGTGTGTGTGTGTGTGTGTGTGTGTGTGCGTGCGTGCGTGTGTGCGCGCGCAGTGTGTGTGTGCGCGCACGTACGTGCGTGCGTGTGTGTGTGTGTGTGTGTGTGAGAGTGAGAGAGAGAGAGAACCTGTAGGCTAAACACGCGTAGCCTGGCTTTGATCAAGACTATCATTTGCTCGATTTTGGCGTTAGCATAATGATCCGAAAGTAAAAGTCAGACTCAATAAAAATGAAAATACATCTATGATAGTCTGGATCCAAAGCTAAATGTACATGCAAATACATATGGGTGGAAATGAAATGGTTATACTCATCAGTCACTTTTCTGTAACCACAAAATATATTCTTGTTTTATTATTTATTTTATGATTTAGTATCAGTATCATACTAAGGAACTAGGACCATGCATTCTAAAACAGTGGTTCTCAAAGTGATGTTCGGGGACCCCCAGGGGGTCCTTGAGGAGTTGCAGCCCTGTAACTCAGAGAGTGTCTTATCAGAGTTAAATTAAAGGTAGGTTAAGTGATTCATATTCATGTTTTCATATGGCTCTATACTGTGATAGTAATCATTGCTATAGTGTTTGTTCAGTATACAGCAGACTTTCAGTCTCTCCAGCTCTTTAATGAACATAAATTTACATTTTCAGGTGGGTTGTCAATTTCAGCCAATCAGGAGAGAGTACCCATTCATCAGCTTCAATTATATAGTGTTCCATTTCCATTTGTCTGCTCGTTTCTTTGCATCATCATCGCTTCAAATTTCACTTGTTTTTCCTGTGTCCTGTATGAGTTCTCTCTCCTGATTGGTCCTGATCTGAAAATGCATTCTCTGTTTTTTTACTAAAGAGCTGGAGAGACAGGGAGACCCATGGTGTTGAACAAACACTCTATACTATAGCAATGATTACGATCACAATATATTTGAGTTATTTAACACTTATTTTAAAGACAAACCACTTGCCTTACCTTTATCACTGAGGATTTTACAGTGTAGACTTGGGACCCCCAGAGGTAAGTTCATATCAAACTCAGGGTCCTTTATTGAGAACCACTGTTCTAAAGACATGTACGGTACAGTTCATTGTGAGCTGCCGGGGCTGTTATTTCCATGGACCGGTGTCAGGAGCAGACGATTACATAATAGGCAGGGGGTGGGAAGCAACAGTCATATTCCCACAGACAGATGATTTGATCAGGTTACTGGCACTGCTGCCTCATCCGCATGCATGTGCACATTCTGCTGTTTACACAGTCAGTCTGCACTATTGGACCACGTACGCAGCAAAAAGCCAACACTACACAAACAACCGTGAATCACAGGTTACTTGGATTTACGTGCAAGACTACATTTATGCTGGGATGTTTCTTTTGCAGATTATTATACAAATATTATACAAACACTGAACTGTTAACAAAAGCAGTTACATTGTGATACAGTAAAACTCATGGTTTTATTAAACAATGTGTCAATGTCTCATGTAAGTAATTTATGGATTGGATACCTAAGTCCACCAAATGAAGACATTGATTGTCCTGATGCATTCTCTCCATCTCAGAGTGTCAGGGCAGCAGGGCTACTGGGATATGTATAAAAGATTTTGAAGTTGAGGCCTGTTTATGTTTTGAATAATGTTGCCAAAAATCGTTATCAAATCGTTATCACACTGATGGTGTTAATAACCATTAACACCATCAGTATCTGACTGATGGTGTTAATGGTTATTATTATTATTATTATTGTTATAATGACTGTTATTATGTGATTGTTTTACCGATGTTATGTGACCTTCGTGTAGGACGCACTTCGACAATGAGTTTTTATAAAGGACCACATCCTTCTCCAGCAGAGCATCCCTGTCTCTCATATAGACTCTATCAGGGATGCTGTGCTGGGGAAGGATCCACTGTTCCTCTATAATTTATAGAGGAACAGTGCATTCTTTTTGTGGTGGTGGACATATCTGCATGTGCTTCTCTGACGTTTCCATTAGGGTCTCCGTAGACTCAGGGGAGGAGGACTGCTCCAAGACGTATTACAGTACCTACTTGAACCCAACGGCCATTCAGGAGTAGAAGATGCTTCATGCTCAGAAGAACGTCTCACATCAGGGAGAGGCGAGGTACGCTATATCTGTATTGTCATTATCTGTGTATTTGTGCTATTGTTTACATTACACATTTGTGTTGCACGTAGTGCATGTACTGTACATTTAAGATAAATGTTCCACAGTCATACTGCTTTTAATTGTATCTAAAATTGTGATATCCTGGGAGATAGACGTCTTATCTAATGTTTTTTATTTTTTTCATATTTGTGCCTGTTGGGATGAATGATCATTATTCAATCAATTATCAATCTATTATTATTATTATTTTTTATTTTTTAAATACATTGGCTTCTCTCTTATTTCAAAGGTTTGTAACAGAGGGACACTTTGGGGAGCATGTTGCCCGCTGCACCTCAAAGAATGCTAAGGATAAGAGTAACAGTGCCACTCTCCGAGCATCTCAGGGTGCCACTCACAGGTACCTGTTGGGTATGGAGAACATGAGTAGTAGGAGATCGTACTGGGACTCAGAGAAGGACTCCGGATACTCAGGTGAACAAAGGGTCCCTTTGATGTATAGAAATACATTTAAAATGGGGGCATGGTGGCACAGTCGGTAGAGCTGTCACCTCACAGCCAGAAGGTCCTGGGTTCCATTCCCGCTGAGGGCGTGTTTTCTCCTCTGCGTCATCAGTGCCCATACCCTAGGTGGGGTTGTCAAAAGGGCCTCTGTGTGGCGTCACAAAAACATGCAGTAATCCTGGTCTCTAAACTGATGGAGGGGAAAGGAACTGGTTGGAATAACGTGTTCCTTCCACGTGCTACGTCCAACCGGGGAAACTCCCCCTTTTCAGGTGAAAAGAAGGGGCTTGGACTCCTCATGCATTGAAGGAAGCATGAGGTCAGTCCGTTGCTCTCCCCAGGTTGTCAGAGGGAGTGTAGTGCCAAGGTTACATTGATTAGACAAGTGCCCCTGGGTGAAGAAAATGTGTTACAAAAATCATGGGATAAAAAAAAAGAAACATTTTTACAGCTCTTAATCATGCTCCACTTCCATTCTAATCTTCCTTTTTATTCCTCCTCCACCAAAATGCAGAGGCTGGTTCTGACTCACTGCAGAATGATACAGACGAACAGTTCAGTAGCGTGAGCGGCCATCAGAGAGAAAGCAACATCGGCTGTAACAAGAACAGCAGTGATGCTCCTGGCTGCAGCATGCTCCCTTATGAGGAGCTCAGTCCCATCTATGTCATCAACAACCTGCTGGTGAAGCCGGTGAGACGCTCAGTCACATTTAACAATGTTTTTTTTAATCCCCATTAAGACATGAGGCACGGTGGCACAGTCGGTAGTGCTGTCGCCTCACAGCTAGAAGGTCCTGGGTGCGATTCCCGCTGGGGACGCCGTGGGCGCTGGGGGCGTGTTCTCTCCTCCGCGTCATCAGTGCCCATACCCGAGGTGGGGTTGGCGAAAGGGCCCTTCTGTGTGGAGTTTGCATGTTCTCCCCGTGTCCCCTAGGGTAGGTACCCTCACAAAAACATGCAGTAATCCTGGTCTCTAAAACTACCTCCCCCTGGCCAGCCGGGGCGCCTGATGGAGGGGAAAGGAACTGGTCGGAATAACGTGTTCCTTCCACGCGCTACGTCCGGCCAGGGACATTCCCCCTTGTCAGGTGAAAAGAAGCAGCTTGGACTCCTCATGCATAGAAGGAGGCATGAGGTCAGTCCGCTGCCCCCCCAGGTTGGCAGAGGAAGTGTAGCGCCCAGGATTACATTAGATAATTGGCACTGGGTGAAAAAACTGGGTTGCAAAATCGTGGGATAAAGATTATATATAAAAAAAAGACTGATTCTTAAAAAGAAAAGAAAAGAAAAAAGTTTCCTGAAAAAACTTGCTATATCAGTGGTGCTGAAACGTTTTCATGTCAAAATTGTAATTGTATTTGGCCGTGGACCAATGGATGGATTTACAAGCAAGGTTTTTACGAAGCCCAAAAAACCCTCGGTGAGGCCTTTAGGAGGGGCATTATAATCCACCACTCCTGAATGAAGTGCCTGGTGCTGGGAGTCTGTTGCAACGCACAGGTCCTGGGCCTGGTGAGAGCAGGAGTGGACCTAGGAGGGCCCCGGACAGGAGTCAACCCACAGAGCCTAGTCCTTCCACACACCAGAATCTGGTTCTCCCAGTCCTGGCAGAGTAGTTCCGGAGCAACGGATTGTGTGGCCTTGGTCTTTCCCTAATGGGACTGATTGAGGGTAGCTACTGGGACGTAAGTCGGGACTTGATCACCCCGGCTGGGTCACCTGAGTGAGGGGTATGATGTTGCCAGACCCGAAACTCCGATGACCTTGGGATACATCACTGAGGATACGTCCCAGGTGCATCCATGCAATGTTTTTTTAGTTATATACCTGTATAATAAAGGTTTTTGATCTACAATATATATTGAAGGTTTTTGATCTACAAGCTCGTAGCGTGTCAGGAAGTGACGCAGTCTGAGATTGTATATCAGCCATTTTTGAATAGCCAAAGTATAAAATTAAATAAAAAATGACACAGATGCTTTCCCGGTTTTTGTGTGTTATAGTTGCTTTGCTTCAGGGCCATTCTGATATTTAAACAGCTGTGTCTTTTCATATGTTTCTGGCCTTGGATGTTTTACTTTACCACCCTCACCATCTTTTGCTCTTTTGTCTTACTCTCATCCTGCTCATAAAACACCCCTGGCTCACAACCTCTTCATGGTACAGTCCAGACCAGAGCAGCTTCTGCACAGCCCCCTGGCATGGGGCAGAGGATGGCACAGTCTTACTGGCACCAAGGCACCCGCCCAGCTCTTACTGATCCAGCAGCCAGCGATTCCCGCCCCCACCTCCTCTTCCCCAGCTATCTCCACCAGTGTAGCTAGCTCGCAGAGCCAACCGAAGAAAGGAGTCAGTCGAAGCAATAAGAACCACAGAAGTACGATTTCTTACCTCCCCATCCTCAACTCGTACCCTCGCATCGCACCCCACCCCAGGAAAGATTGCCACGACAAGGGCAAGGTCGGGGCATGTAAGGAGAGCGGCGACGAAGGCCATTGCCTGAGTAAGAGGGTGTGTACCGAAGAAGAGAAGATGGAGGCTGTGTCGACCACCAGCCACCATCTGACGCCCCGGCGGCAGCTGCAAAATCAGAGAGAGGCCAATCGGCCTCAGTTTAAAAAGAGAAGTAACCACAGTTCCTCCCACAAGCCACCTCACCACCCTCTGACGACATCCTCCCCTGCTTCTTCTACCACACAACACAAAAAGCACCATCGACACCGCAAATCCCACTCTGACAGTGTGGGCTCGCCCTCTTTGACCTGCAGCTCCCACACATTTTCACCACCCGCATTTTTGGACTCCCCGCCATCGTCCTCTCCCTCCTCTACCTCGTCAGTCTCGCACAGACCCTACCAACCGGCCTCTGACGCAGCAGCAGGCAGCCTTTCGGAGTCCCAGTCAGACTGTTCGTCTGTACGGCAGAGGCGTTTCCTCAACACGGCAGACATCCTTAACCAGTCGGGCTTGCTGGCCATCACGCTGAGCACCAAGGAGCTGCGGGAGCAGAATGCCGCCACCGAGAGGGACATTGCCCAGCTCCATCAGCATGCACGTCTCCTCTGCCAGATAGCACAGGCAGGCCAGCAGGGCTCCAGTGATAGCTCCAACACCCTGAACAAACTCCTTCAAGCCATGTCCCAGGCAGGCTCCTACCCAAACCTGGACCCAAACAAATTTAAAGTCTTCTGTGACAGTCACCCACAGGCTGAGAAGGGAGACGAGGGCGATGAGAAGCGGGAAAGAGGCAGAAAGGCAGACAACGGTGCACCTCAACCTCTGGTGTCTCTAAATAACCTTTATGAAGGAATTTCACCACCTTCCCCTCTGTTTGCCCAGTCTCCTGAAGCATCTCTGCTTCAGGAGACTGAAGCTGCTGATAGCATGCGTTGCCATTCTGCCTATCCACCAGCCAGGCCTATGCCAGATCAAGGATGCAGACAGGCAGGCTTGGATATGGTCCCAACAGATCTTATTATGATGCCAGAGAGCTCTTCCCACAATAACTATCTACTATAGTCCCCAACGGAAAAGGGTATTGATGACGAAACAATTGCCACAAGTGGACCTAGCTAAGATGTATGATATTATTATGATTATTACTCTCTATTATTCTGTCTGTCTGTCTGTCTGTCTGTCTGTCTGTCTGTCTGTCTGTCTGTCTGTCTGTCTGTCTGTCTGTCTGTCTGTCTCTCTGTCTCTCTCTCTCTCTCTCTCTCTCTCTCTCTCTCTATATATATATATATATATATATATAATTTGAAAGCGTGCAACAAATGTTTCTTTCAGCACATCCATGTTATGATTTAGAGTAATATGATTGAATAGTTTTATTTAAATATAACATCTGGAATTACTGTATTCCAAAGAGGTGAGTGGAGTCGGGTTAGTCCTGGACTGCTTCTGTCTGTTTTTCTATCATGTCTGCCTTACTGCTTTATTCCTGACATTCTTTATACGTAGGAGATAGAAACAAATACAAATAAAAACATCAAACATGCCAAAAGAGATACTAATCAGCTTCATTTTCTGTCGGGATTTCAATTGTTTGGTTTGAGTCCTACAGTCATGAGTCCGACACCCTACCCACAACCCTACCCTAACCCTAACCGCACACGGATGCCACGGGTGATTTTTAACCCGCCACAGGTTCATTTTAACCCACCACACATGTCGAGAGCCACGGGTGATTTTTAACCCGCCACAGGTTAGTTTTAACCCACCACACATGGCGAGAGCCACGGGTGATTTTTAACCCGCAGCACGGGTGTTGTCGGACTAATGACTGTAGGACTGTTGGTATGTCTAACCAACGTATGCACCCCTAGCTATGCTTCAGTCAAACTACTGCTTCTTGTAGTTTGCTTGAAACCTTTGACAAAAGAGATTCACTTCATCACTTGACTAATTGTCAGTACACATTCACAAGGTTAGCTAATGAAGAACAGGACTGGTACATTTCTCTGATACTGTATGATGTAAATTTCTGAATTTGATCATCTGTACATGATTAGGCAGAATCCATTTTTTATTTGCAGACTTCCTGTGTGACACAAAGATATTGTCACTGTCGGAGAGAAACATTGTATCTCTTTGTGTGTGTGTGTGTGTGTGTGTGTGTGTGTGTGTGTGTGTGTGTGTGTGCGCGCGTGCCGTGCGTGCATGCGTATGTATGTACATTACAGTTTGGACATTATTTGTCATCAAAGTTTTTTAATGATTTTACAATAAAGCATACAAAATACACATGACTTACACAAAAGAAAGAGACAAGAAAAACAAACAAAAAAAACCAAAAACAACTAGCAGTCAAAAAAGAAAAACCCCAATGGACAACACCCCTCCACATTCTGTTGCTGACAATAGTGATTATATCCGTAATGTATTACCAATTACAAATTGTTAATGCAACCATCCTTTAATATACAAATAAAAGTAGTCCCATATTTCATGGAACTTCCCTTTGACATTGTTCCTCCTGGCAATTGAGTATTCGAAGGATGCAGTTTCCGTCATAAGTTGGGTCCAGTCTGTGATCTCTGGTGTAACAGAGCTTTTCCAGTTTCTCAAAATCAACCTGGCTGCAGTAATAAGACCTGCAGTCACTAATGCATGTTGTGCCTTGGTGACCCCCTGTGGCAGCACTGTGCGATCACCCAAGAGACATAACCTCGGGCATTCTGGTAGTATTAGCCCCATCCAGTCTCCAAGTTTCCCCAGTACCTCTTTCCAGAATGGTATAACCACAGGACATTCCCAAAAAGCATGTAAAAATGTACCATTTTCCCCTTTACATTTCCAACACCGTTTGTCTTCCACCAAGCCCATCCTAAACAGTTTCACAGGGGTATAGTAGAATCTATGTATAATTTTGTAATGTATAAATTAGCTTTTAATATCCCTAGTGGCCCACCCAACTTTGGAAATTATATTTGACCATTTCTCTTCACTTATTTCACATCCTAAATCCCTTTGCCATATTAATCTAAGATTTTCAGTCTTTGCACTATTATATTTTTGTAAATTATTGAGGCCCTATGCATTGTTGGTGGCCAGTCAAAAATAGTTTTCAACATATTAGATTCCTCTATACCCCTGTTAAGGTTGAACACACTTCCAACACTACTTCTTAGTTGAAGATATTTCCAAAATTCACCCCTACCCATCAGGTTAAATTGATTCCCCAACTCCTGATATGACTTACAAGTTGCATCCACATATAAATCATCAATTACACCTATGCCATTTCTTTGCCAAGGCTCCCAGCAGAATGAATGTTTACCTATCGAGATGCGTGGATTATCCCATATAGAAGAATATCCCTGTTTATATTTGGATTTCCCCATCAGCCTATGGACCTCAGACCATACCCAATGGGAATGTTTCAAAATGGGACTCTTCCCCCCTTCTACCATTTTAATCTGAGAGAGAACCTGTATGGGCTTGAAAGGAGCTACCATAGACGTTTCTATCTTTACCCAGTCCAGTTGGTTATCCCCTTCAGCCCAATCAGTTTGGACATTATTTGAACTTGAGCATTATTCTCCCTTTGGGATGTTTTTTGTTGCCTTTGCAAATTGCCTCATGTTGGCCTACTTGAGTTATTAACCTGCGGGAAAAATAAACCTTGTTTCCTTTTACCCTGGATTTTGCCTGTTTGTGCTGCACTGCCTCTATTTGTCTCATGACTACAACTACAGATTACAATCTGTCTGTCTAGATCTGTTTAATTTGATGATTGACAATGATTATAGATAAGGTTACAGGTAAATTAAACTAGTTTGACTCTAGATATAGAGATGGATCACAATAAGATTGGAAATTAGTTTGCTGTAAAAACAACGCTATGATTCTGAAATAATAAAATCACACTGACTTGTGGAAAGATTGTTTCGACCCAAATCCTAACTCTGAGAGTGCTATGTTTATGACCTCTGAGGAGTTACAGTGACCCATGACTCCTCAAGAACCCTATAGTTTGAGAACCACATTCCTTATGAAATCATACAAAACAATCATCACAAAATGATCACCTGTATCTATAATGTACCTTTTATGCGTGTGTGGGTTCACCAGCTGGGGGAATCAGAAATTGCATGACAATGATAAAGTTACATTCTCTGTAGCATTGCAGAATTTGTCAGTCAGAAGAACCACTTATAGGCCTATAACCTTCATACTTAGTCGTATGACGAATATTGAAAATATCCGATCTACAAGACACACACCAGGTTGAAAGTGGTTAAACATGAAACTGGAGAATTGACCTGCACACCAGCATTGTTGTATGTATGACGTTATATAGGGCCTTGCTTGCAATGGGTAGCACTAAGTGTCATGGAGCAATATCATCCAGTGCATATATCTGCTTAGTGCACTTGAATGTCCTGAGATATAACTACAGAACCACGATATATTATATATATATATATATATATATATATATATATATATATATATATATCACTATAAGTCACTTGTATATATATTTAGGCTTTATTAGATTAAGTCACTTGTAATATGCCAAATGTGCTGGTGTTATAAAATACAGCACAGTCTGAAGAGAACACAATGTCCTGTCATACAATGGTACAACTCACCCCATACTATAGCCCTGCTATCCCTAATTAAATCCTAACCGCACGCGAAGCCACATAGTCGGAGTAATGGAAAGTCGGAATTATGGGCAGTCTGTATAATAAGGCCTATACTGTATAATAGAACATGTGTTACGGCTCACTCCTCCTCACCTTCACATGCAAGTACTGCTTAGCCACTCCCCCCTCTCTGACTACTCCTTGGCTCTACTCAGCACACCTGCTCTCCTTCACCAATTCTCTGCACCTGTCTTCCATCCTGCAATCAAGCACTGCCTCTACAAAAGCCCAGTCTGCCCTTCATTCCACGCCAGAGCTTCACATGTCTACATGTATGGTAAAGTACAGGCCAAGCTTATTGTATTGTTAAACTGAGTTATAGTGCTAGTTACAGTTTTAGCTTTACACGACTATTTCCCAGTTTGTTGTTGTTCTCTGAAGACTTGACGCTTCCTCTCCTCCTCCTCCCCAGTGCTTGGATTCCCATGCTGAGTTTGGCCAACCTGGAGAGCCACCACCCATCTACTATTATCCCACTCCTTCCCCCTGTTTGTGAATAAACCTGAACTACCCCTGAACAACGCCTCCTCTATTGCTGTGCACTTGGGTCACACTTACTAAATATAACATGATTTCTTAAGGGAAGTTGTATTTATACAACGCAGTTTTGGGAGAAGAGGCCTCCTTCCGCTCGACCTTAACCACTCCCGACTCCCCCCTCCTTATCAATCACTCTCCCCTCCTTATCAAACTCACCTGCCTTTCATTATCACCTGGCCAATCCTGCCACAATCACCACAGTATAAATACACCTGTGCGCCGCCTCCGACACCTACCCGTTCTTACTGCCTACGTGGTCTTCTCACCCATCCCGGGTTCCCCCCCTCCTCCCCCCATTTATCATTCAATAAACTGTTAAACTTGAGCGAAGGTGTGGTCTCTTACTAAGTGAAATGGCCTTTACACTTGTTGATTGTGCAGGATTAGAGTAAGGATCAATAATTAGGTTTCTGTGGTTTCTGTGCTGCTGTAGGCCAGGAAGTGTAATTATTGAGTCTGATATAGTCACTTAGCTCCATCTAGTGATAGTAGCCTAATCCATTTTTTACCTACATTTTTAACACTTTTACTCAACAATTGCCTTTTCAGAATTCATACGTATACTTACTCTTTACTTTCATACTCTGAGTCTACGTAATAATTATTGAGAGTGGTATATTCATAGCTTTGAAACGTTTATTTCTCAAACAATACTTCAAACTTAACACAAACAGCAATAGCATGTTAAAAAGTATTTTAGGCTCAGCACTCACAAACCAATGCAGTCTAAATCAGGCCAATCTTATAATATAATTTTGAAAATATTGCATACAAATGCGTACCATCGATGAATATTATCTAGAGGTTGGAAATCAATTTGCTCAGTCACTTCTGACAGTAAAGGCATCTTGGTAATAGTCTATACTCTATACTAAATAGAAATGCATGCAAGCCACTGACATTAAATATAAATACACATAGGCCTACATATTGGTTAGGCCTACCTTACCATATAATAAAAGTACAAAAACACAATTAATCTATTAAAAAGTGAGATTTCTGTATATCATCAACACGCTTACAAGCCACATAATGCACATTTTCTCTCTAAAACTTAATCTGTCTCTTGTCTACAGCAGTCGCAGCAGCAGCAGTGAAACCAGTAATGTCGTAGCAGATCCAGCAGTCCACTGGACGCTTCTTGAACTGACATGTCTTCTTGCACACTCATCCCTGCTTCCTCTTTGACATTTGCCCCCTTTGTTTGTGTCCACTTCTTCTTTGGTGTCAATCCAAGTGTCTTGGCAGGTGTAGTCTCCCCCTGTTCTTCCATCACCTCTAGCACTGAAATGTCTGTGGATATGTCCACCAGGAACGTTTGTATGGCTTTGTCCACAGTTTTGAGTGTAGATTTATTTTCTTGGGAATTGAGTTTTTCAGTCTCTTTGAACATCTGAACTTTTAATGACTCAATTTCTTGGCATTTGTCATGTAGTATACATAGGTCTCTTTCCAATTTGTGTTGAAGTGTTATTTTTACTTCTTCCAGTTTTGCCTCCAATTCCTCTGATGGATCTTTTTTTCTCTGTAATATAACTCTTTGAAGAAATGTGTGGACAGACTTTAGCCGGTTTTCTAGACTTGCTCTCATCTCATAACCTTTGTGCCTCATCTTGGTGATCTCTCTTCGTTTCAATTCGGTCACTTTCCAGATTCCCCGCAAATAATCTGTCTTTGAGATGTCCTCGGTCTGCACTGGTGTTTCAAAATATTCTGGGTCCACAAACGTATATTGTGTGGTTCTGCTAGCTTCTTCTTCTGCTTGTCTTTGTTTATCAACCTCATTGACCTGGCTCTTAGGGTCTTTCTGCTCGAGCTTCTCTTTGGTCATTTGACCCTCCCTCTCCTTTGTCTCATGTAGGACCTGAACAATGTCTCCAGGTTTTGTTTGTAACTTTGCCTTAATCTTCTCCAGATTTTTCTTTGCACTTTGCACCTCTTTAATTTTGTCTTGCAATTGTTGCTGCTGTTTTCCCATCTCCACATTAGCCCTGTCAATATCCATCAGTGAGACTTCCAAATCTTTGTTTTTGACCTTCCAGAGTTCCAGATCATCTGACTTTTCCTGGATGATTTTGGATTTCAAAAGGCATTCGATTGTCTCCCTCATGTGTTGGATAGCCATGTCATCATCCTTTACCGTCTCCATTTTTGCTTCCTCCATTAAGCAGGCAACATTCTCTGATTGCGTTTGCAAATCAGCTTTAATCTGTTCCGCATTAGATTTCTCAGTTTGTATCTTCGCATTTTCAAGTTCTATTTCCTCACTTTGGTGTTGCATTTCCTTCAGTTGTGTGTTAACATCCACCATTAACTTGGCTATATATGTTTTGTCTTGTTCCACTTCCTCTGTATGGTAGTGTATTTCTTCCCATTGCCTCTGATTCTGGGTGTTAACATGCATTCCAACCTCGTCTTTGACTTTGTCAGTTGTCTCATTTGTGCCCATCTCTGAGCTTTCTGTTCCAGGAAATGACCTTTCCACTTCATATTTTGCTCTTTCAATATCAGATTTTATCGTCTTTAGACGTGCCATATTTCTGGCAATCTGGTTCCTGATATTGTCAATTTGTTGCTGCTTCCTTTCCATTTCACACCTAATTTGGTTCAGGTTTTGTGTCACATCTGACACAGTGAATGTCATCTCATCAGTCTCTTGTGTCTTCACCTTGATCTGAACTTCAAGGCCACCTGCCATTTTCATGAAATGCTCAACATGTGCTTCCAGTGCCATGTCCTCCACACTGACACTGTCTTTCTTTTTCTCAATGATGGGGTAATCAAAATCACCCAGTTGTAGTTGAACATCAACCTGTTCTACGCCTGGTGTTTCCATTTGTGTTTTGAGTTTTTTATTTTCTCTTTGAATTTTCAGATCTTTGGCTTGTTCCATTGCTCCCTCCTCAATGACGTCTCGCCCTTGTTGTATTTCAGCATTCAATTCTAATTCTTGTTTTTCATGGACTTGGGCCCTCGTCTGTTCCAACTCTTTCTCATCTATTTGTAATGTGTGAAGTGTGTCATGTTCTTGCCTCTTCTTGATAACTTGAAGCTTAATTTGGTTATTTTTCTCTTTTGCTATCATGTCCTTATTGTTCTCCATGATCTGTTTTTCATGTGCTATATCAGCCCTCAACTGTGTTAGTGCACCTTTATAATCATCCATGTCCTTGAACATAACTTCAATCCTTTCTTTCTTCTGGGTCTTTATTTCCATTTGCTTTTGTGCCATCTCCTCTTTCTGGATATTAATATAATGCTTTTGTTTTTTAACATCAGCGAGAACCATTTCCAGCTCTTTCTTTTGAATACTTAACTCATCCATACTTTTTTGGATGTCCTCTCTATGTTGTTGTATTACAACAGCCATGTGTTCTGTGCTATCTATCACTAATTGACTCACATTTTCCTGCATAGATATTTCTCCTTTCAATTTAGCCAGAATGTTCTTTTGATCAAAGTCAGCCTTTCTTTGTTCCAGGGCTTTCTTCGTCTCTTCAAATTCATCCCATTCATTTTGAAGTTTTTGTTTTTCATGTGCAAACACTTCTCTTTGAATTTGTATTTCCTGTTCTTGAGTGATATTTGTCAGCATTTTTCTCTCTATGTCATCCTTCTGCTCCAATATTTCAACACTGATTTGTTCAAGGTTGTCTTTTATCTTATCAACAATCTCTGTAAGACTTTGTTCTTTTTCTTTCAATTCAGTAGGCCATCTTACTCCAGCTTTTCCCTTTTCCAACGAAGATTTTTTCTGTATCAGATAAAGAGCAAATAGGGACATCTCACGTTTGAAATCATGTATTAGATCTTGTTCTCTTTCTATTTCTGTTCTGACTTGAAACAGCTTGTCCTTCACCTCTTCCATGTGTTGCTTCTGCTGACCTATTTCATTAATTTGCTCCTGCTTAAAAGAATGCATGTCAATATTCTTTTGGGACATCAAAGGATGAACGCTGACCTCATACAGACTGTCTTTCCCTCGCCGATCAGGTTCAAGACCTTCAACTACAAACTGCTCCATTGGTTCAATCTCCATTTCATCTGTTTGTGTAGCTATCTCAGATATCAGGTGCGTCAGAGTGATTCTTGTCTTGTTCTCATTGTATTGATAATTGTTCATGTCTTTCTCTTTTCTTATTACTTCGTTTTCTCGTCTTTTCACATCAGTCTTTAATAGTTCCAGTTCCTCTCTCTCTGCAGTGAGGATTTCAAGACTATTTTGCAAGTGCTGTATTTGTCTTTTGATATCGCCAATTTGATTCAACTCATCTGATTGCTTTAGAAGGTCAGCCTTCATCATCTCAATGTCAATTTTCTCTTTGTCCATGTTGTTCTTAAACCTATCAACTTCTTCCCACTCTCTCCCAAGCTCTTCCTTAAGTTGGTTAAGTACCTGACTTTCAAACAAAATGTCCTGCTTCCAATCATTTCTCATGTCCTGTTTGAGTGTTTTTATGTCTGACTTCATTATCCTCAGGGCATCCATCTCTTTCGTTATGAGGGCAAGGTGTGCATCCAAGTTTTTCTTCTGCTCATTTAGCTCATTGAACTGATGCTCCAGTGTCATTTTTAGTCTTTGTACATCATCATTTTTATGACCAATTCTATCCATTTTCCTTTTGATTTCTTCATTTGTTTTCTCGCTAAGCTCTTTGAGTTTAGTTTTTTGTTTTTCAATGGTATTCAATGTAATCAACATATCATCCTCTTTCATTTTCAATTCTGACAAATCCTTTTCCAGATATATCTTCTGCTGATCCACATCAGTCTTCATTTGTTTTAGATGTTCTTTTCCTTGAGTGATGGTCTCCATGAAGATTTCATTGTCTGCTTTCTTCTGCTTTACATCGTTCTTTACCTTTTCCAGTTCTGCTTTTTCCACTTGGATCAAGGCATTATTGTTTTGCAGGTCTGTTATTTGTATTTTGATGTCATCGTCTTTCATTTCCTGTTCCTTTTGTTTGGTAGAAAGATCATCCTTCACTTTCTCAAGATCTCTCTTTTCATTTTCAACTTGGACAATCTGATCGTTTATCATATCCTTATCTCTGTTTACCTCATCAAATAAGCTGTCATACTTTTCTGATTTGTTCATGAGGTCGACCTTCATGGCTTCCATATGTTCCCTTTCTTCTTGCACTTCTGTCTTAATTTGATCCAACTCATCTGATTGCTTTTGAAGGTCAGCCTGCATCATTTCATTGTCAACTTTCTCTTTGTCCATGTTGTTCTTCAGCATGTCAACTTCTTCCCTTTCTCTCCCAAGCTCTTCCTTGAGCTGGTTAAGTACTTGACTTTCAAACAAAATGTCCTGCTTCCAATCATTTCTCATGTCCTCTTTGAGTGTTTTTATGTCTGACTTCATGCTCATCAGAGCACCCATCTCTTTCATTATGAGGGCAAGGTGTTCATCCAAGTTTTTCTTCTGCTCATTTAGCTCATTGAACTGATGCTCCAGAGTCATCTTTAGTCTTTGTACATCATCATCTTTGTGGCAAATGCTGTCAATTTTCCTTTTGATTTCTTCATTTGTTTTCTCGCTAAGCTCTTTGAGTTTTGTTCTTTGGTTTTCAATGGTATTCAATGTTATTAACACTTCATCCTCTTTCATTTTCAATTCTGACAAATCATTTTCCAGATATATCTTCTGCTGATCCACATCAGTCTTCATTTGTTTTAGATGTTCTTTTCCTTGAGTGATGGTCTCCATGAAGATTTCATTGTCTGCTTTCTTCTGCTTTACATCGTTCTTTACCTTTTCCAGTTCTGCTTTTTCCACTTGGATCATGGCATTATTGTTTTGCAGGTCTGTTATTTGTATTTTGATGTCATCGTCTTTCATTTCCTGTTCCTTTTGTTTGGTAGAAAGATCATCCTTCACTTTCTCAAGATCTCTCTTTTCATTTTCAACTTGGACAATCTGATCGTTTATCATATCCTTATCTCTGTTTACCTCATCAAATAAGCTGTCATACTTTTCTGATTTGTTCATGAGGTCGACCTTCATGGCTTCCATATGTTCCCTTTCTTCTTGCACTTCTGTCTTAATTTGATCCAACTCATCTGATTGCTTTTGAAGGTCAGCCTGCATCATTTCATTGTCAACTTTCTCTTTGTCCATGTTGTTCTTCAGCATGTCAACTTCTTCCCTTTCTCTCCCAAGCTCTTCCTTGAGCTGGTTAAGTACTTGACTTTCAAACAAAATGTCCTGCTTCCAATCATTTCTCATGTCCTCTTTGAGTGTTTTTATGTCTGACTTCATGCTCATCAGAGCACCCATCTCTTTCATTATGAGGGCAAGGTGTTCATCCAAGTTTTTCTTCTGCTCATTTAGCTCATTGAACTGATGCTCCAGAGTCATCTTTAGTCTTTGTACATCATCATCTTTGTGGCAAATGCTGTCAATTTTCCTTTTGATTTCTTCATTTGTTTTCTCGCTAAGCTCTTTGAGTTTTGTTCTTTGGTTTTCAATGGTATTCAATGTTATTAACACTTCATCCTCTTTCATTTTCAATTCTGACAAATCATTTTCCAGATATATCTTCTGCTGATCCACATCAGTCTTCATTTGTTTTAGATGTTCTTTTCCTTGAGTGATGGTCTCCATGAAGATTTCATTGTCTGCTTTCTTCTGCTTTACATCGTTCTTTACCTTTTCCAGTTCTGCTTTTTCCACTTGGATCATGGCATTATTGTTTTGCAGGTCTGTTATTTGTATTTTGATGTCATCGTCTTTCATTTCCTGTTCCTTTTGTTTGGTAGAAAGATCATCCTTCACTTTCTCAAGATCTCTCTTTTCATTTTCAACTTGGACAATCTGATCGTTTATCATATCCTTATCTCTGTTTACCTCATCAAATAAGCTGTCATACTTTTCTGATTTGTTCATGAGGTCGACCTTCATGGCTTCCATATGTTCCCTTTCTTCTTGCACTTCTGTCTTAATTTGATCCAACTCATCTGATTGCTTTTGAAGGTCAGCCTGCATCATTTCATTGTCAACTTTCTCTTTGTCCATGTTGTTCTTCAGCGTGTCAACTTCTTCCCTTTCTCTCCCAAGCTCTTCCTTGAGCTGGTTAAGTACTTGACTTTCAAACAAAATGTCCTGCTTCCAATCATTTCTCATGTCCTCTTTGAGTGTTTTTATGTCTGACTTCATGCTCATCAGAGCACCCATCTCTTTCATTATGAGGGCAAGGTGTTCATCCAAGTTTTTCTTCTGCTCATTTAGCTCATTGAACTGATGCTCCAGAGTCATCTTTAGTCTTTGTACATCATCATCTTTGTGGCAAATGCTGTCAATTTTCCTTTTGATTTCTTCATTTGTTTTCTCGCTAAGCTCTTTGAGTTTTGTTCTTTGGTTTTCAATGGTATTCAATGTTATTAACACTTCATCCTCTTTCATTTTCAATTCTGACAAATCATTTTCCAGATATATCTTCTGCTGATCCACATCAGTCTTCATTTGTTTTAGATGTTCTTTTCCTTGAGTGATGGTCTCCATGAAGATTTCATTGTCTGCTTTCTTCTGCTTTACATCGTTCTTTACCTTTTCCAGTTCTGCTTTTTCCACTTGGATCATGGCATTATTGTTTTGCAGGTCTGTTATTTGTATTTTGATGTCATCGTCTTTCATTTCCTGTTCCTTTTGTTTGGTAGAAAGATCATCCTTCACTTTCTCAAGATCTCTCTTTTCATTTTCAACTTGGACAATCTGATCGTTTATCATATCCTTATCTCTGTTTACCTCATCAAATAAGCTGTCATACTTTTCTGATTTGTTCATGAGGTCGACCTTCATGGCTTCCATATGTTCCCTTTCTTCTTGCACTTCTGTCTTAATTTGATCCAACTCATCTGATTGCTTTTGAAGGTCAGCCTGCATCATTTCATTGTCAACTTTCTCTTTGTCCATGTTGTTCTTCAGCGTGTCAACTTCTTCCCTTTCTCTCCCAAGCTCTTCCTTGAGCTGGTTAAGTACTTGACTTTCAAACAAAATGTCCTGCTTCCAATCATTTCTCATGTCCTCTTTGAGTGTTTTTATGTCTGACTTCATGCTCATCAGAGCACCCATCTCTTTCATTATGAGGGCAAGGTGTTCATCCAAGTTTTTCTTCTGCTCATTTAGCTCATTGAACTGATGCTCCAGAGTCATCTTTAGTCTTTGTACATCATCATCTTTGTGGCAAATGCTGTCAATTTTCCTTTTGATTTCTTCATTTGTTTTCTCGCTAAGCTCTTTGAGTTTTGTTCTTTGGTTTTCAATGGTATTCAATGTTATTAACACTTCATCCTCTTTCATTTTCAATTCTGACAAATCATTTTCCAGATATATCTTCTGCTGATCCACATCAGTCTTCATTTGTTTTAGATGTTCTTTTCCTTGAGTGATGGTCTCCATGAAGATTTCATTGTCTGCTTTCTTCTGCTTTACATCGTTCTTTACCTTTTCCAGTTCTGCTTTTTCCACTTGGATCAAGGCATTATTGTTTTGCAGGTCTGTTATTTGTATTTTGATGTCATCGTCTTTCATTTCCTGTTCCTTTTGTTTGGTAGAAAGATCATTCTTCACTTTCTCAAGATCTCTCTTTTCATTTTCAACTTGGACAATCTGATCGTTTATCATATCCTTATCTCTGTTTACCTCATCAAATAAGCTGTCACACTTTTCTGATTTGTTCATGAGGTCGACCTTCATGGCTTCCATATGTTCCCTTTCTTCTTGCACTTCTGTCTTAATTTGATCCAACTCATCTGATTGCTTTTGAAGGTCAGCCTTCGTCATCTCAATGTAAATTTTCTCTTTGTCCACGTTGTTCTTCAGCGTGTCAACTTCTTCCCTTTCTCTCCCGAGCTCTTCC
Organism: Electrona antarctica; assembly: GCF_951216825.1. NCBI lineage: Eukaryota > Metazoa > Chordata > Actinopteri > Myctophiformes > Myctophidae > Electrona > Electrona antarctica. Next base: position 13,953,578 of record NC_136789.1, read on the forward strand.
TTGAGCTGGTTAAGTACTTGACTTTCAAACAAAATGTCCTGCTTCCAATCATTTCTCATGTCCTCTTTGAGTGTTTTTATGTCTGACTTCATGCTCATCAGAGCACCCATCTCTTTCATTATGAGGGCAAGGTGTGCATCCAAGTTTTTCTTCTGCTCATTTAGCTCATTGAACTGATGCTCCAGAGTCATCTTTAGTCTTTGTACATCATCATCTTTGTGGCAAATGCTGTCAATTTTCCTTTTGATTTCTTCATTTGTTTTCTCGCTAATCTCTTTGAGTTTTGTTCTTTGGTTTTCAATGGTATTCAATGTTATTAACACTTCATCCTCTTTCATTTTCAATTCTGACAAATCCTTTTCCAGATATATCTTCTGCTGATCCACATCAGTCTTCGTTTGTTTTAGATGTTCTTTTTCTTGAGTGATGGTCTCCATGAAGATTTCATTGTCCGCTTTCTTCTGCATTACATCGTTCTTTACCTTTTCCAGTTCTGCTTTCTCCACTTGGATCAAGGCATTATTGTTTTGCAGGTCTGTTATTTGTATTTTGATGTCATCGTCTTTCATTTCCTGTTCCTTTTGTTTGGTAGAAAGATCATCCTTCACTTTCTCAAGATCTCTCTTTTCATTTTCAACTTGGACAATCTGATCGTTTATCATATCCTTATCTCTGTTTACCTCATCAAATAAGCTGTCACACTTTTCTGATTTGTTCATGAGGTCGACCTTCATGGCTTCCATATGTTCCCTTTCTTCTTGCACTTCTGTCTTAATTTGATCCAACTCATCTGATTGCGTTTGAAGGTCAGCCTGCATCATTTCATTGTCAACTTTGTCTTTGTCCACGTTGTTCTTCAGCGTGTCAACTTCTTCCCTTTCTCTCCCGAGCTCTTCCTTGAGCTGGTTAAGTACTTGACTTTCAAACAAAATGTCCTGCTTCCAATCATTTCTCATGTCCTCTTTGAGTGTTTTTATGTCTGACTTCATGCTCATCAGAGCACCCATCTCTTTCATTATGAGGGCAAGGTGTTCATCCAAGTTTTTCTTCTGCTCATTTAGCTCATTGAACTGATGCTCCAGAGTCATCTTTAGTCTTTGTACATCATCATCTTTGTGGCAAATGCTGTCAATTTTCCTTTTGATTTCTTCATTTGTTTTCTCGCTAAGCTCTTTGAGTTTTGTTCTTTGGTTTTCAATGGTATTCAATGTTATTAACACTTCATCCTCTTTCATTTTCAATTCTGACAAATCATTTTCCAGATATATCTTCTGCTGATCCACATCAGTCTTCATTTGTTTTAGATGTTCTTTTCCTTGAGTGATGGTCTCCATGAAGATTTCATTGTCTGCTTTCTTCTGCTTTACATCGTTCTTTACCTTTTCCAGTTCTGCTTTTTCCACTTGGATCATGGCATTATTGTTTTGCAGGTCTGTTATTTGTATTTTGATGTCATCGTCTTTCATTTCCTGTTCCTTTTGTTTGGTAGAAAGATCATCCTTCACTTTCTCAAGATCTCTCTTTTCATTTTCAACTTGGACAATCTGATCGTTTATCATATCCTTATCTCTGTTTACCTCATCAAATAAGCTGTCATACTTTTCTGATTTGTTCATGAGGTCGACCTTCATGGCTTCCATATGTTCCCTTTCTTCTTGCACTTCTGTCTTAATTTGATCCAACTCATCTGATTGCTTTTGAAGGTCAGCCTGCATCATTTCATTGTCAACTTTCTCTTTGTCCATGTTGTTCTTCAGCGTGTCAACTTCTTCCCTTTCTCTCCCAAGCTCTTCCTTGAGCTGGTTAAGTACTTGACTTTCAAACAAAATGTCCTGCTTCCAATCATTTCTCATGTCCTCTTTGAGTGTTTTTATGTCTGACTTCATGCTCATCAGAGCACCCATCTCTTTCATTATGAGGGCAAGGTGTTCATCCAAGTTTTTCTTCTGCTCATTTAGCTCATTGAACTGATGCTCCAGAGTCATCTTTAGTCTTTGTACATCATCATCTTTGTGGCAAATGCTGTCAATTTTCCTTTTGATTTCTTCATTTGTTTTCTCGCTAAGCTCTTTGAGTTTTGTTCTTTGGTTTTCAATGGTATTCAATGTTATTAACACTTCATCCTCTTTCATTTTCAATTCTGACAAATCATTTTCCAGATATATCTTCTGCTGATCCACATCAGTCTTCATTTGTTTTAGATGTTCTTTTCCTTGAGTGATGGTCTCCATGAAGATTTCATTGTCTGCTTTCTTCTGCTTTACATCGTTCTTTACCTTTTCCAGTTCTGCTTTTTCCACTTGGATCAAGGCATTATTGTTTTGCAGGTCTGTTATTTGTATTTTGATGTCATCGTCTTTCATTTCCTGTTCCTTTTGTTTGGTAGAAAGATCATTCTTCACTTTCTCAAGATCTCTCTTTTCATTTTCAACTTGGACAATCTGATCGTTTATCATATCCTTATCTCTGTTTACCTCATCAAATAAGCTGTCACACTTTTCTGATTTGTTCATGAGGTCGACCTTCATGGCTTCCATATGTTCCCTTTCTTCTTGCACTTCTGTCTTAATTTGATCCAACTCATCTGATTGCTTTTGAAGGTCAGCCTTCGTCATCTCAATGTAAATTTTCTCTTTGTCCACGTTGTTCTTCAGCGTGTCAACTTCTTCCCTTTCTCTCCCGAGCTCTTCCTTGAGCTGGTTAAGTACTTGACTTTCAAACAAAATGTCCTGCTTCCAATCATTTCTCATGTCCTCTTTGAGTGTTTTTATGTCTGACTTCATGCTCATCAGAGCACCCATCTCTTTCATTATGAGGGCAAGGTGTGCATCCAAGTTTTTCTTCTGCTCATTTAGCTCATTGAACTGATGCTCCAGAGTCATCTTTAGTCTTTGTACATCATCATCTTTGTGGCAAATGCTGTCAATTTTCCTTTTGATTTCTTCATTTGTTTTCTCGCTAATCTCTTTGAGTTTTGTTCTTTGGTTTTCAATGGTATTCAATGTTATTAACACTTCATCCTCTTTCATTTTCAATTCTGACAAATCCTTTTCCAGATATATCTTCTGCTGATCCACATCAGTCTTCGTTTGTTTTAGATGTTCTTTTTCTTGAGTGATGGTCTCCATGAAGATTTCATTGTCCGCTTTCTTCTGCATTACATCGTTCTTTACCTTTTCCAGTTCTGCTTTCTCCACTTGGATCAAGGCATTATTGTTTTGCAGGTCTGTTATTTGTATTTTGATGTCATCGTCTTTCATTTCCTGTTCCTTTTGTTTGGTAGAAAGATCATCCTTCACTTTCTCAAGATCTCTCTTTTCATTTTCAACTTGGACAATCTGATCGTTTATCATATCCTTATCTCTGTTTACCTCATCAAATAAGCTGTCACACTTTTCTGATTTGTTCATGAGGTCGACCTTCATGGCTTCCATATGTTCCCTTTCTTCTTGCACTTCTGTCTTAATTTGATCCAACTCATCTGATTGCGTTTGAAGGTCAGCCTGCATCATTTCATTGTCAACTTTGTCTTTGTCCACGTTGTTCTTCAGCGTGTCAACTTCTTCCCTTTCTCTCCCGAGCTCTTCCTTGAGCTGGTTAAGTACTTGACTTTCAAACAAAATGTCCTGCTTCCAATCATTTCTCATGTCCTCTTTGAGTGTTTTTATGTCTGACTTCATGCTCATCAGAGCACCCATCTCTTTCATTATGAGGGCAAGGTGTGCATCCAAGTTTTTCTTCTGCTCATTTAGCTCATTGAACTGATGCTCCAGAGTCATCTTTAGTCTTTGTACATCATCATCTTTGTGGCAAATGCTGTCAATTTTCCTTTTGATTTCTTCATTTGTTTTCTCGCTAAGCTCTTTGAGTTTTGTTCTTTGGTTTTCAATGGTATTCAATGTTATTAACACTTCATCCTCTTTCATTTTCAATTCTGACAAATCCTTTTCCAGATATATCTTCTGCTGATCCACATCAGTCTTCATTTGTTTTAGATGTTCTTTTTCTTGAGTGATGGTCTCCATGAAGATTTCATTGTCTGCTTTCTTCTGCATTACATCGTTCTTTACCTTTTCCAGTTCTGCTTTCTCCACTTGGATCAAGGCATTATTGTTTTGCAGGTCTGTTATTTGTATTTTGATGTCATCGTCTTTCATTTCCTGTTCCTTTTGTTTGGTAGAAAGATCATCCTTCACTTTCTCAAGATCTCTCTTTTCATTTTCAACTTGGACAATCTGATCGTTTATCATATCCTTATCTCTGTTTACCTCATTAAATAAGCTGTCACACTTTTCTGATTTGTTCATGAGGTCGTCCTTCATGCCTTCCATATGTTCCCTTTCTTTTTGCACTTCTGTCTTAATTTGATCCAACTCATCTGATTGCTTTTGAAGGTCAGCCTTCGTCATCTCAATGTCAATTTTCTCTTTGTCCATGTTGTTCTTCAGCGTGTCAACTTCTTCCCTTTCTCTCCCAAGCTCTTCCTTGAGCTGGTTAAGTACTTGACTTTCAAACAAAATGTCCTGCTTCCAATCATTTCTCATGTCCTCTTTGATTGTTTTTATGTCTGACTTCATGCTCATCAGAGCACCCATCTCTTTCATTATGAGGGCAAGGTGTGCATCCAAGTTTTTCTTCTGCTCATTTAGCTCATTGAACTGATGCTCCAGAGTCATCTTTAGTCTTTGTACATCATCATCTTTGTGGCAAATGCTGTCAATTTTCCTTTTGATTTCTTCATTTGTTTTCTCGCTAAGCTCTTTGAGTTTTGTTCTTTGGTTTTCAATGGTATTCAATGTTATTAACACTTCATCCTCTTTCATTTTCAATTCTGACAAATCCTTTTCCAGATATATCTTCTGCTGATCCACATCAGTCTTCATTTGTTTTAGATGTTCTTTTTCTTGAGTGATGGTCTCCATGAAGATTTCATTGTCTGCTTTCTTCTGCATTACATCGTTCTTTACCTTTTCCAGTTCTGCTTTCTCCACTTGGATCAAGGCATTATTGTTTTGCAGGTCTGTTATTTGTATTTTGATGTCATCGTCTTTCATTTCCTGTTCCTTTTGTTTGGTAGAAAGATCATCCTTCACTTTCTCAAGATCTCTCTTTTCATTTTCAACTTGGACAATCTGATCGTTTATCATATCCTTATCTCTGTTTACCTCATCAAATAAGCTGTCACACTTTTCTGATTTGTTCATGAGGTCGACCTTCATGGCTTCCATATGTTCCCTTTCTTCTTGCACTTCTGTCTTAATTTGATCCAACTCATCTGATTGCGTTTGAAGGTCAGCCTGCATCATTTCATTGTCAACTTTGTCTTTGTCCACGTTGTTCTTCAGCGTGTCAACTTCTTCCCTTTCTCTCCCGAGCTCTTCCTTGAGCTGGTTAAGTACTTGACTTTCAAACAAAATGTCCTGCTTCCAATCATTTCTCATGTCCTCTTTGAGTGTTTTTATGTCTGACTTCATGCTCATCAGAGCACCCATCTCTTTCATTATGAGGGCAAGGTGTGCATCCAAGTTTTTCTTCTGCTCGTTTAGCTCATTGAACTGATGCTCCAGAGTCATTTTTAGTCTTTGTACATCATCATCTTTGTGGCAAATGCTGTCAATTTTCCTTTTGATTTCTTCATTTGTTTTCTCGCTAAGCTCTTTGAGTTTTGTTCTTTGGTTTTCAATGGTATTCAATGTTATTAACACTTCATCCTCTTTCATTTTCAATTCTGACAAATCCTTTTCCAGATATATCTTCTGCTGATCCACATCAGTCTTCATTTGTTTTAGATGTTCTTTTTCTTGAGTGATGGTCTCCATGAAGATTTCATTGTCTGCTTTCTTCTGCATTACATCGTTCTTTACCTTTTCCAGTTCTGCTTTCTCCACTTGGATCAAGGCATTATTGTTTTGCAGGTCTGTTATTTGTATTTTGATGTCATCGTCTTTCATTTCCTGTTCCTTTTGTTTGGTAGAAAGATCATCCTTCACTTTCTCAAGATCTCTCTTTTCATTTTCAACTTGGACAATCTGATCGTTTATCATATCCTTATCTCTGTTTACCTCATCAAATAAGCTGTCACACTTTTCTGATTTGTTCATGAGGTCGACCTTCATGGCTTCCATATGTTCCCTTTCTTCTTGCACTTCTGTCTTAATTTGATCCAACTCATCTGATTGCGTTTGAAGGTCAGCCTGCATCATTTCATTGTCAACTTTGTCTTTGTCCACGTTGTTCTTCAGCGTGTCAACTTCTTCCCTTTCTCTCCCGAGCTCTTCCTTGAGCTGGTTAAGTACTTGACTTTCAAACAAAATGTCCTGCTTCCAATCATTTCTCATGTCCTCTTTGAGTGTTTTTATGTCTGACTTCATGCTCATCAGAGCACCCATCTCTTTCATTATGAGGGCAAGGTGTGCATCCAAGTTTTTCTTCTGCTCATTTAGCTCATTGAACTGATGCTCCAGAGTCATCTTTAGTCTTTGTACATCATCATCTTTGTGGCAAATGCTGTCAATTTTCCTTTTGATTTCTTCATTTGTTTTCTCGCTAAGCTCTTTGAGTTTTGTTCTTTGGTTTTCAATGGTATTCAATGTTATTAACACTTCATCCTCTTTCATTTTCAATTCTGACAAATCCTTTTCCAGATATATCTTCTGCTGATCCACATCAGTCTTCATTTGTTTTAGATGTTCTTTTTCTTGAGTGATGGTCTCCATGAAGATTTCATTGTCTGCTTTCTTCTGCATTACATCGTTCTTTACCTTTTCCAGTTCTGCTTTCTCCACTTGGATCAAGGCATTATTGTTTTGCAGGTCTGTTATTTGTATTTTGATGTCATCGTCTTTCATTTCCTGTTCCTTTTGTTTGGTAGAAAGATCATCCTTCACTTTCTCAAGATCTCTCTTCTCATTTTCAACTTGGACAATCTGATCGTTTATCATATCCTTATCTCTGTTTACCTCATCAAATAAGCTGTCACACTTTTCTGATTTGTTCATGAGGTCGACCTTCATGGCTTCCATATGTTCCCTTTCTTCTTGCACTTCTGTCTTAATTTGATCCAACTCATCTGATTGCGTTTGAAGGTCAGCCTGCATCATTTCATTGTCAACTTTGTCTTTGTCCACGTTGTTCTTCAGCGTGTCAACTTCTTCCCTTTCTCTCCCGAGCTCTTCCTTGAGCTGGTTAAGTACTTGACTTTCAAACAAAATGTCCTGCTTCCAATCATTTCTCATGTCCTCTTTGAGTGTTTTTATGTCTGACTTCATGCTCATCAGAGCACCCATCTCTTTCATTATGAGGGCAAGGTGTGCATCCAAGTTTTTCTTCTGCTCATTTAGCTCATTGAACTGATGCTCCAGAGTCATCTTTAGTCTTTGTACATCATCATCTTTGTGGCAAATGCTGTCAATTTTCCTTTTGATTTCTTCATTTGTTTTCTCGCTAAACTCTTTGAGTTTTGTTCTTTGGTTTTCAATGGTATTCAATGTTATTAACACTTCATCCTCTTTCATTTTCAATTCTGACAAATCCTTTTCCAGATATATCTTCTGCTGATCCACATCAGTCTTCATTTGTTTTAGATGTTCTTTTTCTTGAGTGATGGTCTCCATGAAGATTTCATTGTCTGCTTTCTTCTGCATTACATCGTTCTTTACCTTTTCCAGTTCTGCTTTCTCCACTTGGATCAAGGCATTATTGTTTTGCAGGTCTGTTATTTGTATTTTGATGTCATCGTCTTTCATTTCCTGTTCCTTTTGTTTGGTAGAAAGATCATCCTTCACTTTCTCAAGATCTCTCTTTTCATTTTCAACTTGGACAATCTGATCGTTTATCATATCCTTATCTCTGTTTACCTCATTAAATAAGCTGTCACACTTTTCTGATTTGTTCATGAGGTCGTCCTTCATGCCTTCCATATGTTCCCTTTCTTTTTGCACTTCTGTCTTAATTTGATCCAACTCATCTGATTGCTTTTGAAGGTCAGCCTTCGTCATCTCAATGTCAATTTTCTCTTTGTCCATGTTGTTCTTCAGCGTGTCAACTTCTTCCCTTTCTCTCCCAAGCTCTTCCTTGAGCTGGTTAAGTACTTGACTTTCAAACAAAATGTCCTGCTTCCAATCATTTCTCATGTCCTCTTTGATTGTTTTTATGTCTGACTTCATGCTCATCAGAGCACCCATCTCTTTCATTATGAGGGCAAGGTGTGCATCCAAGTTTTTCTTCTGCTCATTTAGCTCATTGAACTGATGCTCCAGAGTCATCTTTAGTCTTTGTACATCATCATCTTTGTGGCAAATGCTGTCAATTTTCCTTTTGATTTCTTCATTTGTTTTCTCGCTAAGCTCTTTGAGTTTTGTTCTTTGGTTTTCAATGGTATTCAATGTTAACACTTCATCCTCTTTCATTTTCAATTCTGACAAATCCTTTTCCAGATATATCTTCTGCTGATCCACATCAGTCTTCATTTGTTTTAGATGTTCTTTTTCTTGAGTGATGGTCTCCATGAAGATTTCATTGTCTGCTTTCTTCTGCATTACATCGTTCTTTACCTTTTCCAGTTCTGCTTTCTCCACTTGGATCAAGGCATTATTGTTTTGCAGGTCTGTTATTTGTATTTTGATGTCATCGTCTTTCATTTCCTGTTCCTTTTGTTTGGTAGAAAGATCATCCTTCACTTTCTCAAGATCTCTCTTCTCATTTTCAACTTGGACAATCTGATCGTTTATCATATCCTTATCTCTGTTTACCTCATCAAATAAGCTGTCACACTTTTCTGATTTGTTCATGAGGTCGACCTTCATGGCTTCCATATGTTCCCTTTCTTCTTGCACTTCTGTCTTAATTTGATCCAACTCATCTGATTGCGTTTGAAGGTCAGCCTGCATCATTTCATTGTCAACTTTGTCTTTGTCCACGTTGTTCTTCAGCGTGTCAACTTCTTCCCTTTCTCTCCCGAGCTCTTCCTTGAGCTGGTTAAGTACTTGACTTTCAAACAAAATGTCCTGCTTCCAATCATTTCTCATGTCCTCTTTGAGTGTTTTTATGTCTGACTTCATGCTCATCAGAGCACCCATCTCTTTCATTATGAGGGCAAGGTGTGCATCCAAGTTTTTCTTCTGCTCATTTAGCTCATTGAACTGATGCTCCAGAGTCATCTTTAGTCTTTGTACATCATCATCTTTGTGGCAAATGCTGTCAATTTTCCTTTTGATTTCTTCATTTGTTTTCTCGCTAAACTCTTTGAGTTTTGTTCTTTGGTTTTCAATGGTATTCAATGTTATTAACACTTCATCCTCTTTCATTTTCAATTCTGACAAATCCTTTTCCAGATATATCTTCTGCTGATCCACATCAGTCTTCATTTGTTTTAGATGTTCTTTTTCTTGAGTGATGGTCTCCATGAAGATTTCATTGTCTGCTTTCTTCTGCATTACATCGTTCTTTACCTTTTCCAGTTCTGCTTTCTCCACTTGGATCAAGGCATTATTGTTTTGCAGGTCTGTTATTTGTATTTTGATGTCATCGTCTTTCATTTCCTGTTCCTTTTGTTTGGTAGAAAGATCATCCTTCACTTTCTCAAGATCTCTCTTTTCATTTTCAACTTGGACAATCTGATCGTTTATCATATCCTTATCTCTGTTTACCTCATTAAATAAGCTGTCACACTTTTCTGATTTGTTCATGAGGTCGTCCTTCATGCCTTCCATATGTTCCCTTTCTTTTTGCACTTCTGTCTTAATTTGATCCAACTCATCTGATTGCTTTTGAAGGTCAGCCTTCGTCATCTCAATGTCAATTTTCTCTTTGTCCATGTTGTTCTTCAGCGTGTCAACTTCTTCCCTTTCTCTCCCAAGCTCTTCCTTGAGCTGGTTAAGTACTTGACTTTCAAACAAAATGTCCTGCTTCCAATCATTTCTCATGTCCTCTTTGATTGTTTTTATGTCTGACTTCATGCTCATCAGAGCACCCATCTCTTTCATTATGAGGGCAAGGTGTGCATCCACGTTTTTCTTCTGCTCATTTAGCTCATTGAACTGATGCTCCAGAGTCATCTTTAGTCTTTGTACATCATCATCTTTGTGGCAAATGCTGTCAATTTTCCTTTTGATTTCTTCATTTGTTTTCTCGCTAAGCTCTTTGAGTTTTGTTCTTTGGTTTTCAATGGTATTCAATGTTATTAACACTTCATCCTCTTTCATTTTCAATTCTGACAAATCCTTTTCCAGATATATCTTCTGCTGATCCACATCAGTCTTCATTTGTTTTAGATGTTCTTTTTCTTGAGTGATGGTCTCCATGAAGATTTCATTGTCTGCTTTCTTCTGCATTACATCGTTCTTTACCTTTTCCAGTTCTGCTTTCTCCACTTGGATCAAGGCATTATTGTTTTGCAGGTCTGTTATTTGTATTTTGATGTCATCGTCTTTCATTTCCTGTTCCTTTTGTTTGGTAGAAAGATCATCCTTCACTTTCTCAAGATCTCTCTTTTCATTTTCAACTTGGACAATCTGATCGTTTATCATATCCTTATCTCTGTTTACCTCATCAAATAAGCTGTCACACTTTTCTGATTTGTTCATGAGGTCGTCCTTCATGGCTTCCATATGTTCCCTTTCTTTTTGCACTTCTGTCTTAATTTGATCCAACTCATCTGATTGCTTTTGAAGGTCAGCCTTCGTCGTCTCAATGTCAATTTTCTCTTTGTCCACGTTGTTCTTCAGCGTGTCAACTTCTTCCCTTTCTCTCCCGAGCTCTTCCTTGAGCTGGTTAAGTACTTGACTTTCAAACAAAATGTCCTGCTTCCAATCATTTCTCATGTCCTCTTTGATTGTTTTTATGTCTGACTTCATGCTCATCAGAGCACCCATCTCTTTCATTATGAGGGCAAGGTGTGCATCCAAGTTTTTCTTCTGCTCGTTTAGCTCATTGAACTGATGCTCCAGAGTCATCTTTAGTCTTTGTACATCATCATCTTTGTGGCAAATGCTGTCAATTTTCCTTTTGATTTCTTCATTTGTTTTCTCGCTAAGCTCTTTGAGTTTTGTTCTTTGGTTTTCAATGGTATTCAATGTTATTAACACTTCATCCTCTTTCATTTTCAATTCTGACAAATCCTTTTCCAGATATATCTTCTGCTGATCCACATCAGTCTTCATTTGTTTTAGATGTTCTTTTTCTTGAGTGATGGTCTCCATGAAGATTTCATTGTCTGCTTTCTTCTGCATTACATCGTTCTTTACCTTTTCCAGTTCTGCTTTCTCCACTTGGATCAAGGCATTATTGTTTTGCAGGTCTGTTATTTGTATTTTGATGTCATCGTCTTTCATTTCCTGTTCCTTTTGTTTGGTAGAAAGATCATCCTTCACTTTCTCAAGATCTCTCTTTTCATTTTCAACTTGGACAATCTGATCGTTTATCATATCCTTATCTCTGTTTACCTCATTAAATAAGCTGTCACACTTTTCTGATTTGTTCATGAGGTCGTCCTTCATGCCTTCCATATGTTCCCTTTCTTTTTGCACTTCTGTCTTAATTTGATCCAACTCATCTGATTGCTTTTGAAGGTCAGCCTTCGTCATCTCAATGTCAATTTTCTCTTTGTCCATGTTGTTCTTCAGCGTGTCAACTTCTTCCCTTTCTCTCCCAAGCTCTTCCTTGAGCTGGTTAAGTACTTGACTTTCAAACAAAATGTCCTGCTTCCAATCATTTCTCATGTCCTCTTTGATTGTTTTTATGTCTGACTTCATGCTCATCAGAGCACCCATCTCTTTCATTATGAGGGCAAGGTGTGCATCCAAGTTTTTCTTCTGCTCGTTTAGCTCATTGAACTGATGCTCCAGAGTCATCTTTAGTCTTTGTACATCATCATCTTTGTGGCAAATGCTGTCAATTTTCCTTTTGATTTCTTCATTTGTTTTCTCGCTAAGCTCTTTGAGTTTTGTTCTTTGGTTTTCAATGGTATTCAATGTTATTAACACTTCATCCTCTTTCATTTTCAATTCTGACAAATCCTTTTCCAGATATATCTTCTGCTGATCCACATCAGTCTTCATTTGTTTTAGATGTTCTTTTTCTTGAGTGATGGTCTCCATGAAGATTTCATTGTCTGCTTTCTTCTGCATTACATCGTTCTTTACCTTTTCCAGTTCTGCTTTCTCCACTTGGATCAAGGCATTATTGTTTTGCAGGTCTGTTATTTGTATTTTGATGTCATCGTCTTTCATTTCCTGTTCCTTTTGTTTGGTAGAAAGATCATCCTTCACTTTCTCAAGATCTCTCTTTTCATTTTCAACTTGGACAATCTGATCGTTTATCATATCCTTATCTCTGTTTACCTCATTAAATAAGCTGTCACACTTTTCTGATTTGTTCATGAGGTCGTCCTTCATGCCTTCCATATGTTCCCTTTCTTTTTGCACTTCTGTCTTAATTTGATCCAACTCATCTGATTGCTTTTGAAGGTCAGCCTTCGTCATCTCAATGTCAATTTTCTCTTTGTCCATGTTGTTCTTCAGCGTGTCAACTTCTTCCCTTTCTCTCCCAAGCTCTTCCTTGAGCTGGTTAAGTACTTGACTTTCAAACAAAATGTCCTGCTTCCAATCATTTCTCATGTCCTCTTTGATTGTTTTTATGTCTGACTTCATGCTCATCAGAGCACCCATCTCTTTCATTATGAGGGCAAGGTGTGCATCCAAGTTTTTCTTCTGCTCGTTTAGCTCATTGAACTGATGCTCCAGAGTCATCTTTAGTCTTTGTACATCATCATCTTTGTGGCAAATGCTGTCAATTTTCCTTTTGATTTCTTCATTTGTTTTCTCGCTAAGCTCTTTGAGTTTTGTTCTTTGGTTTTCAATGGTATTCAATGTTATTAACACTTCATCCTCTTTCATTTTCAATTCTGACAAATCCTTTTCCAGATATATCTTCTGCTGATCCACATCAGTCTTCATTTGTTTTAGATGTTCTTTTTCTTGAGTGATGGTCTCCATGAAGATTTCATTGTCTGCTTTCTTCTGCATTACATCGTTCTTTACCTTTTCCAGTTCTGCTTTCTCCACTTGGATCAAGGCATTATTGTTTTGCAGGTCTGTTATTTGTATTTTGATGTCATCGTCTTTCATTTCCTGTTCCTTTTGTTTGGTAGAAAGATCATCCTTCACTTTCTCAAGATCTCTCTTTTCATTTTCAACTTGGACAATCTGATCGTTTATCATATCCTTATCTCTGTTTACCTCATCAAATAAGCTGTCACACTTTTCTGATTTGTTCATGAGGTCTTCCTTCATGGCTTCCATATGTTCCCTTTCTTTTTGCACTTCTGTCTTAATTTGATCCAACTCATCTGATTGCTTTTGAAGGTCAGCCTTCGTCGTCTCAATGTCAATTTTCTCTTTGTCCACGTTGTTCTTCAGCGTGTCAACTTCTTCCCTTTCTCTGCCGAGCTCTTCCTTGAGCTGGTTAAGTACTTGACTTTCAAACAAAATGTCCTGCTTCCAATCATTTCTCATGTCCTCTTTGAGTGTTTTTATGTCTGACTTCATGCTCATCAGAGCACCCATCTCTTTCATTATGAGGGCAAGGTGTGCATCCAAGTTTTTCTTCTGCTCATTTAGCTCATTGAACTGATGCTCCAGAGTCATCTTTAGTCTTTGTACATCATCATCTTTGTGGCAAATGCTGTCAATTTTCCTTTTGATTTCTTCATTTGTTTTCTCGCTAAGCTCTTTGAGTTTTGTTCTTTGGTTTTCAATGGTATTCAATGTTATTAACACTTCATCCTCTTTCATTTTCAATTCTGACAAATCCTTTTCCAGATATATCTTCTGCTGATCCACATCAGTCTCCATTTGTTTTAGATGTTCTTTTTCTTGAGTGATGGTCTCCATGAAGATTTCATTGTCTGCTTTCTTCTGCATTACATCGTTCTTTACCTTTTCCAGTTCTGCTTTCTCCACTTGGATCAAGGCATTATTGTTTTGCAGGTCTGTTATTTGTATTTTGATGTCATCGTCTTTCATTTCCTGTTCCTTTTGTTTGGTAGAAAGATCATCCTTCACTTTCTCAAGATCTCTCTTTTCATTTTCAACTTGGACAATCTGATCGTTTATCATATCCTTATCTCTGTTTACCTCATCAAATAAGCTGTCACACTTTTCTGATTTGTTCATGAGGTCGACCTTCATGGCTTCCATATGTTCCCTTTCTTCTTGCACTTCTGTCTTAATTTGATCCAACTCATCTGATTGCGTTTGAAGGTCAGCCTGCATCATTTCATTGTCAAGTTTCTCTTTGTCTACGTTGTTCTTCAGCGTTTCAACTTCTTCCCTTTCTCTCCCGAGCTCTTCCTTGAGCTGGTTAAGTACTTGACTTTCAAACAAAATGTCCTGCTTCCAATCATTTCTCATGTCCTCTTTGAGTGTTTTTATGTCTGACTTCATGCTCATCAGAGCACCCATCTCTTTCATTATGAGGGCAAGGTGTGCATCCAAGTTTTTCTTCTGCTCATTTAGCTCATTGAACTGATGCTCCAGAGTCATCTTTAGTCTTTGTACATCATCATCTTTGTGGCAAATGCTGTCAATTTTCCTTTTGATTTCTTCATTTGTTTTCTCGCTAAGCTCTTTGAGTTTTGTTCTTTGGTTTTCAATGGTATTCAATGTTATTAACACTTCATCCTCTTTCATTTTCAATTCTGACAAATCCTTTTCCAGATATATCTTCTGCTGATCCACATCAGTCTCCATTTGTTTTAGATGTTCTTTTTCTTGAGTGATGGTCTCCATGAAGATTTCATTGTCTGCTTTCTTCTGCATTACATCGTTCTTTACCTTTTCCAGTTCTGCTTTCTCCACTTGGATCAAGGCATTATTGTTTTGCAGGTCTGTTATTTGTATTTTGATGTCATCGTCTTTCATTTCCTGTTCCTTTTGTTTGGTAGAAAGATCATCCTTCACTTTCTCAAGATCTCTCTTTTCATTTTCAACTTGGACAATCTGATCGTTTATCATATCCTTATCTCTGTTTACCTCATCAAATAAGCTGTCACACTTTTCTGATTTGTTCATGAGGTCGACCTTCATGGCTTCCATATGTTCCCTTTCTTCTTGCACTTCTGTCTTAATTTGATCCAACTCATCTGATTGCGTTTGAAGGTCAGCCTGCATCATTTCATTGTCAACTTTCTCTTTGTCCACGTTGTTCTTCAGCGTGTCAACTTCTTCCCTTTCTCTCCCGAGCTCTTCCTTGAGCTGGTTAAGTACTTGACTTTCAAACAAAATGTCCTGCTTCCAATCATTTCTCATGTCCTCTTTGAGTGTTTTTATGTCTGACTTCATGCTCATCAGAGCACCCATCTCTTTCATTATGAGGGCAAGGTGTGCATCCAAGTTTTTCTTCTGCTCATTTAGCTCATTGAACTGATGCTCCAGAGTCATCTTTAGTCTTTGTACATCATCATCTTTGTGGCAAATGCTGTCAATTTTCCTTTTGATTTCTTCATTTGTTTTCTCGCTAATCTCTTTGAGTTTTGTTCTTTGGTTTTCAATGGTATTTAATGTTATTAACACTTCATCCTCTTTCATTTTCAATTCTGACAAATCCTTTTCCAGATATATCTTCTGCTGATCCACATCAGTCTTCAATTGTTTTAGATGTTCTTTTTCTTGAGTGATGGTCTCCATGAAGATTTCATTGTCTGCTTTCTTCTGCATTACATCGTTCTTTACCTTTTCCAGTTCTGCTTTCTCCACTTGGATCAAGGCATTATTGTTTTGCAGGTCTGTTATTTGTATTTTGATGTCATCGTCTTTCATTTCCTGTTCCTTTTGTTTGGTAGAAAGATCATCCTTCACTTTCTCAAGATCTCTCTTTTCATTTTCAACTTGGACAATATGATCGTTTATCATATCCTTATCTCTGTTTACCTCATCAAATAAGCTGTCACACTTTTCTGATTTGTTCATGAGGTCGTCCTTCATGCCTTCCATATGTTCCCTTTCTTTTTGCACTTCTGTCTTAATTTGATCCAACTCATCTGATTGCTTTTGAAGGTCAGCCTTCGTCATCTCAATGTCAATTTTCTCTTTGTCCATGTTGTTCTTCAGCGTGTCAACTTCTTCCCTTTCTCTCCCAAGCTCTTCCTTGAGCTGGTTAAGTACTTGACTTTCAAACAAAATGTCCTGCTTCCAATCATTTCTCATGTCCTCTTTGATTGTTTTTATGTCTGACTTCATGCTCATCAGAGCACCCATCTCTTTCATTATGAGGGCAAGGTGTGCATCCACGTTTTTCTTCTGCTCATTTAGCTCATTGAACTGATGCTCCAGAGTCATCTTTAGTCTTTGTACATCATCATCTTTGTGGCAAATGCTGTCAATTTTCCTTTTGATTTCTTCATTTGTTTTCTCGCTAAGCTCTTTGAGTTTTGTTCTTTGGTTTTCAATGGTATTCAATGTTATTAACACTTCATCCTCTTTCATTTTCAATTCTGACAAATCCTTTTCCAGATATATCTTCTGCTGATCCACATCAGTCTTCATTTGTTTTAGATGTTCTTTTTCTTGAGTGATGGTCTCCATGAAGATTTCATTGTCTGCTTTCTTCTGCATTACATCGTTCTTTACCTTTTCCAGTTCTGCTTTCTCCACTTGGATCAAGGCATTATTGTTTTGCAGGTCTGTTATTTGTATTTTGATGTCATCGTCTTTCATTTCCTGTTCCTTTTGTTTGGTAGAAAGATCATCCTTCACTTTCTCAAGATCTCTCTTTTCATTTTCAACTTGGACAATCTGATCGTTTATCATATCCTTATCTCTGTTTACCTCATCAAATAAGCTGTCACACTTTTCTGATTTGTTCATGAGGTCGTCCTTCATGGCTTCCATATGTTCCCTTTCTTCTTGCACTTCTGTCTTAATTTGATCCAACTCATCTGATTGCGTTTGAAGGTCAGCCTGCATCATTTCATTGTCAAGTTTCTCTTTGTCTACGTTGTTCTTCAGCGTTTCAACTTCTTCCCTTTCTCTCCCGAGCTCTTCCTTGAGCTGGTTAAGTACTTGACTTTCAAACAAAATGTCCTGCTTCCAATCATTTCTCATGTCCTCTTTGAGTGTTTTTATGTCTGACTTCATGCTCATCAGAGCACCCATCTCTTTCATTATGAGGGCAAGGTGTGCATCCAAGTTTTTCTTCTGCTCATTTAGCTCATTGAACTGATGCTCCAGAGTCATCTTTAGTCTTTGTACATCATCATCTTTGTGGCAAATGCTGTCAATTTTCCTTTTGATTTCTTCATTTGTTTTCTCGCTAAGCTCTTTGAGTTTTGTTCTTTGGTTTTCAATGGTATTCAATGTTATTAACACTTCATCCTCTTTCATTTTCAATTCTGACAAATCCTTTTCCAGATATATCTTCTGCTGATCCACATCAGTCTCCATTTGTTTTAGATGTTCTTTTTCTTGAGTGATGGTCTCCATGAAGATTTCATTGTCTGCTTTCTTCTGCATTACATCGTTCTTTACCTTTTCCAGTTCTGCTTTCTCCACTTGGATCAAGGCATTATTGTTTTGCAGGTCTGTTATTTGTATTTTGATGTCATCGTCTTTCATTTCCTGTTCCTTTTGTTTGGTAGAAAGATCATCCTTCACTTTCTCAAGATCTCTCTTTTCATTTTCAACTTGGACAATCTGATCGTTTATCATATCCTTATCTCTGTTTACCTCATCAAATAAGCTGTCACACTTTTCTGATTTGTTCATGAGGTCGACCTTCATGGCTTCCATATGTTTCCTTTCTTCTTGCACTTCTGTCTTAATTTGATCCAACTCATCTGATTGCGTTTGAAGGTCAGCCTGCATCATTTCATTGTCAACTTTCTCTTTGTCCACGTTGTTCTTCAGCGTGTCAACTTCTTCCCTTTCTCTCCCGAGCTCTTCCTTGAGCTGGTTAAGTACTTGACTTTCAAACAAAATGTCCTGCTTCCAATCATTTCTCATGTCCTCTTTGAGTGTTTTTATGTCTGACTTCATGCTCATCAGAGCACCCATCTCTTTCATTATGAGGGCAAGGTGTGCATCCAAGTTTTTCTTCTGCTCATTTAGCTCATTGAACTGATGCTCCAGAGTCATCTTTAGTCTTTGTACATCATCATCTTTGTGGCAAATGCTGTCAATTTTCCTTTTGATTTCTTCATTTGTTTTCTCGCTAATCTCTTTGAGTTTTGTTCTTTGGTTTTCAATGGTATTTAATGTTATTAACACTTCATCCTCTTTCATTTTCAATTCTGACAAATCCTTTTCCAGATATATCTTCTGCTGATCCACATCAGTCTTCAATTGTTTTAGATGTTCTTTTTCTTGAGTGATGGTCTCCATGAAGATTTCATTGTCTGCTTTCTTCTGCATTACATCGTTCTTTACCTTTTCCAGTTCTGCTTTCTCCACTTGGATCAAGGCATTATTGTTTTGCAGGTCTGTTATTTGTATTTTGATGTCATCGTCTTTCATTTCCTGTTCCTTTTGTTTGGTAGAAAGATCATCCTTCACTTTCTCAAGATCTCTCTTTTCATTTTCAACTTGGACAATATGATCGTTTATCATATCCTTATCTCTGTTTACCTCATCAAATAAGCTGTCACACTTTTCTGATTTGTTCATGAGGTCGTCCTTCATGCCTTCCATATGTTCCCTTTCTTTTTGCACTTCTGTCTTAATTTGATCCAACTCATCTGATTGCTTTTGAAGGTCAGCCTTCGTCGTCTCAATGTCAATTTTCTCTTTGTCCATGTTGTTCTTCAGCGTGTCAACTTCTTCCCTTTCTCTCCCAAGCTCTTCCTTGAGCTGGTTAAGTACTTGACTTTCAAACAAAATGTCCTGCTTCCAATCATTTCTCATGTCCTCTTTGATTGTTTTTATGTCTGACTTCATGCTCATCAGAGCACCCATCTCTTTCATTATGAGGGCAAGGTGTGCATCCAAGTTTTTCTTCTGCTCGTTTAGCTCATTGAACTGATGCTCCAGAGTCATCTTTAGTCTTTGTACATCATCATCTTTGTGGCAAATGCTGTCAATTTTCCTTTTGATTTCTTCATTTGTTTTCTCGCTAAGCTCTTTGAGTTTTGTTCTTTGGTTTTCAATGGTATTCAATGTTATTAACACTTCATCCTCTTTCATTTTCAATTCTGACAAATCCTTTTCCAGATATATCTTCTGCTGATCCACATCAGTCTTCATTTGTTTTAGATGTTCTTTTTCTTGAGTGATGGTCTCCATGAAGATTTCATTGTCTGCTTTCTTCTGCATTACATCGTTCTTTACCTTTTCCAGTTCTGCTTTCTCCACTTGGATCAAGGCATTATTGTTTTGCAGGTCTGTTATTTGTATTTTGATGTCATCGTCTTTCATTTCCTGTTCCTTTTGTTTGGTAGAAAGATCATCCTTCACTTTCTCAAGATCTCTCTTTTCATTTTCAACTTGGACAATCTGATCGTTTATCATATCCTTATCTCTGTTTACCTCATCAAATAAACTGTCACACTTTTCTGATTTGTTCATGAGGTCGTCCTTCATGGCTTCCATATGTTCCCTTTCTTTTTGCACTTCTGTCTTAATTTGATCCAACTCATCTGATTGCTTTTGAAGGTCAGCCTTCGTCGTCTCAATGTCAATTTTCTCTTTGTCCACGTTGT
Organism: Electrona antarctica; assembly: GCF_951216825.1. Lineage (NCBI taxonomy): Eukaryota > Metazoa > Chordata > Actinopteri > Myctophiformes > Myctophidae > Electrona > Electrona antarctica. The sequence goes on from NC_136789.1 coordinate 13,973,265, forward strand.
TCTTCAGCGTGTCAACTTCTTCCCTTTCTCTCCCGAGCTCTTCCTTGAGCTGGTTAAGTACTTGACTTTCAAACAAAATGTCCTGCTTCCAATCATTTCTCATGTCCTCTTTGATTGTTTTTATGTCTGACTTCATGCTCATCAGAGCACCCATCTCTTTCATTATGAGGGCAAGGTGTGCATCCAAGTTTTTCTTCTGCTCGTTTAGCTCATTGAACTGATGCTCCAGAGTCATCTTTAGTCTTTGTACATCATCATCTTTGTGGCAAATGCTGTCAATTTTCCTTTTGATTTCTTCATTTGTTTTCTCGCTAAGCTCTTTGAGTTTTGTTCTTTGGTTTTCAATGGTATTCAATGTTAACACTTCATCCTCTTTAATTTTCAATTCTGACAAATCCTTTTCCAGATATATCTTCTGCTGATCCACATCAGTCTTCATTTGTTTTAGATGTTCTTTTTCTTGAGTGATGGTCTCCATGAAGATTTCATTGTCTGCTTTCTTCTGCATTACATCGTTCTTTACCTTTTCCAGTTCTGCTTTCTCCACTTGGATCAAGGCATTATTGTTTTGCAGGTCTGTTATTTGTATTTTGATGTCATCGTCTTTCATTTCCTGTTCCTTTTGTTTGGTAGAAAGATCATCCTTCACTTTCTCAAGATCTCTCTTCTCATTTTCAACTTGGACAATCTGATCGTTTATCATATCCTTATCTCTGTTTACCTCATCAAATAAGCTGTCACACTTTTCTGATTTGTTCATGAGGTCGACCTTCATGGCTTCCATATGTTCCCTTTCTTCTTGCACTTCTGTCTTAATTTGATCCAACTCATCTGATTGCGTTTGAAGGTCAGCCTGCATCATTTCATTGTCAACTTTGTCTTTGTCCACGTTGTTCTTCAGCGTGTCAACTTCTTCCCTTTCTCTCCCGAGCTCTTCCTTGAGCTGGTTAAGTACTTGACTTTCAAACAAAATGTCCTGCTTCCAATCATTTCTCATGTCCTCTTTGAGTGTTTTTATGTCTGACTTCATGCTCATCAGAGCACCCATCTCTTTCATTATGAGGGCAAGGTGTGCATCCAAGTTTTTCTTCTGCTCATTTAGCTCATTGAACTGATGCTCCAGAGTCATCTTTAGTCTTTGTACATCATCATCTTTGTGGCAAATGCTGTCAATTTTCCTTTTGATTTCTTCATTTGTTTTCTCGCTAAACTCTTTGAGTTTTGTTCTTTGGTTTTCAATGGTATTCAATGTTATTAACACTTCATCCTCTTTCATTTTCAATTCTGACAAATCCTTTTCCAGATATATCTTCTGCTGATCCACATCAGTCTTCATTTGTTTTAGATGTTCTTTTTCTTGAGTGATGGTCTCCATGAAGATTTCATTGTCTGCTTTCTTCTGCATTACATCGTTCTTTACCTTTTCCAGTTCTGCTTTCTCCACTTGGATCAAGGCATTATTGTTTTGCAGGTCTGTTATTTGTATTTTGATGTCATCGTCTTTCATTTCCTGTTCCTTTTGTTTGGTAGAAAGATCATCCTTCACTTTCTCAAGATCTCTCTTTTCATTTTCAACTTGGACAATCTGATCGTTTATCATATCCTTATCTCTGTTTACCTCATTAAATAAGCTGTCACACTTTTCTGATTTGTTCATGAGGTCGTCCTTCATGCCTTCCATATGTTCCCTTTCTTTTTGCACTTCTGTCTTAATTTGATCCAACTCATCTGATTGCTTTTGAAGGTCAGCCTTCGTCATCTCAATGTCAATTTTCTCTTTGTCCATGTTGTTCTTCAGCGTGTCAACTTCTTCCCTTTCTCTCCCAAGCTCTTCCTTGAGCTGGTTAAGTACTTGACTTTCAAACAAAATGTCCTGCTTCCAATCATTTCTCATGTCCTCTTTGATTGTTTTTATGTCTGACTTCATGCTCATCAGAGCACCCATCTCTTTCATTATGAGGGCAAGGTGTGCATCCAAGTTTTTCTTCTGCTCGTTTAGCTCATTGAACTGATGCTCCAGAGTCATCTTTAGTCTTTGTACATCATCATCTTTGTGGCAAATGCTGTCAATTTTCCTTTTGATTTCTTCATTTGTTTTCTCGCTAAGCTCTTTGAGTTTTGTTCTTTGGTTTTCAATGGTATTCAATGTTATTAACACTTCATCCTCTTTCATTTTCAATTCTGACAAATCCTTTTCCAGATATATCTTCTGCTGATCCACATCAGTCTTCATTTGTTTTAGATGTTCTTTTTCTTGAGTGATGGTCTCCATGAAGATTTCATTGTCTGCTTTCTTCTGCATTACATCGTTCTTTACCTTTTCCAGTTCTGCTTTCTCCACTTGGATCAAGGCATTATTGTTTTGCAGGTCTGTTATTTGTATTTTGATGTCATCGTCTTTCATTTCCTGTTCCTTTTGTTTGGTAGAAAGATCATCCTTCACTTTCTCAAGATCTCTCTTTTCATTTTCAACTTGGACAATCTGATCGTTTATCATATCCTTATCTCTGTTTACCTCATCAAATAAGCTGTCACACTTTTCTGATTTGTTCATGAGGTCGACCTTCATGGCTTCCATATGTTCCCTTTCTTCTTGCACTTCTGTCTTAATTTGATCCAACTCATCTGATTGCGTTTGAAGGTCAGCCTGCATCATTTCATTGTCAACTTTCTCTTTGTCCACGTTGTTCTTCAGCGTGTCAACTTCTTCCCTTTCTCTCCCGAGCTCTTCCTTGAGCTGGTTAAGTACTTGACTTTCAAACAAAATGTCCTGCTTCCAATCATTTCTCATGTCCTCTTTGAGTGTTTTTATGTCTGACTTCATGCTCATCAGAGCACCCATCTCTTTCATTATGAGGGCAAGGTGTGCATCCAAGTTTTTCTTCTGCTCATTTAGCTCATTGAACTGATGCTCCAGAGTCATCTTTAGTCTTTGTACATCATCATCTTTGTGGCAAATGCTGTCAATTTTCCTTTTGATTTCTTCATTTGTTTTCTCGCTAATCTCTTTGAGTTTTGTTCTTTGGTTTTCAATGGTATTTAATGTTATTAACACTTCATCCTCTTTCATTTTCAATTCTGACAAATCCTTTTCCAGATATATCTTCTGCTGATCCACATCAGTCTTCAATTGTTTTAGATGTTCTTTTTCTTGAGTGATGGTCTCCATGAAGATTTCATTGTCTGCTTTCTTCTGCATTACATCGTTCTTTACCTTTTCCAGTTCTGCTTTCTCCACTTGGATCAAGGCATTATTGTTTTGCAGGTCTGTTATTTGTATTTTGATGTCATCGTCTTTCATTTCCTGTTCCTTTTGTTTGGTAGAAAGATCATCCTTCACTTTCTCAAGATCTCTCTTTTCATTTTCAACTTGGACAATATGATCGTTTATCATATCCTTATCTCTGTTTACCTCATCAAATAAGCTGTCACACTTTTCTGATTTGTTCATGAGGTCGTCCTTCATGCCTTCCATATGTTCCCTTTCTTTTTGCACTTCTGTCTTAATTTGATCCAACTCATCTGATTGCTTTTGAAGGTCAGCCTTCGTCATCTCAATGTCAATTTTCTCTTTGTCCATGTTGTTCTTCAGCGTGTCAACTTCTTCCCTTTCTCTCCCAAGCTCTTCCTTGAGCTGGTTAAGTACTTGACTTTCAAACAAAATGTCCTGCTTCCAATCATTTCTCATGTCCTCTTTGATTGTTTTTATGTCTGACTTCATGCTCATCAGAGCACCCATCTCTTTCATTATGAGGGCAAGGTGTGCATCCACGTTTTTCTTCTGCTCATTTAGCTCATTGAACTGATGCTCCAGAGTCATCTTTAGTCTTTGTACATCATCATCTTTGTGGCAAATGCTGTCAATTTTCCTTTTGATTTCTTCATTTGTTTTCTCGCTAAGCTCTTTGAGTTTTGTTCTTTGGTTTTCAATGGTATTCAATGTTATTAACACTTCATCCTCTTTCATTTTCAATTCTGACAAATCCTTTTCCAGATATATCTTCTGCTGATCCACATCAGTCTTCATTTGTTTTAGATGTTCTTTTTCTTGAGTGATGGTCTCCATGAAGATTTCATTGTCTGCTTTCTTCTGCATTACATCGTTCTTTACCTTTTCCAGTTCTGCTTTCTCCACTTGGATCAAGGCATTATTGTTTTGCAGGTCTGTTATTTGTATTTTGATGTCATCGTCTTTCATTTCCTGTTCCTTTTGTTTGGTAGAAAGATCATCCTTCACTTTCTCAAGATCTCTCTTTTCATTTTCAACTTGGACAATCTGATCGTTTATCATATCCTTATCTCTGTTTACCTCATCAAATAAGCTGTCACACTTTTCTGATTTGTTCATGAGGTCGTCCTTCATGGCTTCCATATGTTCCCTTTCTTTTTGCACTTCTGTCTTAATTTGATCCAACTCATCTGATTGCTTTTGAAGGTCAGCCTTCGTCGTCTCAATGTCAATTTTCTCTTTGTCCACGTTGTTCTTCAGCGTGTCAACTTCTTCCCTTTCTCTCCCGAGCTCTTCCTTGAGCTGGTTAAGTACTTGACTTTCAAACAAAATGTCCTGCTTCCAATCATTTCTCATGTCCTCTTTGATTGTTTTTATGTCTGACTTCATGCTCATCAGAGCACCCATCTCTTTCATTATGAGGGCAAGGTGTGCATCCAAGTTTTTCTTCTGCTCGTTTAGCTCATTGAACTGATGCTCCAGAGTCATCTTTAGTCTTTGTACATCATCATCTTTGTGGCAAATGCTGTCAATTTTCCTTTTGATTTCTTCATTTGTTTTCTCGCTAAGCTCTTTGAGTTTTGTTCTTTGGTTTTCAATGGTATTCAATGTTATTAACACTTCATCCTCTTTCATTTTCAATTCTGACAAATCCTTTTCCAGATATATCTTCTGCTGATCCACATCAGTCTTCATTTGTTTTAGATGTTCTTTTTCTTGAGTGATGGTCTCCATGAAGATTTCATTGTCTGCTTTCTTCTGCATTACATCGTTCTTTACCTTTTCCAGTTCTGCTTTCTCCACTTGGATCAAGGCATTATTGTTTTGCAGGTCTGTTATTTGTATTTTGATGTCATCGTCTTTCATTTCCTGTTCCTTTTGTTTGGTAGAAAGATCATCCTTCACTTTCTCAAGATCTCTCTTTTCATTTTCAACTTGGACAATCTGATCGTTTATCATATCCTTATCTCTGTTTACCTCATCAAATAAACTGTCACACTTTTCTGATTTGTTCATGAGGTCGTCCTTCATGGCTTCCATATGTTCCCTTTCTTTTTGCACTTCTGTCTTAATTTGATCCAACTCATCTGATTGCTTTTGAAGGTCAGCCTTCGTCGTCTCAATGTCAATTTTCTCTTTGTCCACGTTGTTCTTCAGCGTGTCAACTTCTTCCCTTTCTCTCCCGAGCTCTTCCTTGAGCTGGTTAAGTACTTGACTTTCAAACAAAATGTCCTGCTTCCAATCATTTCTCATGTCCTCTTTGATTGTTTTTATGTCTGACTTCATGCTCATCAGAGCACCCATCTCTTTCATTATGAGGGCAAGGTGTGCATCCAAGTTTTTCTTCTGCTCGTTTAGCTCATTGAACTGATGCTCCAGAGTCATCTTTAGTCTTTGTACATCATCATCTTTGTGGCAAATGCTGTCAATTTTCCTTTTGATTTCTTCATTTGTTTTCTCGCTAAGCTCTTTGAGTTTTGTTCTTTGGTTTTCAATGGTATTCAATGTTAACACTTCATCCTCTTTCATTTTCAATTCTGACAAATCCTTTTCCAGATATATCTTCTGCTGATCCACATCAGTCTTCATTTGTTTTAGATGTTCTTTTTCTTGAGTGATGGTCTCCATGAAGATTTCATTGTCTGCTTTCTTCTGCATTACATCGTTCTTTACCTTTTCCAGTTCTGCTTTCTCCACTTGGATCAAGGCATTATTGTTTTGCAGGTCTGTTATTTGTATTTTGATGTCATCGTCTTTCATTTCCTGTTCCTTTTGTTTGGTAGAAAGATCATCCTTCACTTTCTCAAGATCTCTCTTCTCATTTTCAACTTGGACAATCTGATCGTTTATCATATCCTTATCTCTGTTTACCTCATCAAATAAGCTGTCACACTTTTCTGATTTGTTCATGAGGTCGACCTTCATGGCTTCCATATGTTCCCTTTCTTCTTGCACTTCTGTCTTAATTTGATCCAACTCATCTGATTGCGTTTGAAGGTCAGCCTGCATCATTTCATTGTCAACTTTGTCTTTGTCCACGTTGTTCTTCAGCGTGTCAACTTCTTCCCTTTCTCTCCCGAGCTCTTCCTTGAGCTGGTTAAGTACTTGACTTTCAAACAAAATGTCCTGCTTCCAATCATTTCTCATGTCCTCTTTGAGTGTTTTTATGTCTGACTTCATGCTCATCAGAGCACCCATCTCTTTCATTATGAGGGCAAGGTGTGCATCCAAGTTTTTCTTCTGCTCATTTAGCTCATTGAACTGATGCTCCAGAGTCATCTTTAGTCTTTGTACATCATCATCTTTGTGGCAAATGCTGTCAATTTTCCTTTTGATTTCTTCATTTGTTTTCTCGCTAAACTCTTTGAGTTTTGTTCTTTGGTTTTCAATGGTATTCAATGTTATTAACACTTCATCCTCTTTCATTTTCAATTCTGACAAATCCTTTTCCAGATATATCTTCTGCTGATCCACATCAGTCTTCATTTGTTTTAGATGTTCTTTTTCTTGAGTGATGGTCTCCATGAAGATTTCATTGTCTGCTTTCTTCTGCATTACATCGTTCTTTACCTTTTCCAGTTCTGCTTTCTCCACTTGGATCAAGGCATTATTGTTTTGCAGGTCTGTTATTTGTATTTTGATGTCATCGTCTTTCATTTCCTGTTCCTTTTGTTTGGTAGAAAGATCATCCTTCACTTTCTCAAGATCTCTCTTTTCATTTTCAACTTGGACAATCTGATCGTTTATCATATCCTTATCTCTGTTTACCTCATTAAATAAGCTGTCACACTTTTCTGATTTGTTCATGAGGTCGTCCTTCATGCCTTCCATATGTTCCCTTTCTTTTTGCACTTCTGTCTTAATTTGATCCAACTCATCTGATTGCTTTTGAAGGTCAGCCTTCGTCATCTCAATGTCAATTTTCTCTTTGTCCATGTTGTTCTTCAGCGTGTCAACTTCTTCCCTTTCTCTCCCAAGCTCTTCCTTGAGCTGGTTAAGTACTTGACTTTCAAACAAAATGTCCTGCTTCCAATCATTTCTCATGTCCTCTTTGATTGTTTTTATGTCTGACTTCATGCTCATCAGAGCACCCATCTCTTTCATTATGAGGGCAAGGTGTGCATCCACGTTTTTCTTCTGCTCATTTAGCTCATTGAACTGATGCTCCAGAGTCATCTTTAGTCTTTGTACATCATCATCTTTGTGGCAAATGCTGTCAATTTTCCTTTTGATTTCTTCATTTGTTTTCTCGCTAAGCTCTTTGAGTTTTGTTCTTTGGTTTTCAATGGTATTCAATGTTATTAACACTTCATCCTCTTTCATTTTCAATTCTGACAAATCCTTTTCCAGATATATCTTCTGCTGATACACATCAGTCTTCATTTGTTTTAGATGTTCTTTTTCTTGAGTGATGGTCTCCATGAAGATTTCATTGTCTGCTTTCTTCTGCATTACATCGTTCTTTACCTTTTCCAGTTCTGCTTTCTCCACTTGGATCAAGGCATTATTGTTTTGCAGGTCTGTTATTTGTATTTTGATGTCATCGTCTTTCATTTCCTGTTCCTTTTGTTTGGTAGAAAGATCATCCTTCACTTTCTCAAGATCTCTCTTTTCATTTTCAACTTGGACAATCTGATCGTTTATCATATCCTTATCTCTGTTTACCTCATCAAATAAGCTGTCACACTTTTCTGATTTGTTCATGAGGTCGTCCTTCATGGCTTCCATATGTTCCCTTTCTTTTTGCACTTCTGTCTTAATTTGATCCAACTCATCTGATTGCTTTTGAAGGTCAGCCTTCGTCGTCTCAATGTCAATTTTCTCTTTGTCCACGTTGTTCTTCAGCGTGTCAACTTCTTCCCTTTCTCTCCCGAGCTCTTCCTTGAGCTGGTTAAGTACTTGACTTTCAAACAAAATGTCCTGCTTCCAATCATTTCTCATGTCCTCTTTGATTGTTTTTATGTCTGACTTCATGCTCATCAGAGCACCCATCTCTTTCATTATGAGGGCAAGGTGTGCATCCAAGTTTTTCTTCTGCTCGTTTAGCTCATTGAACTGATGCTCCAGAGTCATCTTTAGTCTTTGTACATCATCATCTTTGTGGCAAATGCTGTCAATTTTCCTTTTGATTTCTTCATTTGTTTTCTCGCTAAGCTCTTTGAGTTTTGTTCTTTGGTTTTCAATGGTATTCAATGTTATTAACACTTCATCCTCTTTCATTTTCAATTCTGACAAATCCTTTTCCAGATATATCTTCTGCTGATCCACATCAGTCTTCATTTGTTTTAGATGTTCTTTTTCTTGAGTGATGGTCTCCATGAAGATTTCATTGTCTGCTTTCTTCTGCATTACATCGTTCTTTACCTTTTCCAGTTCTGCTTTCTCCACTTGGATCAAGGCATTATTGTTTTGCAGGTCTGTTATTTGTATTTTGATGTCATCGTCTTTCATTTCCTGTTCCTTTTGTTTGGTAGAAAGATCATCCTTCACTTTCTCAAGATCTCTCTTTTCATTTTCAACTTGGACAATCTGATCGTTTATCATATCCTTATCTCTGTTTACCTCATTAAATAAGCTGTCACACTTTTCTGATTTGTTCATGAGGTCGTCCTTCATGCCTTCCATATGTTCCCTTTCTTTTTGCACTTCTGTCTTAATTTGATCCAACTCATCTGATTGCTTTTGAAGGTCAGCCTTCGTCATCTCAATGTCAATTTTCTCTTTGTCCATGTTGTTCTTCAGCGTGTCAACTTCTTCCCTTTCTCTCCCAAGCTCTTCCTTGAGCTGGTTAAGTACTTGACTTTCAAACAAAATGTCCTGCTTCCAATCATTTCTCATGTCCTCTTTGATTGTTTTTATGTCTGACTTCATGCTCATCAGAGCACCCATCTCTTTCATTATGAGGGCAAGGTGTGCATCCAAGTTTTTCTTCTGCTCGTTTAGCTCATTGAACTGATGCTCCAGAGTCATCTTTAGTCTTTGTACATCATCATCTTTGTGGCAAATGCTGTCAATTTTCCTTTTGATTTCTTCATTTGTTTTCTCGCTAAGCTCTTTGAGTTTTGTTCTTTGGTTTTCAATGGTATTCAATGTTATTAACACTTCATCCTCTTTCATTTTCAATTCTGACAAATCCTTTTCCAGATATATCTTCTGCTGATCCACATCAGTCTTCATTTGTTTTAGATGTTCTTTTTCTTGAGTGATGGTCTCCATGAAGATTTCATTGTCTGCTTTCTTCTGCATTACATCGTTCTTTACCTTTTCCAGTTCTGCTTTCTCCACTTGGATCAAGGCATTATTGTTTTGCAGGTCTGTTATTTGTATTTTGATGTCATCGTCTTTCATTTCCTGTTCCTTTTGTTTGGTAGAAAGATCATCCTTCACTTTCTCAAGATCTCTCTTTTCATTTTCAACTTGGACAATCTGATCGTTTATCATATCCTTATCTCTGTTTACCTCATCAAATAAGCTGTCACACTTTTCTGATTTGTTCATGAGGTCTTCCTTCATGGCTTCCATATGTTCCCTTTCTTTTTGCACTTCTGTCTTAATTTGATCCAACTCATCTGATTGCTTTTGAAGGTCAGCCTTCGTCGTCTCAATGTCAATTTTCTCTTTGTCCACGTTGTTCTTCAGCGTGTCAACTTCTTCCCTTTCTCTCCCGAGCTCTTCCTTGAGCTGGTTAAGTACTTGACTTTCAAACAAAATGTCCTGCTTCCAATCATTTCTCATGTCCTCTTTGATTGTTTTTATGTCTGACTTCATGCTCATCAGAGCACCCATCTCTTTCATTATGAGGGCAAGGTGTGCATCCAAGTTTTTCTTCTGCTCGTTTAGCTCATTGAACTGATGCTCCAGAGTCATCTTTAGTCTTTGTACATCATCATCTTTGTGGCAAATGCTGTCAATTTTCCTTTTGATTTCTTCATTTGTTTTCTCGCTAAGCTCTTTGAGTTTTGTTCTTTGGTTTTCAATGGTATTCAATGTTATTAACACTTCATCCTCTTTCATTTTCAATTCTGACAAATCCTTTTCCAGATATATCTTCTGCTGATCCACATCAGTCTTCATTTGTTTTAGATGTTCTTTTTCTTGAGTGATGGTCTCCATGAAGATTTCATTGTCTGCTTTCTTCTGCATTACATCGTTCTTTACCTTTTCCAGTTCTGCTTTCTCCACTTGGATCAAGGCATTATTGTTTTGCAGGTCTGTTATTTGTATTTTGATGTCATCGTCTTTCATTTCCTGTTCCTTTTGTTTGGTAGAAAGATCATCCTTCACTTTCTCAAGATCTCTCTTTTCATTTTCAACTTGGACAATCTGATCGTTTATCATATCCTTATCTCTGTTTACCTCATCAAATAAGCTGTCACACTTTTCTGATTTGTTCATGAGGTCGACCTTCATGGCTTCCATATGTTCCCTTTCTTCTTGCACTTCTGTCTTAATTTGATCCAACTCATCTGATTGCGTTTGAAGGTCAGCCTGCATCATTTCATTGTCAAGTTTCTCTTTGTCTACGTTGTTCTTCAGCGTTTCAACTTCTTCCCTTTCTCTCCCGAGCTCTTCCTTGAGCTGGTTAAGTACTTGACTTTCAAACAAAATGTCCTGCTTCCAATCATTTCTCATGTCCTCTTTGAGTGTTTTTATGTCTGACTTCATGCTCATCAGAGCACCCATCTCTTTCATTATGAGGGCAAGGTGTGCATCCAAGTTTTTCTTCTGCTCATTTAGCTCATTGAACTGATGCTCCAGAGTCATCTTTAGTCTTTGTACATCATCATCTTTGTGGCAAATGCTGTAAATTTTCCTTTTGATTTCTTCATTTGTTTTCTCGCTAAGCTCTTTGAGTTTTGTTCTTTGGTTTTCAATGGTATTCAATGTTATTAACACTTCATCCTCTTTCATTTTCAATTCTGACAAATCCTTTTCCAGATATATCTTCTGCTGATCCACATCAGTCTCCATTTGTTTTAGATGTTCTTTTTCTTGAGTGATGGTCTCCATGAAGATTTCATTGTCTGCTTTCTTCTGCATTACATCGTTCTTTACCTTTTCCAGTTCTGCTTTCTCCACTTGGATCAAGGCATTATTGTTTTGCAGGTCTGTTATTTGTATTTTGATGTCATCGTCTTTCATTTCCTGTTCCTTTTGTTTGGTAGAAAGATCATCCTTCACTTTCTCAAGATCTCTCTTTTCATTTTCAACTTGGACAATCTGATCGTTTATCATATCCTTATCTCTGTTTACCTCATCAAATAAGCTGTCACACTTTTCTGATTTGTTCATGAGGTCGACCTTCATGGCTTCCATATGTTCCCTTTCTTCTTGCACTTCTGTCTTAATTTGATCCAACTCATCTGATTGCGTTTGAAGGTCAGCCTGCATCATTTCATTGTCAACTTTCTCTTTGTCCACGTTGTTCTTCAGCGTGTCAACTTCTTCCCTTTCTCTCCCGAGCTCTTCCTTGAGCTGGTTAAGTACTTGACTTTCAAACAAAATGTCCTGCTTCCAATCATTTCTCATGTCCTCTTTGAGTGTTTTTATGTCTGACTTCATGCTCATCAGAGCACCCATCTCTTTCATTATGAGGGCAAGGTGTGCATCCAAGTTTTTCTTCTGCTCATTTAGCTCATTGAACTGATGCTCCAGAGTCATCTTTAGTCTTTGTACATCATCATCTTTGTGGCAAATGCTGTCAATTTTCCTTTTGATTTCTTCATTTGTTTTCTCGCTAATCTCTTTGAGTTTTGTTCTTTGGTTTTCAATGGTATTTAATGTTATTAACACTTCATCCTCTTTCATTTTCAATTCTGACAAATCCTTTTCCAGATATATCTTCTGCTGATCCACATCAGTCTTCAATTGTTTTAGATGTTCTTTTTCTTGAGTGATGGTCTCCATGAAGATTTCATTGTCTGCTTTCTTCTGCATTACATCGTTCTTTACCTTTTCCAGTTCTGCTTTCTCCACTTGGATCAAGGCATTATTGTTTTGCAGGTCTGTTATTTGTATTTTGATGTCATCGTCTTTCATTTCCTGTTCCTTTTGTTTGGTAGAAAGATCATCCTTCACTTTCTCAAGATCTCTCTTTTCATTTTCAACTTGGACAATATGATCGTTTATCATATCCTTATCTCTGTTTACCTCATCAAATAAGCTGTCACACTTTTCTGATTTGTTCATGAGGTCGACCTTCATGGCTTCCATATGTTCCCTTTCTTCTTGCACTTCTGTCTTAATTTGATCCAAATCATCTGATTGCGTTTGAAGGTCAGCCTGCATCATTTCATTGTCAACTTTCTCTTTGTCCACGTTGTTCTTCAGCGTTTCAACTTCTTCCCTTTCTCTCCCGAGCTCTTCCTTGAGCTGGTTAAGTACTTGACTTTCAAACAAAATGTCCTGCTTCCAATCATTTCTCATGTCCTCTTTGAGTGTTTTTATGTCTGACTTCATGCTCATCAGAGCACCGATCTCTTTCATTATGAGGGCAAGGTGTGCATCCAAGTTTTTCTTCTGCTCATTTAGCTCATTGAACTGATGCTCCAGAGTCATCTTTAGTCTTTGTACATCATCATCTTTGTGGCAAATGTTGTCAATTTTCCTTTTGATTTCTTCATTTGTTTTCTCGCTAAGCTCTTTGAGTTTTGTTCTTTGGTTTTCAATGGTATTCAATGTTATTAACACTTCATCCTCTTTCATTTTCAATTCTGACAAATCCTTTTCCAGATATATCTTCTGCTGATCCACATCAGTCTCCATTTGTTTTAGATGTTCTTTTTCTTGAGTGATGGTCTCCATGAAGATTTCATTGTCTGCTTTCTTCTGCATTACATCGTTCTTTACCTTTTCCAGTTCTGCTTTCTCCACTTGGATCAAGGCATTATTGTTTTGCAGGTCTGTTATTTGTATTTTGATGTCATCGTCTTTCATTTCCTGTTCCTTTTGTTTGGTAGAAAGATCATCCTTCACTTTCTCAAGATCTCTCTTTTCATTTTCAACTTGGACAATCTGATCGTTTATCATATCCTTATCTCTGTTTACCTCATCAAATAAGCTGTCACACTTTTCTGATTTGTTCATGAGGTCGACCTTCATGGCTTCCATATGTTCCCTTTCTTCTTGCACTTCTGTCTTAATTTGATCCAACTCATCTGATTGCGTTTGAAGGTCAGCCTGCATCATTTCATTGTCAACTTTCTCTTTGTCCACGTTGTTCTTCAGCGTGTCAACTTCTTCCCTTTCTCTCCCGAGCTCTTCCTTGAGCTGGTTAAGTACTTGACTTTCAAACAAAATGTCCTGCTTCCAATCATTTCTCATGTCCTCTTTGAGTGTTTTTATGTCTGACTTCATGCTCATCAGAGCACCCATCTCTTTCATTATGAGGGCAAGGTGTGCATCCAAGTTTTTCTTCTGCTCATTTAGCTCATTGAACTGATGCTCCAGAGTCATCTTTAGTCTTTGTACATCATCATCTTTGTGGCAAATGCTGTCAATTTTCCTTTTGATTTCTTCATTTGTTTTCTCGCTAATCTCTTTGAGTTTTGTTCTTTGGTTTTCAATGGTATTTAATGTTATTAACACTTCATCCTCTTTCATTTTCAATTCTGACAAATCCTTTTCCAGATATATCTTCTGCTGATCCACATCAGTCTTCAATTGTTTTAGATGTTCTTTTTCTTGAGTGATGGTCTCCATGAAGATTTCATTGTCTGCTTTCTTCTGCATTACATCGTTCTTTACCTTTTCCAGTTCAGCTTTCTCCATTTGGATCAAGGCATTATTGTTTTGCAGGTCTGTTATTTGTATTTTGATGTCATCTTCTTTCATTTCCTGTTCCTTTTGTTTGGTAGAAACATCAACCTTCACTTTCTCAAGATCTCTCTTTTCATTTTCAACTTGGACAATCTGATCGTTTATCATATCCTTATCTCTGTTTACCTCATCAAATAAGCTGTCACACTTTTCTGATTTGTTCATGAGGTCGACCTTCATGGCTTCCATATGTTCCCTTTCTTCTTGCACTTCTGTCTTAATTTGATCCAACTCATCTGATTGCGTTTGAAGGTCAGCCTGCATCATTTCATTGTCAACTTTCTCTTTGTCCACGTTGTTCTTCAGCGTGTCAACTTCTTCCCTTTCTCTCCCGAGCTCTTCCTTGAGCTGGTTAAGTACTTGACTTTCAAACAAAATGTCCTGCTTCCAATCATTTCTCATGTCCTCTTTGAGTGTTTTTATGTCTGACTTCATGCTCATCAGAGCACCCATCTCTTTCATTATGAGGGCAAGGTGTGCATCCAAGTTTTTCTTCTGCTCATTTAGCTCATTGAACTGATGCTCCAGAGTCATCTTTAGTCTTTGTACATCATCATCTTTGTGGCAAATGCTGTCAATTTTCCTTTTGATTTCTTCATTTGTTTTCTCGCTAAGCTCTTTGAGTTTTGTTCTTTGGTTTTCAATGGTATTCAATGTTATTAACACTTCATCCTCTTTCATTTTCAATTCTGACAAATCCTTTTCCAGATATATCTTCTGCTGATCCACATCAGTCTTCATTTGTTTTAGATGTTCTTTTTCTTGAGTGATGTTCTCCATGAAGATTTCATTGTCTGCTTTCTTCTGCATTACATCGTTCTTTACCTTTTCCAGTTCTGCTTTCTCCACTTGGATCAAGGCATTATTGTTTTGCAGGTCTGTTATTTGTATTTTGATGTCATCGTCTTTCATTTCCTGTTCCTTTTGTTTGGTAGAAAGATCATCCTTCACTTTCTCAAGATCTCTCTTTTCATTTTCAACTTGGACAATCTGATCGTTTATCATATCCTTATCTCTGTTTACCTCATCAAATAAGCTGTCACACTTTTCTGATTTGTTCATGAGGTCGACCTTCATGGCTTCCATATGTTCCCTTTCTTCTTGCACTTCTGTCTTAATTTGATCCAAATCATCTGATTGCGTTTGAAGGTCAGCCTGCATCATTTCATTGTCAACTTTCTCTTTGTCCACGTTGTTCTTCAGCGTGTCAACTTCTTCCCTTTCTCTCCCGAGCTCTTCCTTGAGCTGGTTAAGTACTTGACTTTCAAACAAAATGTCCTGCTTCCAATCATTTCTCATGTCCTCTTTGAGTGTTTTTATGTCCGACTTCATGCTCATCAGAGCACCGATCTCTTTCATTATGAGGGCAAGGTGTGCATCCAAGTTTTTCTTCTGCTCATTTAGCTCATTGAACTGATGCTCCAGGGTCATCTTTAGTCTTTGTACATCATCATCTTTGTGGCAAATGCTGTCAATTTTCCTTTTGATTTCTTCATTTGTTTTCTCGCTAAGCTCTTTGAGTTTTGTTCTTTGTTTTTCAATGGTATTCAATGTTATTAACACTTCATCCTCTTTCATTTTCAATTCTGACAAATCCTTTTCCAGATATATCTTATGCTGATCCACATCAGTCTTCATTTGTTTTAGATGTTCTTTTTCTTGAGTGATGGTCTCCATGAAGATTTCATTGTCTGCTTTCTTCTGCATTACATCGTTCTTTACCTTTTCCAGTTCAGCTTTCTCCATTTGGATCAAGGCATTATTGTTTTGCAGGTCTGTTTTTTGTATTTTGATGTCATCATCTTTCATTTCCTGTTCCTTTTGTTTGGTAGAAACATCATCCTTCACTTTCTCAAGATCTCTCTTTTCATTTTCAACTTGGACAATCTGATCGTTTATCATATCCTTATCTCTGTTTACCTCATTAAATAAGCTGTCACACTTTTCTAATTTGTTCATGAGGTCGTCCTTCATGGCTTCCATATGTTCCCTTTCTTTTTGCACTTCTGACTTAATTTGATCCAACTCATCTGATTGCTTTTGAAGGTCAGCCTTCGTCATCTCAATGTCAATTTTCTCTTTGTCCATGTTGTTCTTCAGCGTGTCAACTTCTTCCCTTTCTCTCCCAAGCTCTTCCTTGAGCTGGTTAAGTACTTGACTTTCAAACAAAATGTCCTGCTTCCAATCATTTCTCATGTCCTCTTTGATTGTTTTTATGTCTGACTTCATGCTCATCAGAGCACCCATTTCTTTCATTATGAGGGCAAGGTGTGCATCCAAGTTTTTCTTCTGCTCATTTAGCTCATTGAACTGATGCTCCAGAGTCATCTTTAGTCTTTGTACATCATCATCTTTGTGGCAAATGCTGTAAATTGTCCTTTTGATTTCTTCATTTGTTTTCTCGCTAAGCTCTTTGAGTTTTGTTCTTTGGTTTTCAATGGTATTCAATGTTATTAACACTTCATCCTCTTTCATTTTCAATTCTGACAAATCCTTTTCCAGATATATCTTCTGCTGATCCACATCAGTCTTCATTTGTTTTAGATGTTCTTTTTCTTGAGTGATGGTCTCCATGAAGATTTCATTGTCTGCTTTCTTCTGCATTACATCGTTCTTTACCTTTTCCAGTTCTGCTTTCTCCACTTGGATCAAGGCATTATTGTTTTGCAGGTCTGTTATTTGTATTTTGATGTCATCATCTTTCATTTCCTGTTCCTTTTGTTTGGTAGAAAGATCATCCTTCACTTTCTCAAGATCTCTCTTTTCATTTTCAACTTGGACAATCTGATTGTTTATCATATCCTTATCTCTGTTTACCTCATCAAATAAGCTGTCACACTTTTCTGATTTGTTCATGAGGTCGACCTTCATGGCTTCCATATGTTCCCTTTCTTCTTGCACTTCTGTCTTAATTTGATCCAACTCATCTGATTGCGTTTGAAGGTCAGCCTGCATCATTTCATTGTCAACTTTCTCTTTGTCCACGTTGTTCTTCAGCGTTTCAACTTCTTCCCTTTCTCTCCCGAGTTCTTCCTTGAGCTGGTTAAGTACTTGACTTTCAAACAAAATGTCCTGCTTCCAATCATTTCTCATGTCCTCTTTGAGTATTTTTATGTCTGACTTCATGCTCATCAGAGCACCCATCTCTTTCATTATGAGGGCAAGGTGTGCATCCAACTTTTTCTTCTGCTCATTTAGCTCATTGAACTGATGCTCCAGAGTCATCTTTAGTCTTTGTACATCATCATCTTTGTGGCAAATGCTGTCAATTTTCCTTTTGATTTCTTCATTTGTTTTCTCGCTAAGCTCTTTGAGTTTTGTTCTTTGGTTTTCAATGGTATTCAATGTTATTAACACTTCATCCTCTTTCATTTTCAATTCTGACAAATCCTTTTCCAGATATATCTTCTGCTGATCCACATCAGTCTTCATTTGTTTTAGATGTTCTTTTTCTTGAGTCATGGTCTCCATGAAGATTTCATTGTCTGCTTTCTTCTGCATTACATCATTCTTTACCTTTTCCAGTTCTGCTTTCTCCACTTGGATCAAGGCATTATTGTTTTGCAGGTCTGTTATTTGTATTTTGATGTCATCGTCTTTCATTTCCTGTTCCTTTTGTTTGGTAGAAAGATCATCCTTCACTTTCTCAAGATCTCTCTTTTCATTTTCAACTTGGACAATCTGATCGTTTATCATATCCTTATCTCTGTTTACCTCATCAAATAAGCTGTCACACTTTTCTGATTTGTTCATGAGGTCGACCTTCATGGCTTCCATATGTTCCCTTTCTTCTTGCACTTCTGTCTTCATTTGATCCAACTCATCTGATTGCGTTTGAAGGTCAGCCTGCATCATTTCATTGTCAACTTTCTCTTTGTCCACGTTGTTCTTCAGCGTGTCAACTTCTTCCCTTTCTCTCCCGAGCTCTTCCTTGAGCTGGTTAAGTACTTGACTTTCAAACAAAATGTCCTGCTTCCAATCATTTCTCATGTCCTCTTTGAGTGTTTTTATGTCTGACTTCATGCTCATCAGAGCACCCATCTCTTTCATTATGAGGGCAAGGTGTGCATCCAAGTTTTTCTTCTGCTCATTTAGCTCATTGAACTGATGCTCCAGAGTCATCTTTAGTCTTTGTACATCATCATCTTTGTGGCAAATGCTGTCAATTTTCCATTTGATTTCTTCATTTGTTTTCTCGCTAAGCTCTTTGAGTTTTGTTCTTTGGTTTTCAATGGTATTTAATGTTATTAACACTTCATCCTCTTTCATTTTCAATTCTGACAAATCCTTTTCCAGATATATCTTCTGCTGATCCACATCAGTCTTCATTTGTTTTAGATGTTCTTTTTCTTGAGTGATGGTCTCCATGAAGATTTCATTGTCTGCTTTCTTCTGCATTACATCGTTCTTTACCTTTTCCAGTTCTGCTTTCTCCACTTGGATCAAGGCATTATTGTTTTGCAGGTCTGTTATTTGTATTTTGATGTCATCGTCTTTCATTTCCTGTTCCTTTTGTTTGGTAGAAAGATCATCCTTCACTTTCTCAAGATCTCTCTTTTCATTTTCAACTTGGACAATCTGATCCATTATCATATCCTTATCTCTTTTTACGTCCTCAAATAAGCTGTCACACTTTTCTGATTTGTTCATGAGGTCAACCTTCATGGCTTCCAATTTTTTCCTCTCTTCTTGCACTTCTGTCTTAATTTGACCCAACTCATGTGATTGCTTTTGAAGGTCAGCCTTCGTCAACTCAATGTCAATTTTCTCTTTGTCCACGTCGTTCTTCAACATGTCAACTTCTTCCCTTTTTCTCCCAAGCTCTTCCTTGAGCTGGTTAAGTACTTGACTTTCAAACAAAATGTCCTGCTTCCAATCATTTCTCATGTCCTCTTTGAGTGTTTTTATGTCTGACTTCATGCTCATCAGAGCACACATCTCTTTCATTATGAGGGCAAGGTGTGCATCCAAGTTTTTCTTCTGCTCATTTAGCTCATTGAACTGATGCTCCAGAGTCATCTTTAGTCTTTGTACTTCATCAGCTTTGTGGCAAATGCTGTCCATTTTCCTTTTGATTTCTTCATTTGTTTTCTCGCTAAGCTCTTTGAGTTTTGTTCTTTGGTTTTCAATGGTATTCAATGTTATTAACACTTCATCCTCTTTCATTTTCAATTCTGACAAATCCTTTTCAACGTTAATCTTCTGCTGATCCACATCAGTTCTCATTTGTTTGAGATGTTCTTTTTCTTGAGTGATGGTCTCCATGAAGATTTCATTGTATGCTTTCTTCTGCATGACTTCGTTCTTGAGTTTTTCCAGTTTTGCTCTCTCTACTTGGATCAACGCGTTACTTCTTTGCAGATCTTGTAATTGTCTTTTGATTTCATTGGCTTTCATTTCTTCTTCGGTTTGTTTGATATCTTTTTCAAGATCTTTCTTTTTCTTTTCAAGTTGTACCATCTTCTGCTTTATCATTACCTTTTCTCTGTTCATATCCTCAAATAAGTGGTGACTCTTTTCTAATTTGTTCATTAGGTCAGCCTTTATGATTTCCAATGTTTCCTTTTCGTCTTGCATGTCTATCTTCACTTCAGGCTGTTCGGTTTGCTTTTGAGTGTCAGTTTTCGTTAACTTAACACCTACTGTCTCTTTGTCCATCCGGTATTTCAACCAATCAACTGCATCTTTTTCTTCCTCCAAATCATCCTTGTGCAGGTCAAGTTCTTGCCTTTTCACCAAAAGTTCCTGCTCCCCTACATTTCTCATGTCCTCTTTGAGCGTTGTCATGTCTGACTTAATTATTCTCAAAGCATCCATCTCTTTTTTTATGAGGGCAAGGTGTGCATCCAAGTTTTTCTTTTGTTCATTTAGCTCTTTGAACTGTTTCTCCATTTTCATTTTAAGTTTTTCTACATTATAATTTTTGTGGCCAATGCTGTCCATTTTCCTTTTGATTTCTTCATTTGTTTTCTCTGTCAGCTCTTTGAGTTTTGTTCTTTGTTTTTCTTGTTCCTCTTTGAATCTAGAAACTTGGTTCTGGAGAATTTTCCTCTCTCTGTCATGCTCTGCTTCTTTACGTATCAACTCAGATGACTGTTTATCAATTCTCTCTTTCTCCTTGTCCATTGCATTTTGGTCTTCGGTTATGTTCCTCTTCTGTTGTTCCAGATATGCTTTTTCATTCTTCATGTCCTCCAAAGCAGAAGTCATATCTGCCCTCTTCTTTTCAATATCAATTTCCATGTGTTCCAGTTGAGCTCTGTCCTGGACTATGGTACTTTGCAATTTCAACATGTCCCGTCTCTCATTCTCAACTTGTTCCTTAAAATTGTCTAGTTGTTGTCTGTGGAATTTATTTTCCTCCAAAATGGTTTTGATTTCTTCCCGTTGGTTGTGAATTATATTCATCAAGTCTGTTATGGGCTTGATTTCCTTCATGGACTCATTCATTTCCTCCTTTTGCCTTTGCATCTTTATCTTCATGATGTCCAACTTGTCCCTCTCTCTCAAGGTCTTCTCCAGCCTTTGGTCCAGCTCTCTTCTTCTTTTTCTTGTTTCTGTGTTGAGTAAATCTCTTTCTCTTTTTATATCAGCCCTCGTCATTTCCATCTCCTCCCTCTTTCTCAAACTCTTTCGAGCGGCATGCTCATTTTCTCTCCTGCTTTTCTCCAACTCAGACTTCAACAATTCCATCTCTCTTATTTCTCTCGTCATTGCTTGCATCTTGTCATCAAGCTCTTGTTTTTGTCTTTGAATGTCATCTCTCGCTTGATTGGTCTCATCTCGTTCCATTTGAGTTCGATTTACTATATGTTTTAACTCCTCTCTTTTGGCTTCCATTTCAGATTTCACTCTTGCGATGTTATCTTTCCAGATAGTCTTCTTGGCTCTCAGCTTTTCAATCTCATCTCGTTGCTTCTTCAAATTAGCCTTTAGGATACCCAGACTTTCTATTTCCCCTTTACTCGTTTCCAAGCAAACCTGGATCTCTTGCCTCATCTTTTGAAGGGAAGTGAAGTCAATACTGAAGCCCTCAGTTACATGTTTTTTCCCTTCTTTTTCCAGTTCCATTTCATCTCTCTTTCTAAGTTTCAGCTCACCCAGACTCTCATCCACTGTATCATCCATTAAGTCTCTGTTTATCTCTGTTTTCAGTTGTTTCAAATCTTCTCTCTTGCTTGCTGCATCCTCTATGACAGGTGTCATGGCCTGTTTCAGCTGTTCTATCTCAGACCTCTGTTTCAGCTCAGCTTTTCCTTCCTTTTGTGCATCTTTGTCAGAACCATCCTTCATGATTTCTATTTGACTCTTCTTTTGTTCTTTTCTCACAGTCATTTCAAATTCCTCCCTTTGTTGCTGAATAACAGCAGCCTGGTTCTCCATGTTTTTCTTCTCTCTGTTGATTTCTTCCATGGACTCATTCATTTCCTCCTTTTGCCTTTGCATCTTTATCTTTGTGATGTCCAACTCGTCCCTCTCTCTTAAGGTCTTCTCCAGCCTTTGGTCCAGCTCTCTTCTTCTCTTTCTTGTTTCTGTGTTGAGTAAGTCTCTTTCTCTTTTTACTTCAGCCCTCATCATCTCCATCTCCTCCCTCTTTCTCGTGCTCTTCCGAGCGGCTTGCTCATTTTCTCTCCTGCTTTTCTCCAACTCAGACTTCAACAAATCCATCTCTCTTATTTCTCTCGTCATTGCTTGCATCTTGTCATCAAGCTCTTGTTTTTGTCTTTGAATGTCATCTCTCGCTTGATTGGTCTCATCTCGTTCCATTTGAGTTTGATTCACTATATTTCTTAACTCCTCTCTTTTGGCTTCCATTTCAGATTTCACTCTTGCGATGTTATCTTTCCAGATAGTCTTCTTGGCTTTCAGCTTTTCAATCTCATCTCTTTGGTTCTTCAAATCAGCCTTTAGGATACCCAGATTTTCTATTTCCCCATTAGTCATTTCCAAGCAAATCTGGATCTCTTGCTTCATCTTTTGAAGGGAAGTGATGTCAACACTGAAGCCTTCAGTCACATGTTTAGTCCATTCTCTTTCCATTTCCATTTCATCTCTCTGTCTAAGTTTCAGCTCACCCAGACTCTCATCCACTGTATCATCCATTAAGTCTCTGTTTATCTCTGTTTTCAGTTGTTTCAAATCTTCTCTCTTGCTTGCTGCATCCTCTATGACAGGTGTCATGGCCTGTTTCAGCTGTTCTATCGCAGATCTCTGTTTCAGCTCAGCTTTTCCTTCCTTTTGTGCATCTTTGTCAGAACCATCCTTCATGATTTCTATTTGACTCTTCTTTTGTTCTTTTCTCACAGTCATTTCAAATTCCTCCCTTTGTTGCTGAATAACAGCAGCCTGGTCCTCCATGTTTTTCTTCTCTCTGTTGATTTCTTCCATGGACTCATTCATTTCCTCCTTTTGCCTTTGCATCTTTATCTTCATGATGTCCAACTCGTCCCTCTCTCTCAAGGTCTTCTCCAGCCTTTGGTCCAGCTCTCTTCTTCTTTTTCTTGTTTCTGTGTTGAGTAAGTCTCTTTCTCTTTTTATATCAGCCCTCGTCATTTCCATCTCCTCCCTCTTTCTCAAACTCTTTCGAGCGGCATGCTCATTTTCTCTCCTGCTTTTCTCCAACTCAGACTTCAACAATTCCATCTCTCTTATTTCTCTCGTCATTGCTTGCATCTTGTCATCAAGCTCTTGTTTTTGTCTTTGAATTTCATCTCTCGCTTGATTGGTCTCATCTCGTTCCATTTGAGTTCGATTTACTATATGTTTTAACTCCTCTCTTTTGGCTTCCATTTCAGATTTCACTCTTGCGATGTTATCTTTCCAGATAGTCTTCTTGGCTCTCAGCTTTTCAATCTCATCTCGTTGCTTCTTCAAATTAGCCTTTAGGATACCCAGACTTTCTATTTCCCCTTTACTCGTTTCCAAGCAAACCTGGATCTCTTGCCTCATCTTTTGAAGGGAAGTGAAGTCAATACTGAAGCCCTCAGTTACATGTTTTTTCCATTCTTTTTCCAGTTCCATTTCATCTCTCTTTCTAAGTCTCAGCTCACCCAGACTCTCATCCACTGTATCATCAATCATGGTTTTGTTTTTGTCCATCTCTGTTTTCAGTTGTTGCAAATATTCTCTCTTGCTTCCTTCACCCTCCATATCAGGTATAATGTCCTGTCTCAGATGTTCTATCTCTGTCCTCTGTTCCAGCTCAGCTCCTTCCTTTTGTGCATCTTTGTCAGAACCATCATTCATGATTTCTATTTGACTCTTATTTTGTTCTTTTCTCACAATCCTTTCAAATTCCTCCCTTTGTTGCTGAATAAGAGCAGCCTGGTCTTCCATGTTTTTCTTCTCTCTGTTGATTTCCTTCATGGACTCATTAATTTCCTCCTTTTGCCTTTGCATCTTTATCTTCATGATGTCCAACTCGTCCCTCTCTCTCAGGGTCTTCTCCAGCCTTTGGTCCAGCTCTCTTCTTCTCTTTCTTGTTTCTGTGTTGAGTAACTCTCTTTCTATTTTTATTTCAGCCCGCATCATTTCCATCTCATCCCTCTTTCTCGTGCTCTTCCGAGCAGCTTGCTCATTTTCTCTCCTCCTTATCTCCAACTCAGACTTTAACAATTCCATCTCTTTTATTTCTCTCTTCGTTGCTTGCATCTTGTCATCAAGCTCTTGTTTTTGTCTCTCGATATAGTCCCTCAAGAGGTCTGCTTGCTTAACATCATCTTGGTGGAGACCATCCTTTTCATCTATCACCGTTGTCTTTTGATTTCTCTTTAATTGTAACCTCAAAATATCTGTTTGAGTATGCATCTCCATTTCGCTTTGTTCCAAATGTGTCATTTTTAACCCAATTTGTATCTCTTGTTTGTGGCTTTGAAGGTCAGTAATTTCTTTTATTAGTCTTTCAATTTCATAATTTTCTTTCTGCAAGTTGTCCATTTCTCTCTTTATTTGGTCTTTTATGCTCTCCTCCTCCTCCATGAGTTTGGAGATCTGATTCTCTGTGTATTTCTCTTGTTCATTCTCAGTTTCTTCACCTTGTTGCTGAACTTGGATTTGAACTGATGTTTTTGTTGCTTGTCTTAAAGAACTTGTGTGTTCATCCTTTGCTTCCTCTTTGTTGGCCAGTGTTTCAAAAGTTATATGTCGTAGCTCTATCTTTTGACGGGTTTCCTCTGTTTTCCATCTTCTGAGATAATCCTTCATGTAATTCAGCGTATCCTTTGTGAATACAAATAAATAAATTGTTATTTCATGCCCAGTTAACATTAACATAGCAACCATTTAAAAAATAATATACAGTGTATATACATTTATAAGCACTAAGACACTTTGGTAGATGTTTGGGTTTTCTAGTTGCATTAGACCGGTCCTGAAATACCAAAAGCCTGAAGCCTGTAGGCATTCTTGCAGAAAAGTACTTAATGTGTTTTTCTATATGATTTTGATGTGCTGAATCCATTTCTGCCATATGCCAAGTGATACCAGTCACCGTTTTGTCAGAAATTAAGAAATTAGCATAATTAACCACAAAAAACTGAAAATTGGCTATAACTCTGATTAATAATTGTGTGCTTAATGTGTTGTTTCTATATTATTTTGATGTGCTGAATCCAACGAGTCACCGTTATGTTAGAAATTGAGTAATTAGCATAATGAATCAATTAAAAACTAGAAATAGCTATAATTTTGTCCAGTCAGCTATAATTTTAGCTGACTGATCTCATTATTATCATTATCATTTTTAAGAATGACTTCTACTTGAATTACTACTTTGGAATTTTTGTATTAGCAATATACCAATATAGAAAAGGCTTTTTTACTTGACTGTAGGCTTGGACCTCTTTTTGTATTCCCAATACCAATATAGAAATTGCCAAACAACTGGACAGTGTAGAAGAAGGATCACTTACCTTATCCCTTCTTATTTTCTTTTTGTCCTCCTCGATCAGCCTTTGCATCCTGTGGACCTCCTCCATAGCATTGTGGACCTCTGTCGTTGCTTTTTGTATGCTTGCTTTAATCTCACTCACATTCTGAATCTTACTCAATGTCTCCTGCATCATCTGTCCGAGCTCTTCCTTTTGACGCTGTATCTTCAGCCTCATGATTTCTAACTCATCCCTCTCCCGCACGCTCTTCTCGGTCTTGAGTTCCACCTCCCGTCTCTTCTTCTGTGATTTATAATTCATCCATTTGATTTGGCTCTTTTCTTCTTCCAAATCCTTCCGACTCTGCTCTGCATCTTCTTTCACTACCCTCAATACATTTCTAATTTCTTCCACCTCTGTAACCAATTTACGGATTTCAGCATTAACCTGGTTTGTCTCATCCCGTTCTATGTCACCGTGCTCTGTTTCCTTATGGTTTTCCATTCCTGTGTCTCTTTGCCATAACATATCCCTGGTTCTGTCAACCTCTTCAGATAGTCTCTGGATGTCAGTTGTTATATTTTTTATTTCATCACTGTCCTCAATGCGGTCCTCAATGTTGGCCTCCGACATCTGTAAATCAACCAATGTTGTCTCAATCTGTTGTGATGCATCTCTTTCTCCCATCTCCTGTTTGGCTTGCTCTACCTCGGTTTTCATCTTCTCTATAGCTTCCTTTTTTCTCCTGACAACCTTCATTCTCTTTTCCAGGTCTTTTTTCTTTAGTTCAATCTCAGAGTTCAACACTTCCAGCTCTCTTATCTCCCTTTTGGCCTTATGGAACTTGTCGTCAAGCTCCTGTTTTTCCCTTTGGATGAGTTCCCTTGTGCGATTCAGTTCATCCATCTCTGTTTTTGCAAGTTTCTTGTCTCTTTCTAGTTGCTCTCTCTGTTTGACGATTTCAGTTTTCATTTGGTCTATCTCGTCTTTCTCAGATTGTGCCTTTGACATCTTCTCTTCAGTGTCGTTTTTTTGTCTCTGCACATCCAGTTTCATCTGCATCAACTTGTCCATTTCCATCTTTATCATAGCCATCTGTATATCATTCTCTTCTCTTTGACTTTGATCTTCTATAGTAATTACATGTTCCTCTCCCAACCTCAGTTTCATTTGCTGATCCTGCTCTCCCTTGTCCAGCTCATCCCAAAGGCTTTCTATCTCTCTCTTAACTTTGTTGAGCTCATCAATTTGCCTTTCATAGGGGTCCTTATCAAGCGTATGTTTTTCTCCTTGTTCCACTGCTTCAGTGTTGTCCTTTTGGTCCTCATCTTGTTGAATGCTGAGGCCAGCCGTCTCTTTACCTCCCTCTGTCTCATCATGCACTCTGACAACTTGTTGCATTGTGGATTTCTGCTCACTGTCCGTTTCAGCCCACCTTTGTTTATATGTCTTCATATTGTGCTTCATCTGCTCAATTTTCTCTTTATGTTGTGCAATTTCCTCTCTTTTCTTCTCCAATTCTTGGCGTAGGTTTGCAATCATATTTTCCATTCTGTCTTTTGCTTGGTTTGTTTCAACAACAATGTTCTTATTGTGTTGTATCTGGTTTTGGATATCAGTATTCATCCTCTCTATTTGGTCCTGCTCTTGTGAAACTTTCTTTTTGTATTCTAAATGTTGTGGCGTCAGATAGCTGTACCTCATCAATTGTAATTTGTGTCGGTAACTGATGATCTCATTGCATCCTCTGTTCAGAATGTCTCTCTCCGTTTGTAGATTAGCACACATTTGTTCAATTTGAAGTTTTTCTTTGTTATGTTGTTCTTTGCTTTTTTGAAGTTTTTCATTGACATGTTCCATCTTTTCTTGAAGTCCCTCCATTAAAAGGCTCTGCTTGATCTTTTCTGCAGTCAGTTGCTTAATGTCTTCCTGTTGTTCTTCTATCTTTGCCTTCATGAAGTCAATTTCTTCCCGTTCTCTTTTTGTCCCTTTCCAAAGTCTTTCTATCTCATCTATTGCTTGCATTGTTTCTTTTCTTCGTCTTTTAAGAACAGCTCTCCTTATTTCTATGTCATCTTTTGTTTCTTTCTCTTCTGTTTGTTGCGTATCTAATGTTTGATTCTCTGTTTGCGTCATCTTGCTGTTTTGTTGTTTTTGCTCTGGTGGTACAAATTAACAAGTTAGCCAATTAGGATCGTATCAGTAACCAAATTTAACTTTAGATTTATTTTAGATGGATAGTCATTACTTCCATACAACCTTAATTCAGATTATATTAATAACTGTGCCGTTATTTTATCTATGATTAAACTTCCAAAGCACTTTGCTTTGGGTGGGAAGAATAGGGGCAACTGAAGTATTTTATGTCACAAGGCAAAGGAATATTATCATTGGTGGGGTCTTTTACTGTAACCCATGGCCTTTAACCCTAATGTAGACTCAACAGCTCAAATCCATCATGCATAAACTGGGGCGGTCCCCAGTTCAAATATAATTATTTTCGAGGGTACCTATGCAGTTCAAATTAAATAGTGATTATTTTCGGGGGGTCGCTGCCTGAAAAGGTTGAGAACCACTGACCTGGAGAATGAACAGTTGCCATTCCGTGAATGTCTTACCTAAGTCAGCCATGAGATCAGGCTCGTTCAGCATCAGAATCTGGTAGAGCATTGCTTTGGTTTGCGGTGGACCTTTCTCCACAGACTGGAACAATGCTCTCAGTTGGTCTCGTGTGCTCTGAGCTCCAGCGATAGCAGTTGTTTCCTCCTGCGGGATGGGCTGCAGCGAGAGCCATGCCTCTATGATGGCTTCAGCTGAGCTCACCCTGGCAATGATCTGCTCCCCCACTTCCTCCAGGAAGGATCCCACTGAAACATATATTAGCAATATATTATTAGGAATAAACTTAGTACACATTGGTGGAAGAAGTACTGAATTGTTA
>NC_136789.1:14006120-14113620 GCF_951216825.1 Electrona antarctica
TGGATGTTGTGTGGACCGAGTTCGATCCAGACCAGATCCCATCGACATTCCTACGTTGGTGGCGTTCGCAGTAAGTTTAAAGGACTTTTTGTTTTTAATTCGTGGCCGACCACACACACACACACATACACACACACACACACACACACACACACGCAAAAGAAGCAACAGTGGGTGTACGAACCTGCATGGTTAATGTTTACAATGAATAGCTTTTAGTTTTGCCAGCCATACGTACCAGTTTCTATTTGACACTGTATAACTTGAATGTTTATAAATCTCACAAGCACGTCCCAGTCCGCCCTACAACTTGCGTTGTAGTAAAGGTAGTAAGTTTTGAACGGTTGTACCAACCAATACTTTTTGCGCACTACCTCGTTATAAACGTGTGCACACAGTCACATCATGCATTCTGAATGTGTGGTTGGAAACTATACTACTCACTCAGATTTAATAAACAAACTATATGTCAAGTTACTGTAGTCCAAATCAGTCTAGATTAAACGTTCTGATTAGACTCACATATAATATTATTGATGCAAATGCTGTATTTCTTTTGGAAGCTATGCTATGATTCGTGGATTTCACATGGTTTCACTTCAACAACCCACTTGACATATTATCCTATAGCTATAAATAATGAAATGCTATTGACATATTTGTATGCCTTTCACAAACAGAAATATTAGGCATTTATCAACTACAAGACATGCCTTACTATGGAAGCTATTGAGCTGCTTATGGGGCTAGAAGAGCAATAACATTGTCAAATGATGCTATTTACAATTTATTGGAGCTATCTACAGTGACCATAATAAACAATGTGCAGGATGCTTCTCTCACTTGCCCACATGCTGTGAGATGTTGAGATTCTCCTCATAAAAAGTCACCAAGCCATTAGAAAGGTGTAAGATGTGTTTTGATGGATGGTTGACCGATTGACATTATTTATTCACAAGATAAATATATGAGACACAAATAATATCATGCTCAGCTTCGTCGCAGGAGCTCATATCTCTGTACAATCGTTGTTAAAGGAACACAATAAAGCACAAGAGATCATTTCCATTGTAGTCCTTTCAATGTATGGTGTTATTTAGATAAACTAAGTATCCTATTAATATTGTGTTTACACTACTTTTCTTCACTATTTTAATTGTTTACACCCATAAACATTTAAGAGAATGAAAAACACAGTATATACTCAAGACATTTCATCAGTAGCAGTAACTTGTTTCTATGACTAAGTTGGTTATGTGTGTTCACCTGAGTGTGTAGGAAATGGCAACTGCTCTCAGTGGCCGAAACCCAGGTGGACGTGGTGGACCCAACCGAAGTAAAGGTCGTATACTGGGCATCATCGATGCCATTCAGGATGCAGTCGGGCCTCCGAAACAAGCTGCTGCGGACCGGCGGACTGTGGAGAAAACCTGGAAACTCATGGATAAAGTTGTAAGTCAAGATAACTACAGTAATAATATTGGTAACCGGAAGGCTCGCCCCAAAACACACTTGCCCCCATTTCTTTGCACGGATCACTCGCCCCCAGCTGTTCTTGTATTTGTTTTTCACTGAGGTTAAGGTTAGGAATAAGGTTTAGTTTAGGGTAAGCATAGTTTTACTGAGGCTAAGATTAGGAGTAAGGTTAGGTTTAGGCATAATTTTACTGAGGCTAAGATTAGGAATAAGGTTAGGTTTAGGCTTAGTTTTACTGAGGTTACGTTTAGGAATATCTGGGGGCGACCGTTCCGAGGTCACCAGAGTTGACCCAGGGCGAGCGCTCTTGTATTCTAATATTATAACATGATAATACACACCAAAGTCCTCAGTGGGGATATAACTCTGAAGGGCTAAGAACACTCTTGTCTTGTACACTCTTCAGAGTTTCATTAACACTAGATTTATTGTGTACTGTAGTCTTCACTCTTTACTTTTTTCATGCAGAGGTTGGGTGAAGTTAATTGCTCACAGTGTACACTGTACACAATATGCCTAAACATGATATATGACCCCTTATTATAGCTTTGTAATATATAAATATATATGATCTTTATGGTATTTTAGCCATGTTAACTTGCATATTAGCCTTTCTCTGCTGTCAGCAATACTGCAATAATACCAGGGAATAGGATAGTAACACTAGCGGATTTAAAGAGAGACTGTTTATCTGAACTATTCAAAATGTTATTTGCGTAATGCTGCTAATATTGTTGTCCGTTTTAATGCAATATATCCTGTAATTTTCATATGGCCAAATCACTTGATAACATTTATCATGCACAATTACACACCAATTCTGGTTACTCTTACGTGTGCCAAATCTAAACAACCCTTCAGCCAATTGCTGTGATGTAGTGCAGTGGGCCTCAAACATTTTCATGTCAACAGTCCCAATGTATATGTATTTGGCCACGGACCCCCATCTGAAAAGATTCTGTGCCAGAGACCCCCTTAAGACAAAATTTGTGTTGTTACAAATCTTCAAGATTATTCTTCATTTTTCAAATAAAATTCATCGCAACATGTTGTGATCTTGTAGATCGGCTATTTTTGAATTACCAAACATAAAATAGGGTAAAGTATTTAAACCGTTTTGATGCCATCATTAACTCATTTTGCTGCCGACCCCCTGACTGAGCTTCAAGGACCCCCTGGGGGTCTGCGGAACTCACTTTGAGAACCACTGATGTTGTCAACTTTGCTAAAGTGTGGAGCTTTCCATGAGCTCCTAGTGATTATTGCTGTGTTTTGTCACAGGTCCGCCTCTGCCAAAATCCCAGGCTCCAGCTGAAAAACAGCCCACCGTACATCTTGGATATTCTACCCGACGCCTACCAGCACCTACGGTTAATATTGTGCAAATATGAGGAGTGCCAGAGACTCACTCAGCTCAGTGAGAATGAATACTTTAAAATCTACATTGACAGCCTCATGAAGAAATCCAAACGGGCCATCAGGCTCTTCAAAGAGGGCAAGGAGAGGATGTACGAGGAGCAGTCACAGGACAGGTAAGAGAAACGTATTTACACACATAGAGTGATATTCTTTCTGGATGGTTACATTACATTTTAGTTTAATTTCCTCAGCAGTAGGACTGAAAGTGCTGCGGCCCATGACTTGTGTGCACCGGCCAGGTACCAAGATGATTCTCTCATGTGGAAAAACAGTTTAAAAAGGCATTTCAAGGTTGAGCGTAGCCAAGGCAAGATGTGCAATCGACTATCAAAATAAGTAGAGGCGCTTTGGCCGATTTTCACTCCAAAGGATTCGATTGGTGCTCGCTCTGCAATTTAATAATATCGTTTTGCATCTTTGTATCAGGGCTAAACATTCTCCCCTTCCTTGCCACACACACACGAGAACAGTTTTGACGTGGGTTTTAATTTTGGAAATATTCAAATTTTCCCCTTTCGCACAAGATCGGTATTGGCCGATCGTGAGGAAAAACAATAGGTGATCGGGATCAGTCCCAAAAAACGTGATCGGAGCACCTCTAAAAATAAGTTTGAAGGCATTTTACAGTAATATAAAGGAAATGCCTTTAAGGTAATATGAAAAGATCCCTCACCGTGACTGTGGACACATTTATTTTGGAAGAATGCTGCAGTGTGGACTTGTTTTAGAACTCAATGCCTTTTTAGTATAAAATAATAGACACAGGATATGAGTTGTTACCGGGGCTTGCTATTCCATGGGCTCAATTCATTGCTCACTCAAAAGCATTGCCATGGAGACATGAATGGTGATGACTCAAACTTCATTGTGAAAAGCAGTTACATTTTTCTTTGTGACTTCTTTTTTTGTAAACTTAAGAGGTAAGCTAAACGTTATGGCTGCAAATGAGTTTGGAAATACTTTGATATGATGAAAACCTAATGAAATTCCGAAACATTGTGTCACACTCTGACCCACACCACACACTGACCTCTATCACACATTGTATTTCTTAAAGATGGAGTGCCATGATTTTTTTTCCCACCCTAAAACATGATCATCAGGTCTTATTGTTATATAAGGAGGAAGAAGTATTTGTTAAAATACAAAAATTGTGGCACTCCATCTTTAATATATAAAAAAAACTATGGCTATTGAGATATCACAATTTTACCATTTTGGGGGTAGTCTTGGCAGAGCGTACCCATCTCATCTCATTCAATATCTGACATGATACTGCAGATTAGCATTGGGAGAGTACTGATATATTTAAGCAATAATAACGACAGGAGAGGGAATCAAACCAGTGATATTTGATCATAGGTCAGCACACCTATGCCATTATCACAGTACAGCACAACCTTTATTGCAATTACTATACAATGTACAGGTATCTACTTCTCTATCTGTAAATCCAGAAATTGCTGTGTCTGTCTGTGTCCGTTTATGCCCAAATATGGAGATCCATGGATGCGTCATAGATTTAGATGACTGACGTCTGTCACAGATTGACCTCCAAGTCCTCTGATAACGGCCACTGCACTAAGTACTCTGACAAAGCCGGGTAATGGTTTCAATCTTTGATTTCAAGGACCCCTCGATTTGAAAAGATGATCTTTATGGTAAAATCCTCAATGTTATATTAGCTCTGGTTACAGACCTGTAACCAGTGGTGGAAAGTACATTTACTCAACTACTGTACTTAAGTACAATTTTGAGCCTTGAGGTATTTCTTTTTACTTTACTGGAGTAATTCAAGTTTTCAGTACTTTTATTTCTCCTCCCACTACATCTCAGAGGCAAATATTATACTTTTACTCTACTACAATTATTTGAAAACTGTACTAGTTACTAGTTCCTTTGAAGATTTTGATTATTATTACAAAACTAAAAATTAGCCACTTCAGCCCTATAAACCTTTTGGCATTTTGAAAATAGCCGATCTACAAGTTCAAGCTCACAATGTGTGCGACACAGTGATGAGTGCTTTCTACTTTTGGTACTTTTTAAAGGGCATTATACGTTTGTACTTTTACTCAAGTACATTTTTTATTCCAGACTTTTACTTGTAACAGAGTATTTCTACATTGCAGTATTGATACTATGAGGTACTTCTTTGGGTACGTTTTCCACCACTGCCTGTAACAGTCCATCTGGTGCCTAATCTATAGATTATTTAGCTACAAGGACTCCTGGGTTTCCCCTGCCTGGACCCCATGCTGAAAACCACTACACTAGAGATTAGAAAGCAAAACCAGCTATGGCAGCTGTTGCTACGTAATAGAAGTAAGCTAAATCAGGTGGATGTCTTCCGAGTGCAATTATATGGAGGACTTTGGCACTCATTACAATGCCGTTCAGCCAATCACAATGTGAGTTCGGAACTTACTGTGGTATAATGAGTATTGTTGAAGAGCTTCAAAGTCTTAGCTTAAACGTTGCTGTTAAAATCATTGTCCAACATTACATGTAAGCTGAGGCAACCTGATAATAATTTAGATGATGGTGATGATGATGATGATGATGGTGATGATGATGATGATGATGAGTGAGATATTACTGTGGGGTGACAGAAAGGACACACACACACACTCCATCTCCTCCTGTCACGCAGCTACTTGGTGACATTGCCCCCCTTACAGTCGCCGCTGCAAGCTGTGACATATTGGACAGAGGTTTTGGTTTGTGGCCTGTCATGCGAACTTAAATCATCCCACATAGTGATCCTTATGCTGCGTTGGAGGGCACACAGCACAGCCACGGGCTCCCATCGTGAATGGAGGGCAGAGAGAATTGGGTGAGAGGGAACGTGGTATTTTTAAGTGGGGCAATGAGACAGGCAGTTGTTTTTGGGAAGTGTCACACGCGGAGAGGTGCCACTGGCCTTTTTCTGCTGCTGTAGTCATCATTGTATAGGGCAGGGGTTTTCAACCCTTTCTGCTGCTGTAGTCATCATTGTATAGGGCAGGGGTTTTCAACCCTTTCTGCTGCTGTAGTCATCATTGTATAGGGCAGGGGTTTTCAACCCTTTCTGCTGCTGTAGTCATCATTGTATAGGGCAGGGGTTTTCAACCCTTTCTGCTGCTGTAGTCATCATTGTATAGGGCAGGGGTTTTCAACCCTTTCTGCTGCTGTAGTCATCATTGTATAGGGCAGGGGGTTTCAACCCTTTCTGCTGCTGTAGTCATCATTGTATAGGGCAGGGGGTTTCAACCCTTTTCATATCAAGGTCCATTATTTATTCGGCATTTGAGCAACAGACCACCATTTGATGAGATTTAGCCTCTCAGACCAAAGACATAGAACATCTTGTTGTCATTGGATAGGATTTTGTCCACAATTCCATGGTGTACTATCGATTGATTGTTTGATTGATTGAAATATTTATTAACAGTTTGCAGAATTACAGTACATTTCAAGCACAAACTCAATACAAAGGCTGTTAACTGTGAGTGGACGACCCAATTAAGCATTACACTTGTTTACAAGAGGGTCCACCATGTTCAATTCATCAAATCAAATTCGATGGTGGTACCATAGGAGAGATAACAGGCATTGATCAAAATAATAATTATTCTACATTCTCTAATTGTGTTACGGGTCCATTTGGTTTCATTTTACACTCTCAAGAGTTAAAGGGTCCAATTGGTTGCCTACTTTCCAACAGTTAGCTAGGGACCACCTGGAACCCACTCAAGGACCACTGGTGGTCCCCGGACCACTGGTTGAATGAAAACCACTGATATGGGGAGTCTTACTCAAATATATGCATTGATGTTCAGATGTCAGATCTCACAATGCAGATAATTAAGTTACATTTGACCAGAAATCACCAAACTAAATGTTTATGAATGGTTTAATGGGACTAGTTAGGAGACAACATTGAATGTTATAGTCTACATTTCATTTGAATTATCACAACACAAATTGCCTTTGGGCTTGCATGATTTCCTCTTTAACAATGGGGCTAAATGCATTATGATC
The DNA here is from genome assembly GCF_951216825.1 of Electrona antarctica. Lineage (NCBI taxonomy): Eukaryota > Metazoa > Chordata > Actinopteri > Myctophiformes > Myctophidae > Electrona > Electrona antarctica. The sequence continues at coordinate 14,013,039 of NC_136789.1, forward strand.
ACTTAGTGTTGACCAGAATAATGGATGTAGAGAGAGATACAGACAACGTAGGAACCACATAAAGTAATAAGGCAATAAATGAGAGATGGAAAACTACTTTTCAGAAACAATATACTGACAAAAACACATGAAAACATGGACTATCTATCCAGTCACCATCTCTTGTTTATGATCAGATTTTGCAACACACATATTCTTATACCGATATAGCATGAAATAAAAAAAATTTCTTAGATTTTATTTTGTTACACATTTGATCTTGTAACATGAGAAATAAATATGCCAAAAGTGAGAGAGAAAGGCTTCAGTGATTTTTTTTCAGGACTTTTCTCCATTGCCACCTGCACAGCGGAGGCAGGGAGGGGAAAATCCCCATGCACTTTACATCCTGTTCATATATTTCCTCTCTGGCTTCACTCTGAATGTGTCACCTAGTACCAGGGTCTCTATCTGCCTCTGTAGACCTCTCTCTGTGTCTCTGTCTCCCTCTGATCTTTGTGTCTCTGTCTCTCTATCTCTTGTTTTCATTAAGCTTTTGTCCTCCCTTGTTCTCTTTCCCTCATTAACTGCCCCTCCTCTATTGACTCCCAAAAGACTGTGCTTGTGTTGGCGCAGTATGTCTTTGGCATAAACACGAACAGCATGCAACAACATACAAACAGCGCACATAATTACCATACTTGAAAGGCGAAAGGACCATAATGCAGTCACTGACTCACTGCATTTCAGAACTCAATGTTGTTGACAAAAGCCTGTGCCAAATGTATGCTATATAGATGGATCTGATTACCAGCACTTTCAGTTTTTTGGGATTCCAAGTCACATCTCATACTGTATCTGCTTCTGTCTTATCTTCCCTTTCTTTTGCCAAGAAATATCTTGGAAGAAGACGGAAGAGAGGGGGAAGGAGATAGAGGAAGAGAGGGTGTTGATGAGGAGTGTTGTAGCATCCGTTCATTTTATACCTTTTCCATAATTGGCCATTAATATAAAGATGTTATTTATATTGTAATTAGTTTGAACACACTGTAGCATGCTGTTATATATTTGTTTTCTTGCCATTAAGAGTAAAACAAGTCCTTTTCTCTCACATTGCAGGACAGTGATCAAATTCTGGAGTTTGTCTGTTATTGCGAGTCAATATTTATAGTTCCATGATTTAAATACCCTGCTGCTTTGTCCATGTGGCTGCTAGATAATCATGTGGAGATGTATTGCCATGACAAATTTTCTATGTCTGTGTGCGTGCATGCCCTGTGTAGAAGACATTGTATAATCCAACCACATCAAATGACAGTAAATAAGGACAGGCTATAAATGGTTTGTAGCGTTAATAGTGTGAAGCTGGAACCTAAACGTACAAAATATTTCCTCACTCTATTTCAAGCCAAGTCAAACACATTTTAGACGTCAGAAGTAGGATTCAACACAAATGGAAGAGGGCATCATATTGGACACGTCTAGACATGCACACTTCTGCTCACATACTTTTGACTTTTAGTTTCTACACACACTGCCCAGTTCCCTTCACGCGTTACATTGCTGTCTGAGTTAGTTAAGTTTTTCATTTCTAATATCCTCTCGGGTACCGAGTTCCCATTTCTCAACAAAATCCCCTTTTATTCCTTTGTAATGTCTGAGGATTTGGTGCTCTCATTTTATTATTAACCACTTCCAGTTGAACCCTAGAGTCCCCGTTCTGGGCATTTGGTAATAGGCGAATGTTCGTAAAAAAAATGTGAAAATTGCTGTTCTACGAGGTCATGCAACGTTGCAATGGCTATTTTCTGCAAAGATATTTGTTGTAGAGGGGAAATAGGAGGGGGCCAAATATAGACCCCTGGAGGACCCCACACAGTTAATGATGTACAGTAATTTTGCACTAAAGGTGGTTGCACACTGGCCGCGTTTTTCAGAAAACCGATGGCAAATCGCTGCTAAAAATACGAAAAACGCCAGTGTGCAACCACCTTTTTGCTGTTAAATAAAAGGCCCATGAGAGTTCATTATAGATATCCCACCTTGCCCAAACTGCCCATGGGCACGCGGACGGATGGCAATATAACATCCATGATGTGGCAAGGGCTGTAAAACTCTGGAATTAAGGAGGTGGCTGTCACTTTGTTTGAATCACACCCAAGTAGACACTCAGGGGATCAAGAGAGCTTGGTCTCTAAGTCAAGATCAATACTCATCAATGTTTGTTTTTGAGGGAAACCCTCAAGGAAGTGCAAGGAGGAGCAGAAAGGCTCGCCCTGCCTCCTTAGTTAGACAATAATAGCAAAACTTAGATGATGTATTTTACAGCTTAATAGTACAATAAATATCCTTTGACAAAGAGAAAGAATTCTTAATATTTGGGTTTGTTTCTTTGAAGAACCAGCAGAGCTAAAGCTTGATTTTTACTTAGTTACATGCCAGTGTTGAATGCCGTATATAGCAGATATACAAGCTCCACGTGTCAAGAATGTGATGCGTGTGTGGTGACTCGTGAGCTTGTATATCTGCTATTTACTGAGCACGACACCAGCACGCAACTATAGTATAAACTAGAAAAAGTGCCCTTCTGGGCACAGGTCTCCACCAGGAGGATAGGAGTGTGGGTGTGATGTTTGGCAAAATGTTTGGAGCAATGTGTGTGTGTGTGTGTGTGTGTGTGTGTGTGTGTGTGTGTGTGTGTGTGTGTGTGTGTGTGTGTGTGTGTGTGTGTGTGTGTGTGTGTGTGTGTGTGTGTGTGTGTGTGTGTGTGTGTGTGTGTGTGTGTTCATGTGGCATTTCTTCCTCGGCCTAGTGGGAATGTGCGTGCACAATTTCACGGAAATCACACAATGTGTTCATGATTTGCCGCATTTTGTTTGAAACTGAGCACTCCTGCGAACTTTGGAAGCCAATCTTAGCCAATCAGGATGGAGTCTGAGAAATCTGAAAGACCCGTTTTGTTGAATGGCTCTAGAGAGACTGTGTACCAATTTGCGTGATGTTTGGACAAAATCTGTAGGTGTACTGTCCAAAAACTTGTTTTGCACAAAGCGCCTGTTGGCGCTATAACAGGCCGCTCTGGAAATTTTGGGGAAGAGGTTCATCGTTGCCATCCAGGGAGTGTGTGTGCAAAATTTGGCATCGACCGGGTTAACTGTGCCGGAGATTAGCTGTTCACGGACGGACGGACGGACGGACGGACACACGGACGGACGGACGGACGGAGTGCAAAACATACTCTCTCCCCATGCCTTCGGCCTGGTGGAGACAATGAGGCTTAAGCAGTTACGCATCTGGTATGTTGGCTGCTCAAGGGACATGGCCATGTCCGCATGTGTGGCCTGCTGTGTCTTTGTGGCACTGGTCTCGCACACGTCTGTCTCTTAACGCGACTGATTAGCCGACGGGCGGGTGGTCACCCCCGGAACCCTACCCCATGCAGGCTGCACCCCATTTCTGAGCAGCTGATGTTGTCTATCTTCACTCCCCCACCCCTTGTATTATATCCTCCCACTATTGTCCCAGACTAGCTCCATCTGACCAGCTGATCCCCCTCTCCCCCACGCTGTGTTTTTGCGGTCCACATGCTGCACCGCAAATGGACGTGATAGGAATATGAACCACTTTCACCCCAGTGTCCCAGATTTGGACATTATAGGTGGACATTTTCAAATGTCAATCTTTACAGCGTTTTAATAGTAAAAAATAACTGTTCCACACGTGTTAAAAAATAGCCCATCTTTGAGCTCACAAAGCGCTGCAATGCCACACGTTGCAAGCTTGTCAGTTTTGGCTATTTTTTAATAGCTTGTGTATAAAATAGGGCTTAAAGTAATGAAGCACCTCAAGTAACGGACTGAGTTAGAGAAATGGATGAAAACAAGGAGGAGGAGAAGAAGAAGAAGAAGAAGAAGAAGAAGAAGGAAAAACTGAATCCCAAACAATCATAAGATAATGTGTTCTTGTTTGAAATGGTACAGGGTCTTTGAGTTAATTGTAATTTATTTCCTCTGGGATGATATTTGCCAGTAAAGAATCCAGGGACAAACGCGTTCTATTTAACGATTCTCACTATTGTTATGAATGAGAACGCTTTACCCTCTGAACCTGCTCCAAATTTTATTTTAATTAGGCAGATTAGTTTCTCCAACACTCTCCCTAGGAGGCCCTTTGATTAAGCGCTTTCATTTTCCAAATAAACCTTTGGCACCTGAGCACCGTAGCAATGATTAGACTCTGTGCACTAGCAAAGGGGGATCAGTCACCTTGCTTGAAAATGTTCCTTATTTATATATTTTGTTTTTTGCTGAGCCCAGAAAAAGCTCCATTCAATCCCCCCGCACTTGAGATCAAACACAGCATGGACAATTCATCATACACGTCGGCATTAAAGGGACAAAGCAGCTCACATAATGCTTTATTTATCTGGGGTTATGCTTCACGAGATGAAATCTTTTCTCTCCGGAGGGAGACCTGCAGCTGCAGCACAAAATGACATTGACAAACACTAGAGCCGTGGCGTGGCGTTCATAACTCTCCGAGGTGAAATGGATCAATTCACTACAGTATATGAGATGTCGTTTGCCCAGACCCAGCTGTATAACATACCGTTTTTCCTCCGTGAAGGAGCTGCCCCCGAATGTCGAGATGATGACTGTAATATTAAAATGCTTATTATGCAATTGTTTAGAAAACCCTTGATTGAAAGTTTTTTGTGGCAAGCATCTGACTTTAATATGTCAAGGAAAATGCCTTCTTAAATTGAATCAGGGAACAATCAATACATTCATTTATTGGTCGGGGTGTAAATCAGCATTGACCGCTATATTGCATGAGTCATGGCTGTGGTTTGAAAGTCAAGCGCTTGCCGTTAATGCACATGCTGATAGCTAAAACAAATTGTATTGCAGTGTCTCAAACAGTGGCTCCAGCCATATACATATTTGTTTATGCAAAATGTTCATATTGTAAAATTTGCCAGATAGTGTTTTATGGCAGGGATAAAAAAAACATGTCTTAACACGACATTTGGCATTCAGTGAACTCTTTAAACCAAAGCAGCTCGCACTGCCATGAGGTCATATGTTTTTAGCACGGGCGGCCTCAGTGGGAACTCTCTTCTTGTGCCTTTCCAAGATGTAGCGACAGAGCATGTCTGAAGTGATTTGCACAGCAGGACATTTTATAGCCAGCCTTGACAACTGTGCCTTTAGCAGCTTCCTAAAGTAATTGTCTGTAAATCAGAAGGATTAAAAGTGCACCCGAGCCTTTTTGCCACATGAAGCATAGAGAGAGATATGCTGGAGAAAGAAATCAGTCAATCCATTAGCTTGCTAAATGTGATTATGAAACATCCCTTGGATGTTGCGTTCCAGAAATGCGTGACAATTGTGACGAGGTCCTAATTTCTTTTTCTAGGAAAAATTATTCATGCACAAAATCAGTTCTCTGATCCAAAGATAGTCTCCTTCAGTGGTGGACATATCTAACGCTGTGGTTCTCAACCTTTTTTTGGATCAGGGATTCAGGGCCCTCTTGAAAAGTAAGTGTTGGCCGTGTTAAGTGGTCAGCGCATGCATGCATTTTCAGAGCAGGTTTATCACAATTAAAACTCCTTTTCCAAGGTTTTAAAGACAAAAATACAATGAGATTACATTTTTCATTCAACATTATTTGGGGGCCCACTTACAATATCCCCACGGCCCACCAGTAGGGCCTCAGCCCGCAGGTTGAGAACCATTGATATAATGGAAGGTAGGGCTGCACGTCCTACACAAAATGATCTATCGATCTTGAATTGGCTGCGACATTTGTGAATTTTTTGGTCGGGTCAGTTTGCTCTGGGATTGATTCATAGTGTGAAGTTGTGAACAAATGCTCATCCCCCTCAATGAGTTAGTCTCCGAAATATGATCCAGACTAGAGATTCTAGAACATCAGTGGTATCGAAAGTGTCCTTTGAAGGGCCTCTTCTACTCACCAATGCAGACTGTAGGCGGACGGATTGTGAGACTGTTGGTGTGGGTGGAGTGGCTGAGCATGACTAAGGTAATGCCACAGGAAATGATGAATAGGCACTCAATGGTCAACTTCTTCATACCCTGCCGGTTTGAACATGATATATTTTTAAGCCATTGTCATCCTTTTGCAATTGCTATCGTTCTAAGATGTTCCCAAAGGTTCAATAATTTTCCAAAACAGCACATCTCCAAGCTCACAACACGCCTTCTCCTTGCTATATTACCACTACACCGCCGTGCAAAGAAATATGAAATTCTGCTTGCATTAAATGTATTTTATTCAAAGAATACGAATAAGAATACTTCCTCGATCCGACATTGTCTCTGTCGGGTGGAAACCTCATATGTCCAAAACAGTTACTTTTCAGGATTAAAATACTAAAACTGAAAATGATCAGATCGACAAGCTCAAAAGAAACTTTCAAGCTTGTAGATCCACTACTTCTGTGTGACGCTGTAGTATGATCAAGTAGGGTTAATTTATGAAAAACACGAAAAGTTAAAATATGGAGATAAGTGGTTTCTGCCAGACAGCAACATACAGCATACAGTACACGTGTAACTAAGGGTGTATAACAGGATGCATTCGATGAGCAACGTGTGTGCGTGCGTGCGTGCGTGCGCGTGTGTGAGACTGTGCGTGTGTGTGTGTGTGTGTGTGTGTGTGTGTGTGTGTGTGTGTGTGTGTGTGTGGGGTGTGTGTCTGTGTGTGTGTGTGTGTGTGTGTGTGTGTGTGTGTGTGTGTGTGTGTGTGTGTGTGTGTGTGTGTGTGTGTGTGCGACTGTGCGTGCATGTGTGTGTGTGTGTGTGTGTGTCCAGAGCATTCTGGCGCGGGGAGCTGCTGATGTCACAGCAGAGCATGTGTTGACCCTGGGCTGGGATGAGTAAAGCTTCCAGAAAGTAGAGCCATCTGTGGAGGAAGCAGAGCACCATAGGAGGAAGTGAAACGAGCTTCAGTCAGGAACCAAGAGGTTAAGATCACGGGTGTGTGTGTGTGTGTGTGTGTGTGTGTGTGTGTGTGTGTGTGTGTGTGTGTGTGTGTGTGTGTGTGTGTGTGTGTGTGTGTGTGTGTGTGTGTGTGTGTGTGTGTGTGTGTGTGTGTGTGTGTGTGTGTGTGTGTGCGTGCGCGACTGTGTGTGTGCGACTGTGCGTGTGTGTGCGTGTGCTGCATGTGTGTGCCACATGTGTGTGTGTGTGTGTGTGTGTGTGTGTGTGTGTGTACACACACACATGTGTCTGTGTGTGTGTCACTGGAGAAATGGTTGTTTTTAGTATGGTTTTCCTTAAATAATTAGAATTATGATTATGAAAAAACTCGGTAGGTTAGGTGTAGGATTAGGCACTATTTAGAGTAGACGTATTAGAGAGTGTTAAATTCAGGGCACGCCGAAAATAGGGATATGGTTGAAAATAATAGTGCCAACGGAATTCATAAATGGCCATGCTAAAATGTCGCAAGTGTAGTAATTGACACATGTGAGAGGGTGTGTGTGTGTGTGTGGGGGGGGGGGGGAGGTTGTCGCTAGGTTGGCCCACTGCTCTGTGACTAAGGTTTTCTCCCAGTCTCCTACTGACACCCAGCCTGTGGAATGGAGCAGGGTTCCCACCACCATGCAGCCAGTGGTGAATTAGTGGGTGCAAATGTTTTCCCCAAACTCGCCCACTCCAGTCCAGTGATGATCTGTTATGACTAAGCAAAGTGTCATGGCGTCAGACATTGAATAATTATGATGTGATGTTTTGTAAAGAAAACAAGGGGTGCTTTTTTCTGCCATTATTGACAGTAGAGAGAGAGAGAGAGAGACTGGGGCAGAGGAACGGATTGATGTGCGGAAAACGGTCCGCCCGGCCTGGTAGTCGAATCGTGGATTCGTTGCTTTGTCCGGCATTAGAGCCCACCCTACTATGTATGTGGTACGCCCCCTACCCATTTGGCTATCGGCCCACCCCATATGATGTATGCAGTCAAATTAGACAACAATAGCTCATACGTCATACTTAGTTTGCATAGAACTCGACACATTCATAATGTGAAGTTGGTTCTCTGTGTGTGTGTATGTGCGTGCGTGCGTGCGTGCGTGCGTGCGTGCGTGCGTGCGCGTCTCTGTCTATCTCTGTTTGTCTGTGTGTGTCCCAACAGGTGTGTTATTCTAAATAGCATGGATATAAATGGTCCACGTAGGACAGTGGACACTGGACACTAGTACCACAGTAGTATAATGGGTTCCAATTCTATCTAGAGTTAATAATGAGACTGACTTGGTCCCTTGCAGAGAGTTTCCCCCGTCAGATTCTCAAAGCCAGTGGTTCTCAAAGAGGGGTCCTTGAGGGACCAGTGGGTCCCCCAGGCTAAATTACTAGTAATTTCACGTTCACCGAAAATAGCAGATCTACAAGCTCATAAAATGGTTAATATACTGTAGCATCAAAATCAGTTCAACCACCGTAACCCTGTCGCTGCGCATTGTGAGCTTATAGATCTGCTATTTTTTTAACATTTTGAAAAGATCTTGAAACAATAATGAGCAATTTGGAATAATCAAACCAAAACAAATCTTCTCTAATGTGGGCTCTCTACAAAACCTTTTCAGATGGGGGTCCACGGCCAAATACATAGCAATGTAGGTAGGGGTCCTCAACCTGAAAATGTTTGAGAACCATGCACTGCTCAACATGCTCTCCTGCCCATCTCCTCTGAATATTGACTCCATTTCCCAGCACGCATCAGGACAATTATATGTGATTTCGTCCTCCTCAGTCTCACCATCCATTTCCCGCTCAGTGCTTCACAGAGAGGATGAACGAGTTCACCACTTAAGCCCTATACTTTTCCGTGTGACAAATGGCATACAATAGCCAGTCTACAAGCTCACAACACTGTGTACGTTGTGAGCTTGTAGATCCACAATTTGTGAATGCCCAAAAATATGGACATCAGGTGAATATCCAATCGTCATGGTCTGAACTGACCACACCTTTTGTAATCTTCATTACGCTGCTCTGTTGCTCTCACTTATTCTGTACATTTTGTTTGCAATTGTATTTAATTAATAGCTTTTAGAAGCTTTTTTCACTCTTTCCCTTCTTCCCCTTTCTCTCTCTCTGTCTTTCTTAATGGACTATACCGTCAATCTATTTGCTCCGCGAGTGATCTGCAATCGACTGAATAATTGATGCTAATAATGCTCGATAGAAACAATTAAAATTGATTGGCTGGGTGCTGCTGGTTTGGTTCCTCCCCAATATACTTCCTGTCTTCTCCTCCCAACATCCCCTTTATTCTCTTGTACTAGAAAAAAAGCACGTGGCTGTAACCAGTGGAGTTCTGGACAGAAGTAGTATTTGTTTGAATGAGTAATTGTGTAGGCTACATATAGATAGACTCATACCACGGATTCACTGACGCATGTCTGTTCCATGTCTCACAGAGGGGAGACATGGAACAGAAAGATTCATATTGATTATTAGAAGAAGTGGAGACACATGTGAAGGTGGAAAAGTAAATGTTTTCCTAGCCAGAGCCGTGAGCGATTTTTGCAGCAAGGTTTTTAGACAATTGGACAACGGCTTTGCTCTCAGTTTGTAGTGCGCATGCATACAGGTTGGCTGGACCACTGGACCGGGCTTCAATTATAGTAGAGAAGATTCTACTCTTTCTAGCTGTTTGTTTCCCCATCCATCCATCCATTCATCCATCCATCCATCCATCCATCCATCCATCCATCCATCCATCCATGCATCCATCCATCCATCCATCCATCCATCCATCCATCCATCCATCCATGCATGCATGCATGCATCCATCCATCCATCCATGCATCCATCCATCCATGCATCCATCCATCCATCCATCCATCCATCCATCCATCCATGCATCCATCCATGCATCCATGCATCCATCCATGCATCCATCCATGCATCCATCAATCCATCCATACATGCATCCATCCATCCATCCATCCATCCATCCATGCATCCATGCATCCATCCATCCATCCATCCATCCATCCATGCATCCATCCATGCATCCATCCATCCATCCATCCATGCATCCATCCATCCATCCATCCATCCATGCATGCATCCATCCATCCATCCATGCATCCATCCATCCATGCATCCATCCATCCATCCATGCATCCATCCATCCATCCATCCATCCATCCATGCATGCATCCATCCATCCATCCATGCATCCATCCATCCATGCATCCATCCATCCATGCATCCATCCATCCATCCATCCATCCATCCATCCATCCATCCATCCATCCATCCATCCATGCATGCATCCATCCATCCATGCATCCATCCATGCATCCATCCATCCATCCATCCATCCGATATTGCTGTTATCGGTCAATATCGGTATTGGCAAATAATACTGACATTAACCGATGGCAGTAGCCGATATCTATCTGTTGTTAATAAGCATACATTTTGCAGTTGGTTATCTGTAGTCTACCAAGCTGTAGTTTCAGAACATGTATTTCTTGCATTGAAAAAGTATTTGTTTCCCAGGCACAAAAGGGGGAAATAAAAACAACAAAAACGAAGTAGACATACTGTATATCGGTATCAGTATCGGCTATCGGCTAAATTGTTATTTTAAACATCGGTATCGGCCAAGAATGTCCATATCGGTGCATCCCTACAAAGAAGCGAGCATCCCAGGCCACGGTGCAACGTGGCTGAGGCACTGAGGCAGCCTTCAGGGCTACCGCAGGCCTGTGATGGACATCTCATCTACGCCACAGTCCCTGATATAATCCATTACAATCCCCAAGGCCACTCCACCCTATCTACACTTATCAGCAGGAGAAACACACACACACACACACACACACACACACACACACACACACACACACACACACACACACACACACATACACGTCTGGCCCACGCCTCTCCAGCACAAAGGATCTCTCTAGGGCTCCTTCATTTTCTTTGCTGCCCATTTTCTGCTCACTGCCCAAATCCTACAACAAAGTGTCTAGCTCCATTATCTGGGCATCAAACTAGCCTGGACCTTAACAATCATCATGCCCGAGTCTCCCATCCTCCAGCCTTGACCCTTAACCTCCAGTCTTTAGGATCATCACTATCTCTGGATCCAATAAGCGCTTTATATCTCAGACAGGTGCATTTGCCACTATCCTCTCTCCCCTCCCCTGCCTACGGCAGTCGTGGCTGTCATGTTAAAGAAACAAAAAAGATCACATGTCATGTGGTAGGCCTATAGTTTATATTTGCAGTATTCGGCTATTGTTTTTGTGTTTTGATTTGCCACCTTTTCTGGCTTCCCGCGTTACATTCGAATAATAACAAGTCCTGTGTGGAATTGTTTGCAGTCTCGTGTTCTGGAGGGAATCTGCTAAAATGTGAACAATAGTCTTGTAAATGAGGATAGCGGTGATGGCTTTCAGGTGACAGGAAAACAGAATGAGGCCGTTTTAGCCGAGCCATCTGCAGGTGTCATCACCACAATAACAGACAACGGCGCTCGCAGCGATGCTACAGCTTGCTCCTTTGCCAAACCCGGCAGCCGATTTTTACGCATAATTTGTCAGGTTGGTGTCAGGTTTCTTTTCAAAGGCGGTTGAAGTTCACACTTTAAAAGTCATGTGAGAGCTAACATCACAGTTACAGTGTGCCACAGCAGAGCCACCCAAGGGTACCTACTGCCTTGAGAAGGAAGTAGCCTGGAGTGAGCCTCCCACACACACACACACACACACACACACACACACACACACACACACACACACACACACACACACACACACACACACACACACACACACACACACACACACACACACACACACAGCAGCATGTGCCCATGCTACGCTACAGATACTGAACACATTAGCCCTAATGAATGGGCCGGCTTTCCTGGGGCGCTGTCAACGTATTATACAACCATTCTACTGGCATAGGGCATGGAAAGGACAGAGTAGTAGAACCCTGTTATTTCACCCTGCCACAATCCTTTCAGTGGTAGTTTTATTTCGAAGGCGAAAGTCTCACAGGCCGGAAACCGGAAGTAAAAATGGCTGTGTAATGTCTTCCGCGATCTTATTTTAATTAATCCGAAACATACATTTTGTTACCGCGCTCATCAACGCTTTAGTTATGGGCCATGGATAAAGCTTGTTTTTTTTTTAAACAAAAATGCAATCTCGAAAATGAATCCAAGATAAATGGATTAAAAAAAGAAAGAAAACGGTTCTGCTGTTGGCAGATGGCAAGCTGATTTTCACTTCCGGTTATTTTCTGTTTACTCGATCACCTATTAGGGTCATTAGGACGGTAGGGACGAATGATAAAAAAGAAAAAACATGTCACAAAATGCAAGGCATCCTGCTTGTTGTTTTTGTTCTTTTGTGTGGTGATTTTAGTTGATGGCGATGAGGCTGCCTGGCTCCTACCCGGAGGTTTTTTGGCGTTCAAATCACAGCCATTATGTAACCATCTGCCTCCGTCTACCCCTGCGCCTCGGTGGACAGTTTAAGGCCGGGCCTCGGTTGATTAAAGGGCTAATGGTGACTGGAAGAGCATGAAATGACCGAGACCGGGCTTGGCACTGTCAGTGCAGGGCGGCAGGCACACATGGTGGAAAGTAACCAAGTACATTTCCTCATGTGCAATTTTGACGTATTTTTTTACTTTATCGTGTAGCATAAAGTAGTATTTCCAATTTTCAATACTTCAGCTTCTACTCGGCTTCTACTCTTCAGCTTCTATTCAGGGGCAATTATTGTAGTCCAATACAATTATTTGAAAACATTAGTTTCTATAGTTTGCAGATTTACATACATTAACCACTTCAGCCCTAAATGTATGTGGGCTATTTGAAAATAGTCGATCTACAAGAACTTGTAGGCCTAGATCTGCTATTTTCAAATTATTTTTACACATTAAAAAAGTCAAATGGACATGTTGATGCTTAATATTTTTGTACTTTCATTCAAGTACAGTATTTTTGTCTCCACCAGGCCGAAGGCATGGGGAGAGAGCATGTTTTGCACTCCTTCCATGTGTGAGTCTGTCTGTGTGTGTGTCCGTCTGTCTGTTACCAGCTAATCTCTGGCACTGTTAACTCGGTCGATGCCAAATTTTGCACAAACACTCCCTGGATGCCAACGATGAACCAAATCTTCGAGAACGGCTGTTATAGCACCACCAGGAGGCCGACTTTTGTAAAACACATATTTTGATATTACTCCTCCAGATTGCAGCATACAAATTATGTGAAATCTTTCACAGACTTTTCTACTATAGGCTGAGGAATATATCCCACCCTTTTCACATTGGCCTGTTATAGCGCCACCAACAGGTGGATTTTTGCATAACACATTTTTGGAACAAAATGCCTCATATCATCCAATCCAAGGCGTAAGAAGAAATGGCACCCTTTTCACAGTGGCCTATTACAGCACCACCAGGAGGCCACAACCTCACCTGCCCTGGTGGAGACCTGTGCTCCAAGGGGCACTTTATCTAGTTCCACATGGTAGCCCAAGCGTTTAATATGCAAAATCGATTTGGAGCCCAGGCGTTTAAAAGGAACTAGGCCTCTATTTGCAATATTTAAATATTTATTTTTGCACCGGCCTGCACCGGGCCATTATTTGGTTACAGTTCCTGTCGAGCATGTTTTTTACTGCAAAATTATACGGTATGGTGAACATATATTGCAGGCATAGTCTTTTGACTTAAGAGAGAGTGCATCACCACCCCAGGTGCAGCCACTATGATGCGCGGGCCGACCCGTAGCGCACAGGTCCCGTGGATTGAACCGTGGGGCGGGCGGACGGATATCCTAGATTCCGATGCAATATTAATTGCGGGGCAGCCGAGGCAGGTCAACCTATTCTGTCTGAATCTGTCACTCCCTTTCTCCTCCTCTCCTGTCTCTCTCTCCTCCTGGCTGGAATCATCGGATGTTGCGCTCAATGTGTTGCTAACCTATTTTATCAATTAACCTGTACACAGCTCAGCTGTGCACAGCCTAATTGATAAAAATAACAGCTGCGTCTAATATCCCCACTGTAGTTATGTCAACTTTATCTGTGAATGTGCCATAGGACAGTGTAGTGTCTACACAGTCCCCGCCCCCTTTATACGTGTGTTGTACAGTAGATTTGTATGTGGAGTTTTCATGTTCTCCCCGTGTGTCCCCTAGTATAATTTAGGGTAGGTACGCTCACAAAAACATGCAGTAATCCTGTTCTCTAAAATACCCTGGTCAGCCGGGGCGTCTTGATGGGGGGGAAAGGAATTAGTTGGAATAACGTGTTCCTTCCACGTCCATGTGTTTGCCTATTGTGACATACCCAGAATTGGGACGCTAGGGTTGAAGTGGTTATGAGATGAGATACACTTTATTAATCTCCAAGGTTACAGCAGCATGGAGTAAAATAATAAATAAAACGAAAACAACACAAACAATATACTCAACAACACTCATAAATCCTTCTCAAACATACACGCACATACTCACAACCCCGACCCTGCACATCACCACACACAAACGTGCTCACACGCGAGCAAACCGAGTTTATAGTTTATACAATTATCCATCATCTGTCTCAAATTTGCACACACATTATTTGAGTGAAGTTGCTTTCTTTACTGCGCATGCCATTGCATTACCATGGTTTGGTATGGAAGCTTAGCTTTGGGGAGACTCGCCAGTTGTCAGCCAGTTAGTGCGCTGAGTCTGATCATAGCATGAGAGGAAGGATAGCTCTTCTGCTCTGTTCTGTTCTTGTATTATTGACTCCTACTCTGGCAGACTGGCAGTGGCACATAATCATTCACACATCATGGACTACCGGGGTGTACACTACAGAACAATAGCAGATTAAGGACAGCTGTTGTAAATGTTTCATAGGCTATAGAATAATATTGTCCACATGCCTCTGACACACATGTTCATTAGGGGTATAACGATACATTTTAACAGTGATACGATACGTATCACGATACATGGTTAACGATACGATAGATGCACGATATTGGTTAATTCTGGCGATACGATTCAATGATTTAAAGATGAAGTGCCACATTTTTTGTATTTTTCCAGTTTTTATGTGTCTATGAGGTGACAGTACTTCATTAGACACCCTGGAGTCATTTTTATGAGCAATGGTGTATTAACTTTGTATTTAGGGTTTCTTCCTGGAGACTGAACCCTTGACAGTCAACGGGCCAATGAAATAAACAATAATAGTGACACCACATTATCAGCCCCTCCCCTAACCCCTCCCCCTTTTTTCATACAACTACAGCTGTGGTTGCGGCTTCAGTTCAGGTGGATCACCACCCATCACCACCCACCAGGCAAACCAGGAATACTTAATGACCTGGTGGGCGTGCCCACATAAAAACAACATTTTAACAAATACTGTAATAATATAGTTACAACTACATTAAGTTAAATCTCTCTCAAATGTTAAGAAACAGCTTTTTTTTTGTGACGCATGTTTGTGTAGCCTCCTGTAATAAGGTGTTGAGGGCATGAACCCCAGTCATCTCTATCTTTTGTTAAGCAATGAGCGATTAATCACCGTGGCTCTAAACAGACATTTGCATGCATCTACATTCTTGTATCTATTTATTTTATTACATAAGCTCCTTGTGGGTTGTAAGGACCCGCTTTCAAATCCAACTGTGCATGTCTCCACCTGTCTTTGCCCTAGGTTTGCTGTTTCTCTACACTCCTCTCTCAATAAAGCATAAAATACAACAACAATGAAATTATCTTAGAGGAAAAGAAAAAAGTTGTTCCTGCAAACTTGAAGGAAGAATAAAAAGTTGGTATGGGGCACTCTAAGTATATCGCACACACACACGCACACACGCACACTCGCACGCGCGCACACGCACACGCACACGCACACATACGCATACGCGCACACACACACACACACACACACACACACACACACACACACACACACACACACACACACACACACACACAGTCACACACACACACACACACACACACACACACACACACACACACACACACTCACACACACTCACGTAGCTTGTTATCAGCACCCCACAGGCAGTCTGCTCCCTTCCACACTCACACACACCTTGGGCAAAGTCACTCTGTTTAGTGTATGTGCACGTGTACTGTATGTGTATGTGTGTTGTTCCCTAGAGAGAGTGCACGGTGCACCAGCCCACTCTGTAATCTTGCAGGGAAATAGACAATTCCAGCAGTCCCTACCTTCTTCTTTAAACATCTCAGAATAGTATTACATTATATGATAATATGGCTGGATTATAACATGCAGTACAAGCATTTTTTTTCTTAGAAGGTTAGGGCTTTAAAATGCTGCTAATTTATAGGCAAGGCACGTTTATGTGTAGAGTACATTTACAATAACAAGGCACTTCAAAAAACATTACATAAAACATGAACTATTAAGACATCAAGACACAAAGTAATTTCAATACAATGAAAAAAGTAAAAAATAATGATTAGAGAATCTCAATAATAGGCAGCGGAAAACAGTTTTTATTTAAAAGAACTGAGAGTTGCAGCAGAACTGTCGTTTTCTGGGAGTTTGTTCCAGATATGTGGTGCATAAAAACTCTAAACCTGAAACATTCAATGCTTTATGAACCAACGGTAGTATTTTGAACTACTGTTTGACAGTCATGGAGTCAATGTACAGTATACACTAATGATCCACTTTCTTGGTAGATTAGTAGCGACTGTGGCTCAAGAGGTAGAGCAGGTCGTCCAATGATCCATGGGTCGGCGGTTCGAATCCCGGCTCCTCCTGTCTACATGTCGAAGTGTCCTTGGGCAAGACACTGAACCCCAAATTGCTCCCGATGTGCTGGTTGGTACCTTGCATGGCTTCCGCCGCAATCGGTGTATGAATGTGTGTGTGAATGGGTGAATGTAATGCACAATCTATGTAAAGCGCCTTGGATAAAGGCGCTATATAAAAATGCACCATTTAAAAATGCACCATTCTACTCGAGAGGCAGCAGCGTTCTGAATCAACTGCAGATCAATTTAGTAAGATACCTTTACAGTGCGTCTACTGAAGATGAATGCATGGACATGTTTTTCTTATGTTATGTTTAACTTTCTTATATACTGTAAGTACAAGTGCAAATGTAACTAAAAGTTGTTCAAATTAATTATTATTATATATTTTTTAACCTTTGTTTTTTTATCCTGGGGAGGTTGCTGAGCTTGAATGCTCTTTTTCCACAATGCCTTGCTTCACACTCACACATTAAAACCTGGGAGCTGACCAGTACAACCACAGTCTAATACTGTTGTACTGGGAGCTGACCAGTACAACCACAGTCTAATACTGTTGTACTGGGAGCTGCCCAGTACAACCACAGTCTAATACTGTTGTACTGGGAGCTGCCCAGTACAACCACAGTCTAATACTGTTGTACTGGGAGCTGCCCGGTACAACCACAGTCTAATACTGTTGTACTGGGAGCTGCCCGGTACAACCACAGTCTAATACTGTTGTACTGGGAGCTGCCCGGTACAACCACAGTCTAATACTGTTGTACTGGGAGCTGCCCGGTACAACCACAGTCTAATACTGTTGTACTGGGAGCTGCCCGGTACAACCACAGTCTAATACTGTTGTACTGGGAGCTGCCCGGTACAACCACAGTCTAATACTGTTGTACTGGGAGCTGCCCGGTACAACCACAGTCTAATACTGTTGTACTGGGAGCTGACCAGTACAACCACAGTCTAATACTGTTGTACTGGGAGCTGCCCGGTACAACCACAGTATTATACTGTTGGCCATTGAGCAGCTCCACTGGAGCTGTTGGGGGTTCAATGCCTTGCTCAAGGGCACGGTAAGCGGTGGCCATTCACTTCCCCACCCAGATGTTTTTCTGCCAGGTCTGTGGGATCGAACCGGGAACCTTTTGGTCCCAAATGCGCTCATCTAAAATGTAGGCCATCGCTGCTTATTGTGTTCTTGTAAGCTTCAAGGAATAACTGTTCCCTTTTCTTTTTCCTCCATTTTGTAGGAGAAACCTGACCAAGCTGTCCCTCATCTTCAGCCACATGCTTGCTGAAATCAAGGCTATCTTCCCTGGAGGACACTTCCAGGGGGACAACTTCAGGATCACCAAAGCCGACGCAGCTGACTTCTGGAGAAGATTCTTTGGAGAAAAGTATGCATGGCTCAATTCATCAGTTAACCAATCTCTCCATTATTTGTTGTGAAGTCTGCTGTCTGAAGCAAACAGTTTTCATACAGATCATTGGATAACAACCGACAATGACATTTACTCTGTCTAGTAATAAATACACCTTTTGTGTGTTTGACTAATAGTATATAAGTTGTTACTGTAATTTACTTAGTATCAAATTAGATTCCAACTATTGAATTATTTGCACAACTCTCTTAACACAAAGAATCCCTCGTACAGCAGTATTGGCTTGTACAGTGTAAGGGCAGAACCATTTTGGTTGTGATAAGCAGCCTTTTTGTACGTGCACCGTGCTTTAACATACATGATGTAGCACCATCAGCAGGCCTGGAATTTCATCATTTTAGGGGCAAGGCCACTTGGCATTTAGTGTTGTCCTTTGCCTAGGTCGACTCCCTTTAGCCCAGAAAGAGCAGTGAGATTCAGAAGCTGGAGTAATTAAATTTGACATGCTCTTTGACTAACAGTTGCATAATAAGAGAGTGAGAGAGAGAGATTTCTTGAGTGATTGTTTAGTGAAGGAAGTGGCCTGTGTGACACTGACAGTATGGTCCACAGAGCCCAGTATTCCCTCAATAGGAAAAAAGTTCACCACATACTGTATTTCGAATTGAGTGAAGATACAGTATAACATAGTCAGGCTTGTTCAAAAATAGAAAAAGACAAACAAATTTGTATTTTTCTTTAATCATGACAACAACAACATTTGGCAATTGGCCTCAGCTTAACCCATTAAAACCGGGAAATCATCTGTGTCATTTTAGATTTCAGTGTTACTGGCTATACAAAAATTGCAGATGTACAAGCTCACACCGTGCCACTTTGTGCCGCGCTGCAAGCTTGTAGGATACATCTGCTATTTTTGTGTGTAAGTGCAGCTGCTGACAGAGATCAGACCGGGTTCATCTAGCTATGAATGACTGTCGTACACCCTACCCGAGCAAATTAAACTCCCAACAATAGATGTTCCATCCATACAAGATGTGCCCCTCGCTTCCGCTAGATAACTGTCACTTCTGCTCGGCCCGTGACCATGCTCTGCGCTGCTCACAACCACTCCCCAAACTAATCTACTGTAAATTATTACAAACCTCAGCAGCTTCCTGCGGTCAGCGGGAAGGAACCGTGCTTGTCATCACTCCTGAGTGAAATGTTAATAGCGATTCGTTCTATTGTGAAAAGACCATGCAGCCTTGCACAGGAAGAGCCTTCCCTAATACATTTGAGCACAGTCACAGAGACACAGAATAGGCTTGTTCAATTGCAGATTTTGCCCAATCAGCAGTTAAAAAAGTTTCAAGTTGTACGCTGTGACCAGTTCTTACTATCATTTATTTTTTTAAATCATATCAGATTACTTAATAAGGAGCTCTTTATAGCCACGGCGAAAAGAAACAGGATGTGTGTGCGTGTGCGTGTGTGGGTCTCAGTAAAGTGAAGATACAGTGATGCAACACTGGCCATGTGAAGTTAATCTACAAAGTCAAGTGCATATTAAAGTCGTGGTCAGCCATGCGTTGGACCACAGAGCCATGTTGCCATTAGCAGTGGAGTGGAGTTTTGACAGCCTTTTGCTGATAGTGTCATGTAGGACTTTGACATTCAGCACGTTTGTAATGTTCTCGTTACATCTTTTCAATGCATCTTTAGGCTCACATTATGCAGTTAGGAAGCGTTACTGTAGTACGTGTGCAGCATCCTTTTAGTTTTTATGGTCGCTCTTGCCTTGCGGTCAGTTTGCCCCTCTCTCCCTTTCTCCCCCCTGGCCTCCGTCTTTGTCTCTGTCTCAGTGTTGATTTCGTCGACTGAAACTATGACGACAAATTTTCGTCGACTACCTTTTTTCACTGACGAAAGATAATTCTATTCAAAAGACTATGACTAAAACTAAATCAAAATTAGCTGTCAAAATCAAACACTGCTCTGTCTCTCTCTCTCTCTCTCTCTCTCTCTTTCAAACATGTCTTCACAGTCACATTGCTGCCTAGTCTTCTAGTTCTTACTGGTGTAGCGCCAGGGTTAGGTGCACTGTGCATGGAACAACTTGTTACATCATTAAATGTTCATGTTACTCATACCAGTGATTCTCTTTTAATAGCAGAGGCCCACGCTTTGATATGCATTAGGCCACACTCCCCCGTTTGATATGACTTCTGTTTGGTTCCTTCACTTACTATAAGCCACCCTCCCCCCCGCCACCCCACACACACACACACACACACACACACACACACACACACACACACACACACACACACACACACACACACACACACACACACACACACACACCAAGGGCGTCTGGGGACCCCACTTTGGGAATCAGTGACTTGTAAAAGTGTGGATTTGTTATGACATAAACAATTTTTTGTCCTTACAGGTCTATAGTGCCATGGAAAGTGTTCCGACAGTGCCTTCATGAAGTGCATCTCATCAGCTCAGGCTTGGAAGCCATGGCTCTCAAATCCACCATTGATCTCACCTGCAACGACTACATATCTGTGTTCGAGTTTGACATCTTCACAAGGCTCTTCCAGGTTTGTCAACAACACTCTGTCACTACTCGCTGGTGCAGGTTGTCTAGGGTTCATGTGGTTAAGACTGAATGTCTGATGCTGCTAGGGCTGCAACTATCCATTATTTTATTAGCAATTATTCTATTGAATACTTTTCTATTATACGAATACGAATAATGAAGAAGGAGAAAAAATAATAATATATATTTTTTTTATATACATCAACAAATCAAACTTGTTAGAGGTGTGGGTTGTCTAGTTACGGGTGTAATTATAAAGATGTCTGGGGATGTTTTTGGCAAAATAAGTGTTAATTGATTATTGTATTTTGATTATTGATCAACCCCAATATACTGTAGTTCCGGTGTTCTCAATGCAACTCATTTGTTTGATTGATTGGAGTTCTGCATTTTCCACCAATTCTACTGTGTGCCTTCTTTGCCCTCCTCTTCCTAGGCTAGGGTTTACATCCCACCGTGCACACATGCTCATAAACACGCACGCACGCACGCACGCACGCACGCACGCACGCACGCACGCACGCACGCACGCACGCACGCACGCACGCACGCACGCACGCACACACACACACACACACACACACACACACACACACACACTTCAAAGACTACAGTAGGCGTGCTCAACTCAAAGCGTTTCAGGGTCAAACCCAGTGCAGATTCTTGACAACATGAACAACAAAGGAACCGTCAGCACTCGCGAACAAAGTTACAAGCAATCTTTAATGTGCCACCGCAGCAATCAGACACCAACCTACGCATCACATGTATGTTCGTTTGGGATTGCTGCTGCTGTGGCGCATTAAAGCAGTTTTTACTTTGTTCGCGAGTGCTAATGGTTCCTTTGTCTCACACACGCACACACCCGCACACACAGACACACAAACGCACACGCCTGTGAGTTTGTTTTGCGACTTTTGCGAACTTTGCATTGACTTAGGCTACATTCTTTCTAACTCTAACCATCTGAAACTGCTGTAAAAATCTAAATGGGGACACCATTGACTATTGAATAGTCCCTACCAACATTTCTATGCGATCTTAAAATATATCGTCTAATTCTATCTCATCAGATTCATCAGTGTAGGGATGGCTAGTGTGCATTGTGCATATTAAATGATGTTCATACAGTATCAGTATGTCAAGTTTTCTTTGCCTATATCGGGGCGACTGCTGAGATCATCCTCTGAAATGTGTTCCCTCTACAAAGGGTTATAAATGACTGCTTCTCAAAGGTCGTTAGAGCACAGCTGGATGGGCTGAGCATGTGGCAGATTGTCAGCGTGCAGCTTTTTAATTGCTTTCCAGTGTAAACATGCCTCTGATGCACGTCTACTAGCAGACGGCTGGGGTTTGCATTTGGACGACGTCGTATTAGTTAAAGGTAGAGTACGTGATATGTTTGGGTTAAAACAAAAAGGGTTTGTTTTTGTTAAAATGGTTAAAGCACTCTATTCTGATAATTCATTATAGAGTGTTTGTTCAGTAACGGCGTATCTCATTGTCTCTCCAGCTCTTCAATAAACTGAAACATAGGTTTACAGGTGGGTTGCCAATTTCAGCCAATCAGGAGAGAGAACCTAATTGTATAGCCTTCCAGTTCCAATTTTGTGTGCTCGCTTCTTTGTGTCTTCACTTTCAATTTCACTTAATTGATAATTCTGTATCCCGCATGAGTTCTATCTGCTGATTGGATGAAATTGGAATCCTGACTTCCTGAAAATTGAATTTTCTGTTTACTAAAGGACTGGACAAACACCCGGGCCTATAGCAATGATTACTATCAGAATATAGAACTTTTTTTTTTTTTTTTAGAATTACGTTTTAGGACAGTAGACTGACAGGACATGGGGAGAGAGAGATGGGGAGTGACAATATATATATTATTATTTATATTTTAATGCAAACGTTTTTAACTAAAAAGAAAACCTGCAAATCTTTGCTTCTGGGGGTCCCTGGCACAACATTCTTTTAGATGGGGGTCAGCGACCAAATCCATCCAGATTGTAGTACTGTAACTCCTGTAGTAACTCTGATGACCCGCTGTTGAAGACCCTATAGCTGCCCCAGACTGATTGTGTTTCATTAATCAATATCAGGAGAATCCTGTTACCAGTAGCAGGACAGAGACAGCCTGGCGTCCCTATTTGTGGCATGTGAAATTTCCCAGGACATTCTCAAAAAAAGCGGGAAAATAGTCAATCTTCGAGCTCACAATGTATATCACAGCGCGAGCCTGTAGATCGGCTAAGTGTACAGTAGGGCTTAAAGTGGGGGCAGTGAAGAGAAGAGAGTCTGCACACAGGTTTGCTCCAATGGTGTTCTTTTATTGAAACACCATAATAATATACACAACGTTTCGACCGCAGGCGGCCTTCATCAGGTGATAAGTGTTAGTATGTGACAACCTCCCTTTTAACTAGGTCGTCACGTCACGTGACTGATGTTGACTGGGTAGGTAATTTACAAACACCAATGACAATACATATGACAATAAATATTCATATGACATGAAGTATGAATAACCACCACCAATAGTACAACAGTTTCAAAACAAAAAACAGTTTCAAGAGAACTTGTTGGTTTTTAGTTTGTTGCAGACTGATTTAATATTTTGTGGGGGCAACCCTAAGGCTTTATTTGTATTTGGGGCTTCCTGTCCATGTCATATATCACTGTGCCATTTTTATTAGCTTCAGCAAACACCATGCAGGCAGCAGTAGAACAGTGGCAGATGGACACTGAGGGTTTCATATCCGAAAGAAGTAGCTAGTGGAGGGGGGTGCAATTACTGCACCGGCCGGCCCATATGCTGAGGCTGCACAATATGGACAAAATACCTCCATAATTATGCCAAATATCTCAATACCGATACCGACATCGTTGCTGTCGGGCTGAAACCTCTTATCTCCATATTTTAGCTTTTAGTGTTCTAACGTAAATGAACGCCCTACTGAGCCTACTACAGCGTCACACAAAAGTATCAAAAGGAGCAGATCTAACGAGCTCGAAAAAAGCGCTTCGAGCTTGTAGATCTGCTACCTTTTAATTTAAATCCTGAAAAGTAACAGTTTTGGACATGAGGTTTCCAACCGACAGACTAGACGATGTACAATATGACTATGGCTTCACGCTTGCTGTGTGTAGCATATTATAGGTCCTTAACACTTGAATATTTAGTCTGACATTTAGAACTGATCTGGTGGAATCCCTGATAGTGTTGCTGTCTTGAGAAAACTGTGACTTCACGTAATGGAAAAAAGAACCTGTGTTCTAATGTAGAGTTATTATTTGTATTTCGTCACAATCTCTTGTTAATGCTTTCCATTGGTTCAATATTCATAAAACCCACCACAGACACGCTTAACTAACACTTAACCACTTTGACATTAACTTTCAAAATGTTTCCAAAATGATGAAAAGAGCACATCTACAAGCTTGTACTGTACAATTAGACCGGCTACATTTGCTACTTTTTCGCGACACTCTCTGCGACGAAGCGGGCTGCTAATTTACAAAAAAGAAACATGGAGATACAAAGTGACTTAGTGATGTGTTGTTGTCTTGAGGATGGCATGCTACACATTGTAAGAAACATGGAGATACAAAGTGACTTAGTGATGTGTTGTTGTCTTGAGGATGGCATGCTACACATTGTAAGAAACATGGAGATACAAAGTGACTTAGTGATGTGTTGTTGTCTTGAGGATGGCATGCTACACATTGTAAGAAACATGGAGATACAAAGTGACTTAGTGATGTGTTGTTGTCTTGAGGATGGCATGCTACACATTGTAAGCATAACTTCACACACCAATGTGCTCAAACTGCTCATTATGGTGAGCACTACAGTATGCTGCTCAGGCTGTGTTACTGGTCCACATTTCTCACTGTGTTTGTACAGTAACATGACACACACACACACACACACACACACACACACACACACACACACACACACACACACACACATTTGAATACTTTTATTTGGATCTACAACAAACAGTAGCATAACAGATCCAAACATTTTTGAGGAGGGTTTCAAATGAAGGCATAACCAGACACCATATGCAGTATGATTAACTCACAGTAATATGAAATGCAATGATTATAGTCTAGCACCAGTCAACAGTATATGAAAATGTAATAGTCCACTCAATGATAGACAAAGCATCGCCTCTTCCAAATAGAGAGGCTGCCGATCACTGCAGAGACTGAGCAATATTTGGCCAGTCTTTTTGCAGCGATCTTCTGCAGTCCTCCAAGTTGCAATCCACGGAGCACAAGTCTGTGGACATGCCCCAGACTTCCAAACACGAGCACACACACACACACACACACACACACACACACACACACACACACACACACACACACACACACACACACACACACACACACACACACACACACACACACACAATAGCCATGTCGTATCATTTGATTTATGTGCCAGGGAAACCATTTAGGCTCCAACAGTGACCTTTCCCGATCTCTATAAAACATCATAGAAAATCAAATGTGTGCTGCTGCTGATGCATTGTTTTTGTTAACACCTGCCGTACCTCTGATGAAACTCATTGATTTATAGTCTAAAAACCGAAAGGGCTATTATAGAGACCTTTGGAAAAAGGTTCTTTAACCTCAATAAACCCGGGAAAGCATCTGTGTCATGTTGTTATATTTGCGTTGGCTATTAAAGAGACTAGAATTTTGCCGCCCTTCGGGTGGCTCATCCTAGAGTTACGTTGCAGTACACACTCACTCTCTCACACTCTCACACACACACACGCACACGCACACACACACACACACACACACACACAGGTTACTTTGAATCCGTGGTGGGACTGGGAAATAAATAATGCGCGGAAGAACTTGGCATCGGGTGTGTGTGTTAGAGCTCTTCACGGGTCCAAAAAAATGGTTCCGAAATCCGAAATTAGTCTGTGACATGTTACCGTTTCCGCCCCGTTCCGAAAATATTTTGAAATAGTTAAACCGAACCCGAATGGGTCCGTGACAATTTCGTCCGATTCCGACCCGTTCCGAGATTTCTTTCAAATTGCGGCGCCGAGTCCGACCAAAATCTGATTATTCCGAGAGACACAGGAGAGTTGTCATGGTTGCTTTAACCTTCTTATATTAATTAGATTTGAGCTTTGCTAGTTTGCTTTCACCTCGTTGAGGAACACTGTTGGGATCCGTGGTCGTGATATAAAGTATAATTGCACGCCGGTGTTTTCATTCAAATCAGCGCAAGGCAAAACCATGCGCTGCTGAACCTAAATCAGCATAATCATCACACGTAACACAGCCGTTCGTGTCGCTGCAACACTAACCTGATCCTAGGTCAGCCTAAATGATCACACTTTAAACAGAACTTTTTTCCACGTTTTTCTCCTCCGCAGCGGTGCGGAGCGACATTGAGGGGTCGGAAATAACGCGTGTGTCACTGTGAAGGCCGTAGACTACAATGCGCCATTGAAGGCCCCATGAAGTGAACGGAGTTGGCGTAACTCGGCAAAGTGGTGACGATTTTGACGTAGGCTGGTGGTCTTGCGCAAGAATGTGTTCTTTCATAAAAATGGGTATTGTACTGTAAATATGACAGTTGCATGGATGCAAAGTAGTGGTTGATGTCTGGACAGGCATGCTGTTGGTGTTGTGCATGGTGAGATGTGTGCAAATGGTGTGGTTTGGTAGGAGAAGGCAGACAAAGGATGGGGTGTGCGCTGGCTATTAGTGTGGCAGGATATACAAGCTTTACTGCTATTTTTGAACATTTTAGAAAAATCGAATCAAATCGAATGACAAAAATGTTAACCTCCAATTAAACCTTTCAGACTTATTTAAGTAGACCTGAGTTGGCTCTACAAGAAATCTTGAAGATTTTGGCTAATATTCCCCCCAGTCCCCAGAATATGTACGCGGGGGTTCATGTGGTTAATCCTTTAAAGAAAGGCCTTTAGCTCTCCTTTCGGTCCCTCAGGATAATACCGGTAACAGTAATCCTGAATGCATTTCTATAGGACTTGTCCAAAAATAGTTTAGTGCTTTTACAGAGCACAATAAACAATGAAATGACACAATGAATCCTTATTCAGCCTGTGATGGATCTGGGCTGCGGTATATCTTTATTGTTTGACTTATCGGGCTGAGGTCCTGTTTAAATGCCTTTAGATTAATGCACTCCAGAACTCACCCGTCTTGTAAGCACAAGCACAGGAAACGGCATTGATTGTGCTTAAAAATTTCACTAAATCTTCTTTAACAATAACACGCACGCACACCCACACCCACACTTTTGTATTAGTGTACTATTATTATTATTTTGCCATGTTCAACCCTATCCATAATGCTGAAAATAGCCGATCTAAAAGCTCACAGCACCCCTGGCCTGAACACCACTAAACCTAGCCTCATCCTCATCCTGTTGTGTCAACGGATTACTGGCCCATGTGGCTCCAAGATGTGTGTGTGGGTGGAGAGAGAGAGAGACATTTTAAAACAATGTTTTAATTTAGCACAAACTTTGCAGTAGTACGAAGTACGATCCGTGTCACCACAGGCTTCTAGAGTTTGAGAGTCGTCTTCTCAAAACATTTCGATGTGAAGATTCAGGACAAAATACAATACAAATAAAAACAATACGCGTTGGGCACTGGCCTACTTGGAAGGATGCAAGTTGGAAATGCAAGCCCCACCCAGTTATTATGTCTGTTTTATGCCCATATATGGAGTTCTTTGTCACGCATTCCCAAATATGGAGTCTATGCAGATGTCAGAACAATCATTGTGATGTCAGAACAGGCCAGCTCCATATATGGAGATATAAGGGTGATCAGGTCCAGAGCCTGGGCAGAGGCTTTTGTGCTGGTTCTGGACAACCGGCTAATCGACGGACTCGACACCGGGCACTGCACTCCCTGTGGGGGTCTGGAACGCGTGTGTCAAATTTTAATATACCAGTAAGACGCCCTAAAGGGCAAGGTTGCGAATAATAATACAAAATAAACAATTACAATTGTATGATTGAACGTGAACCTGGAATCCCGGGGTAAAAAGAAGCCAAATAAAGCAACTGTTTTTTGCTAAGTCCAACTCGACTTGAAGGAGTGTGTGTGTGGTGTTCTCTGCCCGTAGCTTCCCGTCTCTGTACACAGCCCTGTGTAAATACGTCCAATCATTCTGTTAAAACCCATTGCTGTGGCTGATGACACTGTGGATGCAGTGATTCATACACAGTAAAAATCCTCAGTGTTGATTCTGTAGCCTACAAATGAAACCAGTCATTTGTAACTCTGAGAGGGTACAAATGGAACCAAATGGATCCAGAAAGGGTCCTTTTGCTTCCACTTGTACAGTGGTGTGAAGTAAACCATTTACAGAGAGAGAGAGAGAGAGAGAGAGAGAGAGAGAGAGAGAGGTATTTGTACTTTACTTGAAATTTCCAATACTTTTACTTCTACTCCACTACATCTCAGATTCCAAATATTGTACCTTTACTCCACTACATTTATTTGAAAACTTTAGTCATTAGTTACTTTGTGGATTTGGATTATTATTACAAAACATATACGTTAACCACTTCAACCCTATATACATTTCGGCCAAATGAAAATAGCCGATCTAGAAGCTCACAATGCATTGCATAGCGACGCATTGTGACTATTTTTATGCATTTGATACATTTGAAAACTTGTGAAATGGCACATTCTGCATAATGTCGTAATTTTACTTTTGTACTTTAAGTATATATTTTTGATATCAATACTTTTGTAGCCTACTTTTACTTAAGTCATCTTTTTATTCCAGACTTTTACTTGTAACAGAGTATTTCTACATTGCAGTAGGCCTCACGATACGATACTTTCACTTAAGTAAAGAATTTGTGTACTTTTTCCACGACTGCACTTGTACCCTCTCAGGATTGCAGAGTGTAAGGAATCCGTCCAGGTTTAGCCTGTGTGGTCATTGAGGGCTGTTCCCAGTTCCCTCAACATCATGGAGGTTGACTCACTGGTTAGGAATCCTGCTAGGTGGCTAGGGACAGATCACAGGGATCACATGCACTTGATTATTACTGGGTGAACAAAGGCGCGAAAGCGCTGTAAAAACTGTAGGGCCGCAACTGTTTTCGTAACTATTTTCTTATAGCGATTATTCTATCGATTACTTTTTCGATTAATCGAATAATCTGGAGTCATGTGTTTTATATATATATATATATATACAGTATTTTTTTTTTTTTCTTTGCGATCTTTTTAATATATCAACGAAAAGTTTTTTATAATCGACTACAGTAGATCGTTTAGTCTACTTATAACCACTTAAGCACTGGCCTATTTCATGAGATACAGTCTGTGATGCTCCAGTGTCTGTCTGATAATGTCCCGGTCCTGAGAGGCACCGGACCAGCGGTGGAACTCCTTTTTTTCTTTCCCAAATGTGTCATCGACAACTGATGTCATAGATTAGTTGTTCCCAAACCTTTTAGCCCGTGAGAAATATGGCGTCTCCCCGGCCAGGACCCAAACTAGTGAAAACAGCAGATCTACAAGCTCACAACGTGCCGCGGCGCATGTGCATCTTGAGATTCACATGATTCGTTTTGTAATTAGTAAGATTTTTTTGCAAATCTTTGAATATATATTTTAACTTTTACAACTCAAATCTTTGCTTCTGGGGGTCCCTGGCACAAAGTATATTGAGATGGGGGTCCGCAGCCAAATACATATAATTTTGGTGGTCCTTGACATGAAGAAGTTTGAGACCCACTGGGGTAGGACGCCTACTGGTTGGCATGTAGCCCTGCCCATTTACTATTATACATCTACACTGGGTCTTTCCACCAGAGTAATATGCAAGTGGCGGTGTGCTCAGTGATCACCCCATGGTTGTGTGATAAGGTTTGACAATTATGGAGCGAAGAGACCTGGATGGAATAATGGCCGTGGGCTTTTATTGTGAAGAGAACAGAAACTATAGTCAGGAATGAGTCAGAAAGGATGTCTGATGACTATTTTGAGCATCAGCAGGCTTGTTTCCTGTCAAGGTTCAGGGTGACCAGCTAGTTATTAAACCCACAGTTAGGCAGCCCGGACGGTTACCTCAACCGTCTGGGCACCTAGGCTGCTAAGCCACCCTGACGGCGTGCTGCGGGTTCGACTCCCAGTCCATGTGTCACTCCCCTTCTCTCTCCCCATTCTTCCTGTTTCTCTCTACTGTCTACTATCAATAAAAGCCCCTAAAATCTTTAAAAAAAAACACAGGTTGTTATGGATCTCTTTAACTGTCACTCCACCAGAGGGTTGTTATGCAAGGTTGTTATTATCCTGCTTATTACACTACGTAATTAATACATTAATAAATTGAGCCAAAAGTAACAACAAAACTAAGTATTTCCTTGCTTACGGTAAGGAAAGTATTCCGTAAGTGTTGCACCTTCAGCGCAACACGTTCGCCTCGGAAAATAAGGAAGTGTTGATCAAATAGAATATGTTTTTGGTCTATTTCTCGCTTCAAATGTTTTCAAAAACTTTCTTGAGATCAAAGTTTAGTTGTAAATGACAGTGTGTTTCAGTGTTTGTTTACATGGCATAAAATGTGGCTTTGATCAGTCAGATCATTTGGCTTTGAGGCTTTGATCAGCCAGAGGTCTTTTATTTAGAGCTGATCAGTCATAACACACCGCTGAAATCAGCGATTGACCAATCAGAATCAAGCATTCAACCAAGCCATGTAATAAACACCAACAAATTAATGAAAACCAGAATTAACAAAACATTTTAGTTAACTGAAATAAAATGTCAAAAATGAGGCTTCACAAAAATATTAGTTTTTGTCAGAAAACATTTGATGGTTTAGAGTTAGACGAGTATCTTCACACCTTCACATCCTTTACTAATCCATTACAATAAAAATCTAAACCTAGAAACTAAACTAAACTAGCAAATCCAGCTTAAAAAACAATTTAAAACTACACAGAAATTGAAAACAAGGTCAAAACAAAAAAACAAAATACTACTGAACATTTGAAACCTATAATAAGCTTGCTTGCTCCACTAGCCCATGGAGCCCAGAAGATATGACAACCATGCAGCCTCAAACCAGCCATTAGTTTCAGGTCATCTCTCCCGTTGTTAACAACATCCTTCAGATAGAAAAAAAGTGATTGAGTCACTGAAAACAGTGTCTCCACCAATGTGTTGACATTGTTTTCAACATACATACTGTAATAACTTTTGGCTGTTAGTAATAACTAACGGACAAAATTAATATTAGATTCATACCAGTGGTTCTCACTTTTTCACGTCAAGGACCCTCAACATGATGTGTATTTGGCTCAAAAATAGCAGAACTACAAGCTCGAGCTTGTATATCTGCTATTTTTGAATAGCCAAAGTATAAGTCTATGGGTAAAGTGGTTAAAATGATTGTGATGCTATATTAACTAATCTAGCCAATCTACAAGCGCTGCAATTCCTTGTGAGCTCGTAGATCGGCTATTCTCTACAGGGATTGCACAATGGTTGTTCTGAATGTTGTATTGTTATGGGATGACTATAGTTTGGGTTCATGGTTGAGAATTGCAGACCATTTCAGTCCAAAATTACTACTTTTGAATTTGTGCTTTGTACTCAAGTTTGTCACTGTTTACATCTAACATAACAAACACTCCTTTGCTTAGTAAAACTGTTATTCCCGTAGTGGGCAACATGGCATTTGTCCCATCTTTAGCTGGTCGGTAGACACACCCATTTGATGTGGAAGTGAATGTTGGCTCACAGTTACTTCCAGATCAAATGAGTGTTTGCCAGACTACTAACACAAATAGCGGTCACCCAAAAACCAACCAGATCTAAATAGAGACACAGCCACCCACACAACAAGCCAACCGCTTCCCAAACCCTTGCAAGTCCAAGTATCACATGCTAGCTTAATTAACTTAAAACCCCGTTCACCTATTTATTATAGCTTAAAATAGTGAATTTATAGGACCGTTTAATCTCTTTCACAGTTAGCTACGGTGTCTTTTAGCAGCTACAGCAAAATGAGGCTCCATAGAGGAGTTCTCCTCCAGATCAGAGCTGCATTTGAAGTCACTTCATTCCACTATAATAAGATTCTACTGCCTTATGGTTAAGTTAAATCAGGGGGTCTCAACGTTTTTGGCCGGGGACCCCCGGAAATGCTTTGGCAATGTCTCGGGACCCCCGCCCCGCCCTCTCCCGACCCCCAATATAAATTGACTGCTACAATAACCTTAAACCATTTTGGGCGGGAACCCCTTTTGGTGTTTTAAGCATTGTTATAATTTAGCTATTGAAAAATAGCAGATCTACAAGCTCATAGCGCGCCACCGAGTGGCGCGCTATGAGCTTGTAGGTCTGCTATTTTTGAAAAATCGTGAAAATAAAATTAAAAAAAAACTTTATTTTTTTTTATTTTTTTTGAAAATAATTTGGGGACCCCCTAAAATAATTTGGCGACCCCCCGAGGGGTCGCGACCCACGGGTTGAGAACCCCTGAGTTAAATCACTTAAGCCGCATATACTTGGGCACACACCAATAGACCGATCTACAGTACAAGCTCACAACATGTCACGATTGTGACCTTTGTAGATGTCTCTCTCTTTTCCCCTTTTAAAATTAAAGATTTATATTTTTCTTTGCCCAATACCAAGAAGACAACACCAGGGTTGATGTGGTTAATCTGGTTGTCTTGGAGACTATGTAGAATTTAAAAAGAAGTGGATTTCTTCACAAATTAATTGTTTGTTTTTAGACTTGCTGGCAAGAATTATTCCTCAATAAACAAATATCCCTCATCATATCCCTCATCATGGCCACTCAGATATTTCAATGATTATCATGACTTTTCTGAGTATATGTACAGTTCGACTAGTGAAGCTCAGTGTCAGTGATGCTTATTGACTTTGGGCTTGTTTGTTTGTTTGTTTGTTCTGTAAAGTCAGTTGTAAATATTGTTAGTTGCAGGTTGCGTTTTTTGGGAGCTTGTTTCTAAAGTGTAGTTGCTTTTATTTGGGCTTGCTGCCTAAGTGTTATCATGTCAAGGACGCCCAAATGAATATGTAATTTTCTGCGTATTGATATTCCCATCTGAAAACATTTTGTGCCATGGACCCCCATACCAGATTTGTGTTGTTAAAATGTTTCAAAAATATTTCAAATTTTTCACTTTTTTCACAAGAGTTGTTTGAAAATACCAGATCTACAAGCTCACAACTGACATCTGCTTTTTGCTGTGTGCATTTTGCAGCCCTGGGGGTCGATTCTGAGGAACTGGAACTTCCTGGCAGTGACTCACCCAGGCTACATGGCCTTCCTGACCTATGATGAGGTCAAAGCCAGACTGCACAAGTATATCAACAAGCCTGGCAGGTAAGCCATCACCCACTGTAGGGTTGTGCCAAGTACCAGACATTCAAATAAGAGACACACCCTTATTTCCAAGAAAAATGGGACGGGACTGGAAGAAAAAGGCAAAATTTCACTGTATGCAATTTACAATTTAGACATTTAGCTGACTCTCTTAATCCAGAGAGATTTACAGTAAGCAAGAATAACACAAGGTAATACATCAAATGCATAGAAATAGTCATCTACGATCATAAGTAAACCAAGAACATTGAAACTATAATACTAGGATGCCAGATCAACCTGCTGGCATCCGTCTACATACCATGCTATCTAAATGCTGTGTACATCGTTGCTGTCTGGCAGAAACCTCCATATTTTAACTTTGTGTGTTTTTTATCGAAAATCAAAGCCCTATTTGATCATACTACAGCGTCACACAAAAGCATCGAAAATAGCAGCTCCGCAAGTTACTTTTTCTGTTTTTAAAAGTAACAGTTTTGGGCCTATGAGGTTTCCACGTTATGTCATTCTTTTGCATATTATATTAACCACTTGAGCATTAGACTATTTTTTGGCAAAGGGATTTGTGGTAAAAAAGAAAAAAAGAAAAGGTCCAATTAAGTACAGAGATGATTCAGGCCCAGTTTCTAGCCTAAGAAGGCTTAAGTGGTTAACAAACTTTACTATAGTATACGTGCAGTATGAACTGTTTGAACCCAAACATCATAAGGAACAAAGTCAGTTCAATAAGGAACAATTCCGTATTTCAAGGGACGGTTGTCAACCCTTGGATCACCATGTATAGGTCTGTATGTGCAGAGGTATTCGGTTCTATTGATTTTACGAACCTGCTGCTGCTTTATTGCATGGCACACTTCTATTGACCCTGTACCAGGGCTGGCTATATTTCAGCGTTTGTTTGTTTACCCAAGCCTAATAAGACGGTCCTCCGCTGGCCGTGTGCTTTTTCTTTCATGTTATCTAGAAGTGAAGCCACAATCTGGTTCTAGGATGCCTTGCCTCATGTGTTATGCTCTAACGAACCCCACTTGTCAATGCAGACAGAATCGTAAATATTTATAAGCCTTCGCTGAACATCAACATTGGCAACATTCACAGTATGGCAACCAAACAAATAGTTCACAGGCACATGTTCTAAAAAATGTAGATTATAAATATCCCTCTGTTTAGCCTGAGTTGTCCATGGGTGTCGCTCAGCGGAAATAGCAGATCTATGATATGAGCTTGTACAGTAGACCGGCTATTTTGGTGTGTGACACCCGTGCACAATTAAGTATAAAGGGCCATTCACACCAAGTACTATAACTCTAACTAAGACTCACCTGTTCAGACTCCACTTGCCGTAGCACTTTCCCTATAGCCTTGACGGCCTACATGCAGACTTATGCAAAGGTTAAAATGAAATTTAGATACCGTAGCATGTAGACATACTGTACTGTAGTGTACTGTAGACCCATGGCATCCTATAGTTTATAGTCTATATATTATACTATTTAGACTCTAGGTTCTTGGTTTACCTATGATCCTATAACCTTGTGTTTACCTTTCTTACTGTGGCGACTGTGGCTCAAGAGGTAGAGCAGGTCGTCCAATGATCCATGGGTCGGCGGTTCGAATCCCGGCTCCTCCTGTCTACATGTCGAAGTGTCCTTGGGCAAGACACTGAACCCCAAATTGCTCCCGATGTGGTACCTTGCATGGCTTCCGCCGCAATCGGTGTATGAATGTGTGTGTGAATGGGTGAATGTAATGCACAATCTATGTAAAGCTCCTTGGATAAAGGCGCTATATAAATGCACCATTTACCATTTACCATTTACTGTAAATTTGTCTGGATTAAGAGTGTCTGTTAGATGCCGAAATTGTAAATCGTTCACCAATTGATGCCGTGGTCCTTATAGTTGTGGTGTGAACTCTGCTATCCACTTGACTGAAAATGATTGTCCAGTGCCATGTGCTGCTCTTGCATGTGTAAACTACAACTTTGTATCCATCCCCTGGTTTTTATCGTAACCACTTGAATCCTATAATCATTCGCTGAAAATAGATGATTTACAAGCTCACAATGCGTCGTGAGCTTGGAGATTTCGGGCATTGATAGTTCAGTATACAGTACAGAGCCAACACAGGTCCAAGTATAGAGAGTTTTTTAATACAAGATACAATACATACAGATACTGTGCTGCGGTGCATAGAAACTTATATATTATTGTCATGAATATATTTAGGACTGAGGCAGATTCTAAAAACGCCTTCTAAATCCTGAACTAAGTTTTCTGAAAAACTAAAATGTTATGTTTCTATACTGTACATACTGTAGCAACAAGAACCCCAAAATGGGTTCCCATCCTGAAGGGTAAAAACAGAAAAGGGGTTCCCGTCCTTATTGAATTACTTTACTTTACTTATCCCCATTACGCCGGCTGGCGCATAGGGCAGCAACAAAGTTCCTCCACTTGCATCTGTCTTTGGCCATCTTCTCTATGGTCCCCCAGCTCTGATGTTGTTGCTGGAGCTCCTTCTCGACCGTCCTACGCCATGTCGTTTTGGGCCTGCCTTTCTTTCTCTTTCCCTCTGGGGTCCAGTGTAGTGCGACTCTTGGTATAGCATTGATGTCCATTCTGAGCACATGTCCAATCCAGGTCCACCTGCGTTTATTGACTATACTGTGCATGTTGTCTTGTTGGGTGATGTTGAGGAGGTTTATGTTTGAGATGGTCTTGGGCCAGAATATGTGTAGGATCTTTCGCAGGCATGATGTGTGGAAAGTGGATAGTTTATGGATGTCGTTTTCTGTTGTTTTCCAGCATTCTGCACCGTACAGTAGTGTTGAGAGTACACAGCTTTGGTAAATCCGGAGTTTTGTTTTTGTGCTATATTGTTTTGATTTCCAGATTTGCTTAAGTCTTATGAAGGTTGTGTATGCTTTGTTGATCCGGTTTTGAATGTCCTTACTAGCTCCCCCATCATGGTGAATGATGCTTCCAAGGTATGTGAAGTGATTTGTATTCTCCAAAACCTGCTCCTCTATTGTTATATGTGTTGGTGTACTGGTGTTGATGGGCATGATTTTGGTTTTATTGTTGTTAACGATCAGTCCGACTTGTTGGCCATAGTGTTGTAGTCTGTCTGTTTTTTCCTGAAGATGTGTGTGTGTATGTGACATAAGGGCAAGGTCATCCGCAAAGTCAAGGTCTTCAATGGTGGAATGCAGGGTCCATCGTATCCCTCTTGCCTTGTCCTCTGTGGCTCTCCTCATGACCCAGTCTATTGCAAGATTGAAAAGTAATGCTGACATCACACATCCTTGGCGGACTCCGGATTGTACATCAAAGCTGGTGATGCTTGTTCCCACAGTGCAAGAAAAGCCAGTATAGAACTGTTGGATGATTTTAACTATGTGGGAGGGGATTCCATAGCTTCTCATGATCTTCCAGAGACTATCGCGATGGATGCTGTCAAAAGCCTTCTGGAAGTCAATGAAGTTTATGTATAGCTGTCGTTGCCATTCACTGCACTGCTCGATGATGTTCCTGAGAGTGAATATCTGGTCGACGCATCCCTTTCCTCTCCTAAAACCGGCTTGTTCATCGCGAAGTACTTTGTCAACTGCTGGTGTAATGCGGTGTATGATGATTTTACAGAATATTTTGCTGGGAACAGAAAGAAGTGTGATGCCCCTCCAGTTGTTACAGTCGGATAGTGTGCCTTTCTTTGGAACCTTAACGATCACTCCTTTTGTCCAGTCCGATGGTATCTTCCCTTCCACCCAGATGTTGGTGTATAGTGGGAGTAGGATGTTTGCGGCTAGCTCTGGATCGACTTTAAAGAGTTCTGCGTTTAGGTTATCAGCACCTGGGGATTTTCCGTTTTTGAGTGATTTAATGGCCTCGATTATTTCTACTTTTGTTGGTGGGTTGATGTCAATAATGTCTTAACCTATTGAATAGGTTAAGAAAAGATGAACGTTGTTGAAAAAAATTAAGTAATACTCAATTTCTTTCTTATCCGAATTTGCATTGAAAGCAGACTGAACAAAAAAATCACTTTCTACATACTAACAAGCTACTAATGAGGTTGTGTATATACTAGTGAGGCCAATTAGTTTCAGTTGCAAATTCTCACAAGGCTAACACAAGCCCCCCCTTTCCCCCTGTAAGTGGGAATTGCATGGTGGAAAAAAAATAAGTCAAATAATAATTACATAACATAAAAAGTGTGTGTGTGTGTGTGTGTGTGTGTGTGTGTGTGTGTGTGTGTGTGTGTGTGTGTGTGTGTGTGTGTGTGTGTGTGTGTGTGTGTGTGTGTGTGTGTGTGTGCGTGCGTGCGTGCGTGCGTGCGTGCGTGCGTGCGTGCGTGCGTGCGTGCGTGCGTGCGTGCGTGCGTGCGTGCGTGCGTGCGTGCGTGCGTGCGTGCCGTGCGTGTATATATTTAGTACCAATCCCTTGGTGACTCATGCAAATGTCGTATTAACAGTCCCCGGCACTCGCATCCACACGCGCACATATGCTGTGTACACAAACACACTGTGTACACAAACACACACAAGGCGGAGGAGTGGGAGAACTAAAATGTGAAATGAGCTACACTGTGTACATCTTATTATCTTACCACACATACATACTCACCTGACTCTACTAATCAGCCACAACAGTGTCTCCAGAATGATCTGCTGGAGTCTAGATGTATGCGTATTGATTAAAGAAACACAAAGGCAATTAGTAATCCATCACTGCATTTGCGGAATTAACAATATTGGAACAGTATATTTGTTGTTTGCTTATAATGTGTACACTCACACAGTAGCATTGTCTATGTTCTTGTTGTGTACAGATGGACCCTCACAGGTCCATTTGGTTCCATCAGTCTCACAGTTAAGGTGGCCTTACACTAGCCGATAATCGGACATTTTTGACGCTCGGGGGGTGCCCGAGTAAATCGATCTGCTCGGGGCCGCTCAAAGCGCGATCGGGATCGGATCAAGAATGTTTGATATTTGCTCTGCCCCGCTCCGATTATCCTGTAGTGTGTGGTGCTATCAGATTTCAGATTGAAAAAAATCGGCTAGTGTAAGGCCACCTTTAGACACAGTTCTGCTCTACAGCAGTGGTTCTCAACCCATGGGCCCCCAAATAATTGGCAAAACACTGAGATGTTAATGATAACATGACATTAATATTAAAAGTAATACCAATAAATAAGAACTTAAAGTACAGTACTATGTTGTTTCCATTGACCCAAGCTGGAACACAATCGTATGATTGATCATTAAAATAAACAATACATTTGATTTATTACTAATAATAAATTAAAATGTATAGTGCACTTTACTTCACTTTACTTCACTTTACAATTCACTTTACATGTTTGCAAACCTGTTTGCAAACCTCAAAGTGCTACAGGGTTTAAACACATGACGTTGGCATAAAAACGGCGAAGGCAACCAAACCACCACGGGGGGCACGCGTTAGTCCCGACGTCCCGTTAGTCCGACATACGCGGCTGGTTAAGACTCGCCTGTGGCTTCTGCGTGCGGTTATGGTCAAGGGTTTGGGGTATAGGGTTAGTAATGTCGGATTATTGGGACGTAACACTATGCACCCAACAACTACGTCAAAGTCAAAATCTCTTGACCCATCTCTTGGAGCGGTGAGCCGCAGCCGCGCCGTGCTCGGGAATCATTTGGCCCAATCAAAGGCCCAAGAATAATTAAGAAAACGCTATGTTAAAAAGGTAGGTTTTTAGTCCAGACTGTGGTGCTCTCAAAAAATGGATGCGGCCACTCGGCTGCATTTACTGTATGTTAAGTGGTTAGGTGGGTGGGCAGCGAATGCTTTCAATATTTTCAAGCATGTCCTACAGTTGGAGGCCATCGATATTGTCCTTTTCTTTTTGCTGAGGTTTGCGTGATCTGCGCAAAAGGACAGTTATAATTTAGCTATTGAAAAATAGCAGATCTACAAGCTCATAGCGCGCCACCGAGTGGCGCGCTATGAGCTTGTAGGTCTGCTATTTTTGAAAAATCGTGAAAATATTTATTTCAGAAAACTGGAGGATTTAGAAGGATTTTTTTAAATTTTGAGGTCAGGCCTAAATGGGTCAAATGATAAGGGACAATATCGGTGGCACCCAACTGTATATCCAGAAAAGGTTGATACCGGTATACCACAGCCCTGCAGTACAGTACTGTATGTCTCAGCTCTCATAAAGCCCTGGTGAATTCAGTACAGTACAGTACTGTATGTCTCAGCTCTCATAAAGCCCTGGTGAATTCAGTGCAGTACAGTACTGTATGTCTCAGCTCTCATAAAGCCCTGGTGAATTCAGTGCAGTACAGTACTGTATGTCTCAGCTCTCATAAAGCCCTGGTGAATTCAGTGCAGTACAGTACTGTATGTCTCAGCTCTCATAAAGCCCTGGTGAATTCAGTACAGTACAGTACTGTATGTCTCAGCTCTCATAAAGCCCTGGTGAATTCAGTGCAGTACAGTACTGTATGTCTCAGCTCTCATAAAGCCCTGGTGAATTCAGTACAGTACAGTACTGTATGTCTCAGCTCTCATAAAGCCCTGGTGAATTCAGTGCAGTACAGTACTGTATGTCTCAGCTCTCATAAAGCCCTGGTGAATTCAAATAGCGGTATACCACAGCCCTGCAGTACAGTACTGTATGTCTCAGCTCTCATAAAGCCCTGGTGAATTCAGTGTGAATTCAGCACACTTAGCCTCATGCTGGTTCTTCTGTGTCGTGCCGGGTTTCTCTTCTCGCAGCCTGTTTTCTTTGTCCATGTTCAAATTGTTCCACACCGAGCCGCTGAGAGATTTCCTTTATTCAAAATGTGATTTAAAACCATGGTGGGAAGCCATGAGTGAAAGGCGTTTTTTAAATAAAGTACTGTTTGTTGCAGGAAGATGTTATATACTGTATATCAAAGAAACAAAAGGACTTCATAAATCACTGTCTCTAGACAGTGTTGTCTGTTGTATTTCTACGTGCACGTTTCTTAAAGGGTGGTGGTAATAAAGATGAGATGTCTCATCCGTCGCATCCCCAGGGTAATGGAACTGTCACTGATGACATCAGGACTGTGCAACTAAATGATGTGTTCATCTGATGAATATTAAGGGAAATAGAAGTCTATTAATGATGCTGCCAGGAGTCATTTCGTCAACAGTGATTGCTGTAGTGTTGATGGGAAAGAAATATAAAATAAATGTGCTAGATAAGACCAAAATGGAATACCCGTCCTGTCAAAAGCAAATTGTAAGAACAATTGGTCGATGTCTGGTGTCCAAACCTTTTCAGAAAATGGAATCCTTCCATGTTCCAAAAGATCCAAGCTCTGGTTATTAATACTTTTCATTGGTTCAATATTTATAAAAACCAACAGACAGACTTTACCACTTTTTCAGACTTTTTTCTTTGTTCCCTTTCTTTCAAAAATAGGGCTGCTATTTCTTTGTGACACTGTAGTACGACAAAGTATTTACATACATTTACGAAAAAAGTTCTGCCCAACGGCAACAATATACAATTTGCTTTGTTTTGATTCAAGATTTGATTCATGAATTATATCTAACCAGTTGAACCCTAGTGTCCCTACACTGGCCATGTCATAATAGGCGAACATGAGGGGCCAAGGATAGACCCCTGAGGGACCCCAGTGAACATATAATAGTGCATACTGTAGGGTTTAAGTTGGTAACACCGAACATTTTGCTTCAATACATTCTTTAATCATACTCTCTGCTTGTCTTGTAGTGTACTGTCGACTAGAGGATTCAGTGTCTACATGTACACGATGGGTCTGTGTTGTCTTCTGAAACCACATAAATCTCTGTTTTTATTTGTATCAAAGGGATTTTGTGCATCTGGGATCTTTTGATGTATTGCAGGATCTCCATATCCCACAACAAACGGACACACGCGTACACACACACACACACACACACACACACACACACACACACACACACACACACACACACA
The DNA here is from genome assembly GCF_951216825.1 of Electrona antarctica. Classification (NCBI taxonomy): domain Eukaryota; kingdom Metazoa; phylum Chordata; class Actinopteri; order Myctophiformes; family Myctophidae; genus Electrona; species Electrona antarctica. The sequence goes on from NC_136789.1 coordinate 14,054,208, forward strand.
CACACACACACACACACACACACACACACACACACACACACACACACACACACACACACACACACACACACACACTGTGAGGCACTCACTGAAGTGTGTAGCCCAGCATGTCTGTCTGTGTGTCTGTGCCAGTGAAGTGCACATGTGGGTGTTTGTGATGCCTCCATCGTGAAGTCTGTGGATTGTTGTGCCTGTGTCTTAAGCCTAGCAGATGGGATGATTCACAGGATGCCGCAATGTTCAAATGGTGCAGATTAAAATCAGACACTGTGTTCTGTTATTTGAATACATTTGAAACTACTGTTTCTGATTTTCTTTCCCCCTCTGGCAGGTCGCATAATGACTAGAGTAGGGATTTACTTTTCCTGTGTTGAGGAGGATCTCTGTTAAGTGTTTATTTATGTAGTCAATTTGGCTTTTTCTTAACCATTCTTAACCAGTTGTTTGGTTTACTTTGCTGTTTTTATCCCAATGTTTTTTAAACCCTGTAGCACTTTGAGGTTAGCGAAAATGTGAAGCGTGTTATAAATAAAATGTATTATTAATTACTTGCGCAAGCAGAGCGCGCAAGTTATAGTTTTCGTATGTCGCTGTTTGATGTGTATGCGCCGTGCCAGCGTATGACGTAATGACTACTTGTGCTTGATATGGCAGTGGTGTCAGATTACATACATGTATACATAGGGGCATTACCTTTAATCCTCCCGACACTAAAACATACGACTGTGGCTCAAGAGGTAGAGCAGGTCGTCCAATGATCCATGGGTCAGTGGTTCGAACCCCGGCTCCTCCTGGCTACATGTCGAAGTGTCCTTGGGAAAGACACTGAACCCCAAATTGCTCCCGATGTGCTGGTTGGTACCTTGCATGGCTTCCGCCGCAATCGGTGTATGAATGTGTGTGTGAATGGGTGAATGTAATGCACAATCTATGTAAAGCGCCTTGGATAAAGGCGCTATATAAATGCACCATTTACCATTTTACATATCGTCATTACGTCACCATCGAAAACCAATTACACCCTGGCATTGGGTCCTTTAATCCACATCTTTATTACGTCATCATTGAGAGCTAGTTGTACCAGTTATACCCTGACGTCATATGCTGCTACGATACATACGCATCAAACGGGGCATACGCAAAGTAACCACAGTATACCGCTAATCAACTTACAAATTACATATACATATACATAGGGGCATTTCCTTTAATCCACCCGACACTGAACGACATATACGTCACCATCGAAAGCCGTCACTCATCCGTATTAATTACAACATTACGTAATTGATTGTTGTTAATTACGTAACGAAAGAATGTATTTGAAATGCTTAAATAGAATTACCTTCATGTTCTTCAACAGTTCTTCAACAGAAGAACATGAAGGTAATTCATGTTCTTCTTTCGCAGAGAAGCTGAGATTTGACAGTTTGTAGCGGTCGACAGTACTTGCGCGCTCTGCTTGCGCACTAGTAGGCCATTTATGGCCTACTTGTGTGCAACAAGCAAGTAGGCACTCGACAGAGTGCAGTTCTAGTTATTATTATTATTATTAAGCCCATATACTTCATACACCAAATTGCCTAAATAGCCAAACTACAAGCTCACAACACGTTGTGAGCTTGTAGGATTGCTATTATTTTTGAATCGGCCTCCCCAAATGTGGTTAACATACATTGCCAATTAAATTGTTAATAAATTGGGGAGTATCAAACATAGATATCGAACATATCGGACAGTCTAAAACAGTGGTTCCCAAACCTTTTAGCCTGTGACCCAAAACAGAAATTAGACATTCTCCCGGGACCCAAACTAGTGAAAATTGCCTATCTACAAGCTCTTTTCACTACTACTTTTCTTCTAATTTCTTTTCTTAGATTTTCTTTTATGAAGTTATGAAGTTACTGAAACAAATTTTGGTTTTATTCATGAATAGTTTTGCTTTTTTGGGAATGTTTTTCGAAAATGTTTTGAAATAATAATAATTACAAACCAAATTTTATTAAACACAAAATTAGGTGACCGATAACAATGGGTCCACGACCCACAAATGGGTCCCGACCCAGTGTTTGGGAACCAGTGGTCTACATACAAGACTTTAAGGACCACTGCTCTACATTATTGTCAAGTGGGAGTCTGTCCCATTGTGCACTGTACACAGTATGTGTGTGTGAGAGCTTTGTGTCCCTGTCTCTCTCCCTCCACATGCAGTTACATCTATGTGTGTGTGAGAGCTTTGTGTCCCTGTCTCTCTCCCTCCACCATGCAGTTACATCTATGTGTGTGTGAGAGTTTTGTGTCCCTGTCTCTCTCCCTCCACCATGCAGTTACATCTATGTGTGTGTGAGAGTTTTGTGTCCCTGTCTCTCTCCCTCCACCATGCAGTTACATCTATGTGTGTGTGAGAGCTTTGTGTCCCTGTCTCTCTCCCTCCACCATGCAGTTACATCTATGTGTGTGTGAGAGCTTTGTGTCCCTGTCTCTCTCCCTCCACCATGCAGTAACTGTGTCCCTGTCTCTCTCCCTCCACCATGCAGTAACTGTGTCCCTGTCTCTCTCCCTCCACCATGCAGTTACATCTTCAGACTGAGCTGCACCAGGCTGGGCCAGTGGGCCATCGGTTACGTGACCAACGATGGCAACATCCTGCAGACCATCCCCCACAACAAACCCCTGTTCCAGGCCCTCATCGATGGATGCAGGGAGGGCTTGTACGTACCCTCCACACCTCCCTACTCCCTAGTACACACTCACTCACTCTCAGTCAGTCATAATCAGTCAGTCATTTGATGGAGGGGAAAGGAACTAGTTGGAATAGTGTTTTTCTTCCACACGCTACGTTCTACTGGGGGAAACTCCCCCCTGTCAGGGGATAAGAAGCGCCCTGCTCACTCACTCCTCATGCATTGAAGGAAGCATGATCTCAGTTCGGGGCTCTCCCCAGGTTGGCAGTGGGAGAGTAGCGCCCAGGATTACAGCTTAGGCCAGCGGTCACAAAATGTTTTTGGCCGTGCACCCCCTGTTACCTCCTGACCTAGCTGGTGCATCCCCAGCGCTAATTCTCGTTGTATTTGGCCGAAAAGTATACATTTTTTAATATGATTTATGGCAAATAATCACAGAATGTCACTGCACTGAGTCATGCAGCTGCTCTATACATCTCCTTACAACAGTGGTTTACCCGATTTTGCCGTTTGTGTGAAATAACACCATAAAAACGCCATTACCCTTTTCATGTCACGCACCCCCTAGAGGGTGTTCGCGCCCTCTAGGGGGACGCCAACGCCGTTGGCGTCCTGTAGACAGAGGGCTCCATCTTGCACCACCCTTATTCCTTACCCCTAAACGTATTTGCCATTTTTTACTATTTTGAAAATAATTTTAAAATAGTTCAACTAGCCGATCTACATCTACACGTTGTGAGCTTGTAGATCAGCTATTTGAACTATTTTAAAAGGTTTTTTTAAATAGTAAGGGGTGGTGCAAGATATAGCCCAGAATCTGAACTGACAGAATCATTCATATCTGATTTGAATAGAAACACAAAGATGTTCTTGTTTCTTTCTGTTTTCTTGCGGTCCTAAAACACTGCTTTTTAGCCTGGGACGGTTATTGACGGCGCTCACATTCCATCATTCACTATAGATGTTTTGTGCGTGGCCACAAGATGTCTTTGAGGCTTTCGTGACGACGTTTCCATCACACCTGACAGCTGCCGTCTGACGGTCTCCTCGGCACATCAAACAAACGCACTTCCTTTCCTCGTGGCATCGCTCTTTCCTCAGCCATCAATCAAACAGACTCTAGTTAACGGCAGCCTTTCAGATCAGATAATGCTCTGCTCTCAGAAGTCTACCGTGGCCTTGGGGAAGGGATGTATTTACAGGTACTTCTGTTTTTTGATCAGGCTGGAAGACCTTAAATGGCTTCCGGGAGAAGTCGCTAGAAAATGTGCGTCTCGTCAGCCACTCGAACACACGTCGATTGTCAGGTTATTATTATTATGAAATGTATCACTGTTGGCTGGATGCCGTAATGTAGTCAGCCGTGATACTGTGCCTCAAAGTCAGAGAAAACAAAGTGCATCCTGTGTTATCTCCTGTAGTGCTGCGGATGTGTCTATCTGCTCAGGTCATTAACCGTACATTATGCAGCATCATTTGCCCAGGGCTTCCATGCTTTATTGTGACATCACATTTTTACAAGTAAAAAAAGTGTGTGAAATGTATTTTTGTGCATAGCTCCCATCGTGACATTTTTCCAAAATAATAAAGATAGAAAGGGAAGGTGGGGGAAAAAAATAAGTTTGAGTTTCGTTTGAATACTTTATTAGCAAGTTTGGGGAAAGTTTGGCAGTACAGGTACAAGGGCGACTATGGCTCAAGAGGTAGAGCAGGTCGTCCAATGATCCATGGGTCGGCGGTTCGAATCCCGGCTCCTCCTGGCTACATGTCGAAGTGTCCTTGGGCAAGACACTGAACCCCAAATTGCTCCCGATGTGCTGGTTGGTACCTTGCATGGCTTCCGCCGCAATCGGTGTATGAATGTGTGTGTGAATGGGTGAATGTAATGCACAATCTATGTAAAGCGCCTTGGATAAAGGCGCTATATAAATGCACCATTTACCATTTTAGGTACAGCATCTATGCTAAAAGGATAACACAAAAAGGCTTGTTTCCATTGAGGTCCTTTGTACTAGAGTCCTGCGCGGGAGTGATTTATTAATCCCACCCCCGCCTGTCTCCCGTTGACATTCAGACCAATCCCGGCCGCTCCCGCAATGATTTAATTTGTGAAAGATTGTCCGCCGCTCCCGTCCGCAACAAAAAAATAAGTCCCATTTAGTCCTGCACCATCCCGCTATATTTTATCGTTCAGTCCCACTAAACCAGCAATATTTTCATTGAGATTTAAAAAAACTTTTACCCAAACAGTTTCTGAGATTGAGCAGGCGTGCATGCACAAGAGAGGAGTTATGTATCTGTGTGAGGAGCTGATCACAGTCACAGGTAGAGGGAAAGTGTTATATTAGGCTTATTATGCTATATATATTAATATATTGTGTCACGGACACAGTGTGCACACGGTGGGAATTATGCAGTGACACATCTTTCTTATCCGCAGCTATTTGTTTCCTGATGGACGCAGCTACAATCCTGACCTCACAGGCCTGTGCGAGCCCACTCCCCATGATCACATCAAGGTCACACAGGTGTGTAGGTGTGTGTGTGTGTGTGTGTGTGTGTGTGTGTGTGTGTGTGTGTGTGTGTGTGTGTGTGTGTGTGTGTGTGTGTGTGTGTGTGTGTGTGTGTGTGTGTGTGTGTGAGATTTTCATTCCAATGGTACGATACGTGCATGTGAGATCCTGCTCCGTCTGTGTTAGTTAGTGTCCGCCTGCAGCTGTGTGTGTGTGTCTGCCTGCAGGTGTGTGTGTGTGTTTGTGTGTATGTGCGTGTGTGTGTGCACGCGACCCGCGCGTGCGTGCGCACTTGTGCGCTACTGTTCTGTGTGTGTGCATTTACATCAGTGGTTTTCAACCAGTGGTCCGGGGACCACCAGTGGTCCTTGAGGGGGTTCCAGGTGGTCCCCAACTAAATGATGGAGAGTTGGTAACCAAAAATGGGCCCTCATCTTTAACTCTTGAGAGTGTAACATCTTCATTTCAGTTTCATTTTACACTCTCAAGAGTTACTTAATTTACAAGTATAAGTAAATGTAGAATAATTGTTATTTTGATCAACACCTGTTGACCACATCAATACAGCACCTGTTCAACACCTGTTCAATACCTGTTGACCACATCAACACCTGTTGACCACATCAACACCTGTTGACCACATCAATACAGCACCTGTTCAACACCTGTTCAATACCTGTTGACCACATCAACACCTGTTGACCACATCAACACCTGTTGACCACATCAATACAGCACCTGTTCAACACCTGTTCAATACCTGTTGACCACATCAACACCTGTTGACCACATCAACACCTGTTGACCACATCAACACCTGTTGACCACATCAATACAGCACCTGTTCAACACCTGTTCAATACCTGTTGACCACATCAACACCTGTTGACCACATCAACACCTGTTGACCACATCAACACCTGTTGACCACATCAATACAGCACCTGTTCAACACCTGTTCAATACCTGTTGACCACATCAACACCTGTTGACCACATCAACACCTGTTGACCACATCAACACCTGTTGACCACATCAATACCTGTTGACCACATCAATACCTGTTGACCACATCAATACAGCGTGGAATTGTGGACAAAATCCTATCCGACGAAAACAAAATATTCCAAGTCTTGGATCTGAGAGGCTAAATCTCTTCGAATGGCCGTCCGTGGCTCGAATGCCAAATAAATAATGGACCTTGAAATGAAAAGGATTGAAACCCCCCTGGTTTACATCATGGCCTGTGTGGTTTACATCATGGCCTGTGTGGTTTACATCATGGCCTGTGTGGTTTACATCATGGCCTGTGTGGTTTACATCATGGCCTGTGTGGTTTACATCATGGCCTGTGTGGTTTACATCATGGCCTGTGTGGTTTACATCATGGCCTGTGTGGTTTACATCATGGCCTGTGTGCGTCAGTACAGTTGATGACTAACATGCTGTTATGTTGCTCCAACAGGAGCAGTACGAGTTGTACTGTGAAATGGGCTCCACCTTCCAGCTGTGCAAGATCTGTGCCGAGAATGACAAAGACGTGAAGATCGAACCCTGTGGTCACCTCATGTGTACATTCTGTCTCACCGCCTGGCAGGTACAGTACACTCCAACTCCAACAATGAGCTCACAGCTCATAAGGAACCTTTATAATAAGTTGTGCGTGTGCGCGTGTGTATCAGTGGTGCAAAATGTACTTAAAGTACCAAAAGTAGAAAGTACTCATTATGCAGAATGTATCATGTCATGTTTTCAAATGTATTAGCGTATTTTGAAAATAGCCGATCTACAAGCTCACAATGCGTGTGCATTGTGAGCTTTTATAGTAGATGTGCTATTTTCACATGGCCCAAATGTATTGTTATGTAATAATAATCCAATCTACAAGGTAACTAGTAACTTAAGTTTTCAAATTAATATTGTGGAGTAAAAGTACAATACTTAGGAGTAGAAGTAAAAGTATTAGAAATTGGAAATACTCAATACTTAGTTACTTTCCACCACTCTGTTTGTGTGTGTGTGTGTGTGTGTGTGTGTGTGTGTGTGTGTGTGTGTGTGTGTGTGTGTGTGTGTGTGTGTATTGTGGGAGTCATGGAGGATTGTCATATATTGTGTTTTTATACCTCGTTAACAGCGCTTTGAAGGTCCCCGGCGACTTCTGTGGGAAAGAAAGGAGCAACCTACAGCGTAGTTATCACATCGAGCGGCCGAGCAGGAACTGAGCCATGTGAAATTCACTGGCTATTGTTGTAGTGTGTTGTTGTTGTTGTTGTTGTTGGGCCTATTATTATTTTTTCAACCGCACATCTAAGGTTCCAAATCCACTTCCTCTTGTCACGCTAATAGCGTGTGGAAAGATGGTGAGTGCTCTGAAAATGTCAGCACAGAAGAACAAGTTGTGGAATTATATAATATACAGTACCATGGTTATGCCGGATTTATACTTGGTTGAATGTGAGTGTTGCGTATACCGAAAATAGCCGATCTACAAGGGCCAAAAAGCACGGCACGCTGTGAGCTTGCAGATCGGTGCACGACACGACAATTAAATGTAACTCAGGCTTCACAGGTGAGGTGAGGTCACAGAACTGTTGTTCCTCTCCTCCGCTATCGATTCCGTCTGGAAGCAGACTCTCTTTAGCATGATGTGATACCGTTGGTTAACCATCTTCCTCTTCCTCCCCGTGGCCTTGCATTGTGTCCTAATCACATTTCCACATGTCAGTCAGTAATGGGAGTGAAAAGCTTGAGTTTGTGTGTGTGTGTGTGTGTGTGTGTGTGTGTGTGTGTGTGTGTGTGTGTGTGTGTGTGTGTGTGTGTGTGTGTGTGCGCGTGCGCGTGCGTGTGTGCGCATTACCTTCATAATGAGTCATTAGCATCAGGACCTCTCCCCTCCTCTCCTTTCCTCTCTCCTCTCCCCTCCTCAACTCTCCACTCTCCTTTCCTCTCCTTTCTTTATCCTCTCCTCCCTTCTGGGGTGGGACGTCTGTGTTGTAATCTCCCAGAGACAGCTCTCTAGAGATAGAAAATTGATCTTTGAAAGGGACACACACACACACACACACCACACAGAGTATGCAGGCTTTTTAGCGGGGTTAAAAGCATATCTCACAATCATAGGTCTCCATCAATGTCGTTTTCTGTGTAGGCTAAGAGCAAATTAGCTGCATGCTGCTTAGCGGGGTAAAACGAGCACCGCAATATTTGTCGGCTTAAATCGTGAATCTGGATGGGTCGCGTGAAAATGTGGCTCTTAGGAAAAAGATGAAAAACGCTGTAATGCAAGACAGCATTGATGCTGAAGGGCCCACATATGGAGAGAGTTTCCTCATCATGGGAGCTATAGGCCTTGCAGCGTTTGAGGAATGTTTGCGCCGCGGTGACCAGACCACAGCAGCGCTAGACACATCTCTGTGTGTCACTCAGTTCTCAAGAGACTGAGTCGCAACACCGGGGACACCGACACACACAACCGACTGCTTTGTGGCATTATTATATCGTTGCTGTCAGGCAGAAAGCTCCTCCATATTCTAACTTTGTGTGGCGTCACACAAAAGCATCAAGCTTGTAGATTTGTGCTACTTTTGAACAGTTTTTGACATGTGAGGTTTCCACCCGACAAAGACGCGATATAAACTTTATTTAACCAGTAAAAGAAACATTGAGATACTTTTGCAAGTATTCATTGGCCAAGAGGCAGACATATTACACAGATTCGCATTGCGTATATATTTTCTAAAAATGCCTGGAAAATGTCTGAATGAGCGTACTCTTTCAGGTTGGTTCAGAGAATGAGCGTACTCTTTCAGGTTGGTTCAGAGAATGAGCGTACTCTTTCAGGTTGGTTCAGAGAATGAGCGTACTCTTTCAGACACGGGTTGGTTCAGAGAATGAGCGTACTCTTTCCAGCGCTCCTGCTTTGTAAACAAACAGTGTCCGAGGCCACGTTATAGCGGCACCCACATTAACAGTGTATGTTTGTCACACTTCCTGTTATGAAAAGCCAAGTGAGACCCCTCCTCCATTACTCCAGGGGATCATAGTGTGTGTGTGTGTGTGTGTGTGTGTGTGTGCGTGTGCGTGTGCGTGTGCATGCGTGCGTGCGTGGGAGAGCGCCCTAATGACTTCAACCAGTGACGTGTGTGTAAAGTGCACACACGTGCATGTTTCAGCGGTGAAGAATGTGTGAGTCAAAGCAGTCAAACTCCTCCTGGGTGACTAACGTGCAGCACCAGTCGGTTTGAATCAGCGGTGGTTCCCTTCACCGTTACTTTCTGCTGTTAGTCAACCATGGGATAGACCTTTTATGGCCAACGTATGCTCCGTCGCACAGCGGCATCACGCGTCCGCCGGAAATAGCCCACCTGCAAGCTCTCGTTGTGAGCTTGCAGGTGGGCTATTTTCGGCTATTTTCGGCAGCCGTTTTATTAGGGAGCTCTCACTCACACGGGGAAACAGCTGGTGGTGTGGCTGGGTGATTCCACATCCTGTTTAGCTTTTAAAGACGGTATTTGATCTCGGCAGGGTGCGTGTGACTGTGTGTGGGGGCGTTATTATGAGAGGGTTCCCTTGTTCGTGTGAGTGTCGTAGCTTCTCCCCGAAGCAAAATCAGATAAGAGTCAGAGGTTAAAAAAAGAAGTTCAGACTGTTTCTGGAAAGCTTGCTTCATTGCGACTGTCCAGTAATGTCACCACCTTGTTACAGTAACAGGCGTCTTCGTTATGAATTGCGGTCGCTCTGCAAAATCATCATCACCCTTTCCCCGATTTGAAATGAAAAGTATTTCTGAGGACAGTCAGCTGCGAAAAAAAAGAAAAGACATTTCCATGTACTCAGAAAACTGTGGTAAAATCTTTAACCAAGTGCCAAGTGTCCATCTACAGCAGAAAAAGTTTCCAAAGTACTTGTTGCCCAAAGCGGTGGTTTTCTCTCTTTTTGTGAAGCATTTGTGTCACATAATGGCTCTAACCACTGTCGGCATTCAAAACATTATAAGTTATATTTTTCTTTCCACAAGAGTGAAAATAGCGTGATGTACAAGCTCACAGCGTGTTGCATCAGGCTATTTTCGCCACACGACACCATGGAACGACAAAGCACAGAATTGCGTGGTTTAATATGCCATTCATGTTGATGAACAGCGGGGCTTGTGAAGTGTCCGCTGCATGGCGCCTCCTCCCCGCTCCAACCTCCTCCCTTTTAACCTCCCACTCCTTCCCATCTCCAGCCTCTCTAATTAGGATTAGGTTACGAACATGCTGTTGGTGCGGCCCTTGCCAAGTCCCCAACCATATGGCCGCCACAATTGCAGCTTTGTTCTCCGTAAATATTGTCTGCCTTTGATTTTTTGGCGGGGGGCCCCCGAGTCAAGAGAGAGAGAGGGAGAGATGGTCTGAAAACCAAAACCGCTTTTATTCATCTTATTTATGGCCCCCCGCTTGACGGGGGCTGCCATGCGGAATACGGAAATGGCCCCATCAAAAGTTGTAAATTTACAGAATAGCTTCCCTCGGAGCGTGTGCACGCACGCATGCGTGCATGTGTCCAATCGGTTTTGCTTTGAGCTCTTTCATGAATGTGTGTGGGGGGGGGGGGTGATTCTAAAGGCGCGTAGCGTCACCTTGAATAGAAACACATGTGCTCGGGGGCTGTCTGTAACAGGCCATGTGGCCAAAGTGCTTCCTCGTGTTCCTTGAAAAAAACAACTCACGTTCACCAGATTATTATGTTTATAAATGTCCATAGCTTATAAATATCACTGGCGCCTATCCGTGTGTGTGTGTGTGTGTGTGTGTGTGTGTGTGTGTGTGTGTGTGTGTGTGTGTGTGTGTGTGTGTGTGTGTGTGTGTGTGTGTGTGTGTGTGTGTGTGTGTGTGTGTGTGTGTGTGTGTGTGTGTGTGTGTGCGCGCGTGCGCGTGCGTTGGTAATCCGTGTTGAGCTAAAAGCGGTCTCTCTCTCTCTGGTGGCGTGCGTTCCAGGAGTCGGACGGCCAGGGCTGCCCGTTCTGCCGCTGTGAGATCAAAGGGACGGAGCCCATCATTGTGGACCCCTTCGACCCGCGCAACGAGGGCGCCAAGTGCTTCTTCCTGGACCAGTTCAGCTGCCCCATGATGGACCTGGATGACGACGAGGACAAGGAGGACTGCCTGGTCATGAACGGACTCGCCAACATCAGGAAGGTATAGCCATGCAGTGCCGCCCTAGTGCTGTGGTTGTCACATTTTCCTTGGCTCCAGTACCCCCCCCTTTTTTTGTTGACAGGGACAATGCACCTCTTAAGGTTGAATTTGAAGGACAAATAGTTGGAGGTCTCTCTTACTTCTGTAGGGAGACTGTTGGGAGGCTCTAACAGAGAAGACTGTTTTACCAAACACACTATAGTACATCTGGTTGGTATTTCACAGTCCCCTCTGGTAGTTGCCCTTGTTGCTCTGTCACCACTGTCCCTTCAATCTATGAACTGTTTCAGTGGTGGAGGTGCAAGTCAGTTTAAAATCTTAAAAGTGAGACAAGCCTCTGTTTAAAGCTCTCAGAAATGTCTTGATGTCTGGATCAAAGTACCCCTTTACCCGACTACATGGTGCTTCGAAAAGGACATCTATATCTAGCATTATCGTTTAGCGTTTTGAGCTTGTATATCTGCTTTATTGTTGAATGAATATAAACCCACGATATGAATGAAAGAATATATTGTAGAATATATTGTAGTATAAGAAAAGGAGTGAAAGACTTGAAATTAGACCATTTTCTACTTTCTCTCACGTACCCCCTTTTGTACGTCTGCGTAACCCTAGGGGTACACGTACCCCCATTTGTACGTCTGCGTAACCCTAGGCCTAGGGGTACACGTACCCCCATTTGAGAACCACTGCCCTAGTGTGTTCAGCCGTATTTCGGTCAATTCAACAAATGTCTTCTAAATCATAATAGTTTTCTGGAAAAACGTATGTTGCTATATCAGTATATCAGTATTAAAAATATATATATATATTCAAAGATTTGTACAGTGTTTCACAATTTCTTACAAATAGCAGATCTACAAGCTCATAGTGCGGCACGAAGTGACGCACTATGAGCTTGTACATCTGCTATTTTTGAATAGCCAAAGTATATAAAATAATGCTTTTTAGGTCAAATCTAAAATGACACGGATGCATGGACCCTGTATTTCACAGTGCATAATGTGAATTTAATACATGGTAAGATTATGTTAAACCTCGGTTCCAGTGATGGGACTTAATGTGAAAACAACGGTTGTCACTGACACGCTTTTCCTTTTGCCAAGAAGCGCCCACTTAAAGTCCATTGTTCTGTCCTTTTTACCTTTAATTTTTTTCCAACAGCGCTCTTTGCATGATTGCCATGATTGTCTTGTGATGTAAAAAAAAGTATGACCTTCGGAGAGCTTTCTGAGTGCTCCCACTTTGTGCCGCTAGCACTGGAACGTTTCCCAACTAAATTCAGAGAGCTCTTTGGAGGCGATTCTTACCAGAGAAATTGGCAAGTTGTTAAACTGTGCCACTTTCACCCACTCAACCCTATAGGGTTCGGAAGTACTGGGAGATACTGCCTTTATGATTTTGTTTTCAGAAGCATTTGCTGGAAAAGCCTACGTGTGTTTTTACTTGGAATTCATTAATTCAGCTCAGCTTTTGGAATGTATGAGAAATCTATTCAGCCACACTCTGATTTGAATGCTTTCATCATAGAGGGTCTAAAATAGCGGTTTAGTGCGAGGTCCCCAGTGAGAGTGAGCTAGACTAGTATAGAGATGAATGTTTTAGTGCGAGGTCCCCAGTGAGAGTGAGCTAGACTAGTATAGAGATGAATGCCAAAGTACTGTTTGACACCATCTTCTCTCAGTTGAACTGATTCTTTCCCCCGCCGTCTATCTGCCACTAGGGGGTGTTAAAGAGCTTGTGGTGACATGCATCCCCTTATTGTTTTTCCTCTGTCCTCCCAGCAATGTGCCGAGCGCCTGAACTCCCCCATCGTGTCTCCGAGCTCCTCCCCTGTGACTCAACGGAGGAAAGCCCACGTCGGGGGAGACCCTGGCCTCTGCATTCAGCACCTCAGCCTGCCCCCTGTGCCCCCGCGCCTTGACCTCATCCAGAAGGGTGTGATTCGCTCCCCGTCGGCCAGCCCCACGGCCTCCCCTAAGGTCAGTGCCCCCCCTCGACACATCAGCCCCGCTGCGTTGGCGCCAGAATGTGATGATGAATGATAGTACTTTCAAATATGTTTTAAGCTGCGGCCTCCCTAGAACTTATTTCAAAGAATAGAAGCAATCTGTGGGGTTAGAGTATGTTAATACAATATGACTAGCACATCTGCAGCCACTTAGAAATGTACACCCTGTTCTTGGGTAAGACACCTACAGTACTGGTTGACAAGTAGTATTGATTCAAGCGCCATGTCTCTCCCTGACCAAGCGGGGATTCCATCTTGGTAGAGACTGGTAGAAATGTGGCCCCTCGCTCGGGGAGACCCGGGTTCGAATCCTGGGGTAGAGCGTAAAAAGGTTTTCGGCTTTTCGCTGTGACATCAATCATATAGTTTCTCTTGGATTCTGGTCATCATTATGAAACTGCTTATTTTTCAGAATTTCCCTATTACAGCCACTCATCAAACAGGATTGGAGTTGGCGCTGGCCGATATTTGACTTCTATCACAGGGTTATTTCAGAGTTTTACACATGTTTGTGTTTATACAAACCCTCAAACTGTCTCTGGGAATTCACTTTGTCTTCAATGTTTGTGTTTACACGAACCCTCAAAGCCGAACATATAGGACCTCGAAAATACAAATAAAAATCTTGCTTCTCAATTATATAAGATTAAGTCGGTTATTGGTTCAAAATCGTCATATTTCCCGCTAATTGGATTTCTCACCCCCCTTTCCTCTCGCAGTCGTCACCAGGCATGTCCAGGAAGCAGGACAAGCCCCTCCCCGCGCCTCCGCCTCCCCAGAGGGACCCGCCGCCCCCGCCTCCCCCAGAGCGACCCCCTCCCATCCCCCAAGAGACGCGCCACTCCTGGCTGCCCAGCTCCTCTTCCTCCTCCTCCTCTTCCTCCTGCGTGTCGTCCGCTGCCGCCGTGACGCCGGACCCCCCCCAGGTGGCGCCGGCCGACGCGTGGGGGTGCCCCAAGGACGGCCCCTCCGTGGCCGACGCCCAGCTGGCTCCACCGCCGGCGTCGTCAGCCTCCTGTCACCTCAACGGCGGCAGCAGACCCCTCAGTTGTCCCTCGGGGGCGGCCGGGAGGTTCCAGCCTAGGGTGGACGGCACAGACGGCTCCAAAGTAAGCTTTTTTAATTGTTTCCATTTTGGTGGGTATAGGCTTTGGTCACGATGGTCTATCTAAGTTAGTAATAATATGTAAAAAAAAAAAAGAATAATAATATATTTTTTTATTTAAAAGAATAAATAAATTATATATAAATATACCGTATATATATATATATATATATTAGGGCCGGGACCTTAACGCGTTAATTATGATTAATTAACTACAGAAAACGCATTTAATCGTACTCTGGAGCGTTTCTCACAGGACGAGTTTCAGGCAGTCGGACCGAAATAAAGGGCGCACCAAACAGCCTGCAGGCTGCAGTGCATTGGGCCAAGACACCATTCACCCTGCAGGCTGCAGGCTGCAGTGCATTGGGCCAAGACACCATTCACCCTGCAGCCTGCAGGCTGCACCCTGCAGGCTGCAGTGCACTGGGCCAAGACACCATTCACCAAACAGCCTGCAGGCTGCAGTGCATTGGGCCAAGACACCATTCACCCAAAGGAATCAATGCATGAAGAAGACGCTTATATCGCTTTTGCCAGCATTTAGATTTAAAAGCTCTTGTATGGAAGTGTGGATAACAGCACGGTTGTGTGCAATAGCGAAGGGAAAGGTTCCATATGGGGCTACACCAACGTTAGCTTCCATGCTAGCTGCTTCAACAACCGGAGGCTCAAACGATGCGCTGCGGTGATTTCACCACAACACGAAGCTGTCCTGATGCAAAACATACTAGTCTGAAGCAGCAAGCGTGGATGTCAACGCAAGTCCAATCCCACATGGAACCTCTCCCTCCGATATGTAGAGCTACAGCAATATTATAGCGGAGTGAGGTTTCATATGGGGCCAATGTTAGTCAGACTCAAGCAATGAGTATACCCAAGTCCAACCCACACTCGACCAGATAAAACGGTTATGGCCTATTAACTAAACTGTTGGTATTGATAAATCAACAGAGTGATATTTTCTAATGGCCATGTTTTCCACTGTTCTGGAATTGCTGCCCCAACCCTGTGGAATGCATTGATTTCTCCCCAAAACTCCCCACATAGCTCATTCCACTGTTTTGATTGATTTTATTCCTTCATCTTGGTGTTTTTCCCCCTAATGAAGTAGTTTTTATTTGTGTCTTTTAAGTATCTCCCTCTTGTCATGTGTGAGACTGTGGTGCTTTACAGAGCAATACAAAAGAGAGAAAAGCTAAAAACATGAGGACAACTCCCCCACCGGATCAAAAACCGCTAGGAGAAGGCACGCTCTACTAGGGGGAATCTTCAGCATTAATCAGCAATAGCTGGGTGCAGATTCTAGAAGATACGTATAGAGAAAGCAATACCAAACACACGGCAGCAGGGCCAGGTCAACACAAAAGCAAAAAACATAACATAGCATCAAAATAAAAGCAAAAACATAAAATAACATTAAAATAATAGCAAATAACAAAAACAAAATTAAAATAACAGCAAGAAAAACGGCAAAAAAGGCAGCAAATCAGGCAGAACAGTGAGTACATGAATAACAACACAGAGATTTTAAAAACTCAACTAAAACCACTCTCAAAGTTATAGATCTATTCTAAGGTACATGGTACAACGTTATAGATCTAAGGTACATGGTACAAAGTTATAGATCTAAGGTACATGGTACAACGTTATAGATCTAAGGTACATGGTACAAAGTTATAGATCTAAGGTACATGGTACAACGTTATAGATCTAAGGTACATGGTACAACGTTATAGATCTAAGGTACATGGTACAACGTTATAGATCTAAGGTACATGGTACAACGTTATAGATCTAAGGTATATGGTACAAAGTTATAGATCTAAGGTACATGGTACAACGTTATAGATCTAAGGTACATGGTACAACGTTATAGATCTAAGGTACATGGTACAACGTTATAGATCTAAGGTACATGGTACAACGTTATAGATCTAAGGTACATGGTACAACGTTATAGATCTAAGGTACATGGTACAACGTTATAGATCTAAGGTACATGGTACAACGTTATAGATCTAAGGTACATGGTACAACGTTATAGATCTAAGGTACATGGTACAACGTTATAGATCTAAGGTACATGGTACAACGTTATAGATCTAAGGTACATGGTACAACGTTATAGATCTAAGGTACATGGTACAACGTTATAGATCTAAGGTACTACATGGTACAACGTTATAGATCTAAGGTACTACATGGTACAACGTTATAGATCTAAGGTACATGGTACAACGTTATAGATCTAAGGTACATCATGGTACAACGTTATAGATCTAAGGTACATCATGGTACAACGTTATAGATCTAAGGTACATGGTACAACGTTATAGATCTAAGGTACATGGTACAACGTTATAGATCTAAGGTACATCATGGTACAACGTTATAGATCTAAGGTACATGGTACAACGTTATAGATCTAAGGTACTACATGGTACAACGTTATAGATCTAAGGTACATGGTACAACGTTATAGATCTAAGGTACATCATGGTACAACGTTATAGATCTAAGGTACATCATGGTACAACGTTATAGATCTAAGGTACATGGTACAACGTTATAGATCTAAGGTACATGGTACAACGTTATAGATCTAAGGTACATGGTACAACATTTTGGCCACAGATATGTGAGCTGAAACGTGGTTGTACCATGTGAAGTCTCGCAAAAGGAGAGAAAACCACCACTTTGGAAACACTTGGAACTTGGTGAGAAAGAGAGGTTACAAATCTTACCCTAGCTTCCTGGAATATCAAAGACATCTGTTACCATAAGAAGGTGACATGACTATGACTGTGATACGCGACATAAGGTTTCCATAAACTGTCTGAACTTATCTGATTTTGATTCGGGGAGAAGCACTGACACTCAGAACAAGGGAATCCTCTCATAATAACGCCCCCACACACACTCTGCCTAGATCAAATATGGTCTTTAAAAGCTAAACAGGATGTGGATTAATAATATATATATTATTACCGGTGTGAGTATATAATTAAAAAAGTGAAGTGAGTGGTGCAGTGGGGGGGGGGGGGGGGCACCCACCCATCCACCAACCCAGCCAGCCAGCCACACACATAGCTCCGTAAGGATTGGGATGGATAGATAGTTTTTGCAGTTAGCAGGTTAGGTAAGACAGCCCTTTTAAGTATCTCCCTCTTGTCATGTGTGAGACTGTAAGTAGGAGTAATCATATTATGCAAAGCACACAGAGAATAATGCAGAAAAGAAAGAAAAAAATGCACATGGTTTGGTACCCTCTGTTTGTCATTGTCTGAGTCTTATGGTTGCTGTCAGCTAGAAACCTTGTATGTCCAAAACTGTTACCTTTCAGGATTCAAATTCAAAAATACTATGAATAAAGCTTGACTATTTTTGCTACTTTGGGGTGACACTGTAGTACGACGAAGGAGGTCATTAATGTATGGGGAGAAGAAAAAAATCATAAAGTATAAAATATGGTGAAAAGAGGTTTTCACTGACGATATGCATGGTTATCTTCCGAAGCACTTCATTCTGTTCAAAGGCAGGCTGCAGTTACTGCTGAAAATAATCCCCAAAAGCGAACGCTTATGTGGGAACACCTTTTCTCAAGGATTTACAACATTCAATCCTGGATTTACATGCGTTCACCAAAGCAAGTAAAGATTTGTTTCCAATAAACTTTATATAAAGCAAATATACCGGCAGCTATATTTGGGGTAAAAAGCGTCGCGTACTGTACAATAGCCAGCCCACCTGAGATTTCCTGCATGCCAAAGCAAAAAAAAAATGTTGATTTCCTTTTCTGCGCAGAGACCTTTTAGGGAATGTTCAGAGCAACATCAACATGCAGGAGCCAACTGATAATTTGACCTCAACAAGGTCTGCCACATCCTGACGATGCTGGCTGTGGCTGTATGCTGCCTACGCCTGCTCTGTAAATGGGGATTCTTTTTGGCATAGAATTAATGCTAATCTCCATGATGAAAAAAAGAAAAATGTCTGCTTGTCGCATTCTATTAAATTCCCTGTCAGCAGTGCTCTCCAGCGTGCACATGGATGGCACATGCACTCGTTCATGGCGGTGTGGAAGGCTGCTAATTTAGCAGAGATTGCAGAGCGCTAAGCCTTGGGATTATCAGCAGCTCATAGAAATACCGTGAACGTAGTTTATCGAAGTTGGGTGCAAATCTAACTAATCGATTTAATTGATTATAAAAACGAACCAATTTTAATCAAAAATCTTTTTTTATATACCTGTAAATTATTAAAAGAATTCAGCTCTATATAGAACTGACATTTCCATTAATATAAATGTGTGCGTGTGCGTGTGTGTGTGCATGTGTGTGTGCGTGTGTGTGCATGTGCGTGTGCGTGTTTGTGCGTGTGTAGCCTTTCTCCAATGGTCAGGTCAGCGATGATTACGATATCCTTCCTTCACGGCACTCTCTACCTCAGCCTGCTGCTGTCAGTAGTCACAAGTAAGTAGCACACACACACACACACACACACACACACACACACACACACACACACACACACACACACCACACACACACACACACACACACACACACACACACACACACACACACACACACACACACACACACACACACACACACACACACAATGTGTTCACATGGGCAGATGCAAAGATACCATACATTTTCAATGGAAGCCAGCGACATGAAGATACAAAGATACATCCGATGTTTGTAACTGCTGCAAAAGCTACAACAGCTACAAAGCTGCAAGAAAATTGAGCTGGTTTCCACTTCAGCTACAAAAATACAAAGCTAGAAATAAATACGCTGTGTAGCTTTGTATCTTTGCATCTTTGCATCTTTCGCGTCTGCCAGTGTGAACGTAGCAATAGGGTTGGGAACCAGAACCGGAGGAACCGGAATCACATTTGGAACTGTTACCAGAAGTGGTTTGGTTTCATCACACTGCCAGAGCTGCTATGTGGACTTCACTTCACGTCTGCTGTGCAGTACAATGCCAGGGCTTCTCAGACGGTTTAATATAAAGGGCCATAACTCTGAGGTTCCATTTTTTCCATCTCTCAGAGTTATAGACCTTTTTAAGGGTCTATTTGGAACCCCCTAGATATATTAACCCAGAGGGTCCCTGTACCTCAATTTAAGAACCAGTGAGGTACAATATAGGAATACATAGGAATGGTTAAAGGGAACTGTTATGGCATCGGAAACCATTACAATCCTAAAGGATCCCAACCCTACACGCACACACACACGCGTGCGAGCAAACGTACACACGCGTGCGAGCGAACGCACACACACGCTCGCACGCACACACACACACACACACACACACACACACACACACACACACACACACACACACACACACACAAAGTGGGCTTTTTTATCGAGCAAGATAAGAAGCATTTTACTTGGAAATCCTCTGAAAACAGTTTGGACACGCTACAGACACTTCAGACAAATATACAAGCAACATTCCAACAGATGGGGACCCTGTGTGAGCCAAGTCCTCTACAGTCTACAGTATGTTGCATACAAACAGTTTGCCCACATAAAGGTTTATTATGTCAATTCCCGGTCAACTTAATGTATACTGTAGCTACATTAGTTATTCTATAAGGATCCTTCCTTGGAGGAGAAAATAATAGAGACTGTGTTCCAGTGTGGTTATCATTTAGTCACAATCTCTTGTTAATACTGTTTCTTGCCACAATCAAAGACACAATTATACCACCTTTTCTTTGTGTATTTGGCTAAAACTCATCCTTTGCTTTCAGAGACGTATAAGCCTTCTATCTACTGTAAGTTGTATTAGCCATAGGGCATACAGTCACTGTTAGAGACTGCTTTGAAAAATGATGGCTGAACATGTAATAGCCTTTTAGCTGCAGCACAATTAAATTAGGTATTTCTCTGCGCTGCGCCGAAGTGGAGGGCAAGGATAGAGCTGTCACTTCTGATGAAGCTGGAGCTGAGGGGAAGCTCCGTTTTACAGGAAACTATGTCATCCCGTGCAGTGGGTTTTTAGTTTCACTTTCCCACCGCGCAAATACTACATGTCGTGTACACATGCACGCATGTCGTCGCCGTCGGGCAGACGCCTCATATCGACGGTATTTCAACTTTTCAACTTTTTTGTAAATGAAGGCCCTACTTCATTGTCATACATGTTTGTGTTGTACCCATACCTGACGAAGACCCGCTCAGGGTCGAAACGTTGTCTACCTACAAATGAAATGTCCTGGGAGCTGTAAAACAGTGTGCGGATTGCCTTCCTTTTCCCCATACATGTTTGTGTCCCACAAAAAATAGCAGAAATAGCCAATCTAGAAGCTTGTGCGCTTGTAGAGCTGCTATTTTGCTATATAGGAAAGGCTTTGAAAGTGAAAGTGCAAGTGGTTAACAGATTCACCGCCATTAGCCGAGATCTACGTCAATTAAAGCTAATTATTTTATAAAACCCTCAGTGCTATTGCCGTAGATCAATGGCAATTGCGCTTTTATAGCACTTTCGATCGATCAAGCCATAATGCTACTTACGTTAGCATCGGGTAGCTAGCTGTTGTTGTCATAACACTGGGTCGCCCATCTTAGATCGTCCTCGCCATAATATCATACCAGCTGTTTCTTTCAATCGCCTATTCTCCTATTCATTGTCTCAGATGGCATTTTTGGTCAAAACAAGGTTTATTTGCCCTCCTGTGCACCGGCATAGATCCATTTGTTAAACAAGAGTTTTCCAGGACCCGTTCAACTTCCTAGTTTGTGTTCACTACCGGAAGTCTGGAAATGTGGCTTTTCAAATTAAGAGCTCAACTGCTGGTGTGAATTATATCATAATTTGTCAATAAATGCTAGCGGTCTAAGTGTTAAGTGTGTCTCTGTTTTATAGATATTGTGACTAAATAATAACTTAAACTACACTGGATCCGTGGGATCGCAAACAAACACTTATTTGGACATACAAGGTTAGCATCCGACAGAGACACACGCATGCACGGCCGTGCACGGGCACTCGTGCACAGACACACAGAGCCAACACAAACAGTTTTATTATGATTTATTGAGTTATTGAGGAAAGGACTTGCTCCCTGGCAAGTCTTTTCTTCCTGTGAGTCATCATTTCATCACTGAGTGGCAAAAAAACCCCCAGTCAATATCGTCCCTATTGTATGACATAATATAAACTAGCCTTTAGACTGGAGTTTTCACAAATGTACCTGATGGACAATAGTGCAGAACAAGACACAGCCAGTCTAGTCTGGGTTCATGGTGCAAAACTATCACCTCTTACCATGTTGGAGTCTATTGACAGCAAAGTGTGGTCAATTCTGAGCAGAAAGAAGCTGACACATGACTTCCCAACACTACCACAAACCAACCGATCTAAAAATAAATTGTTTGGCCTGGTGGCTGCGGTCTTCCATGTAGGTTTTGCTGATGGTGAGCAGAAATGTAAGCTAGATATCACTATTATTTTGAAGTTGTTAATCCACCACTAGGTGCCCCCACATGTCAATGATTTGTGCATCTGTTGTGCTCGATGGACAAATGAGACAAATGAGATTCTTTCTCTTGTACTGTACGTCCCCCAACATTATTGTAGTTAACAAAAACTAAACAAAATAACAAAAACTGGGAAAAAGTGGGAAGATTGTTTTTAATAATAACATTTTAGTTAACTGAAATTAAATGAAAACAAGGCTTTGTGAAAATAAACTAAGTAAAACTGTGTTGTGCATTTTCAAAAGTCGCTAAAATGGTAAATGGTGCATTTATATAGCGCCTTTATCCAAGGCGCTTTACATAGATTGTGCATGACTGTACATTCACCCATTCACACACACATTCATACACCGATTGCGGCGGAAGCCATGCAAGGTACCAACCAGCACATCGGGAGCAATTTGGGGTTCAGTGTCTTGCCCAAAGACACTTCGACATGTAGCCAGGAGGAGCCGGGATTCGAACCGCCGACCCATGGATTATTGGACGACCTGCTCTACCTCTTGAGCCACAGTCGCCCCTAAAAACTAAATGAAAGCAGTCCTTAGTATTAGTCTTCAATATTTGGTACATGAGTCATACATTCATTCCCCCCCATAGATCCTCCCTCAACCCTTTCAGCAGTCCCGGGGCAGCAGAGTGGCAGAGAACGTCATCAGAGAGGCCAGAAGATGAGTACCAGGTGCCGTCCTCCAGCTTGTGTCTGACTCAAGCTCCCGTCTGCATCTCTGTTGCACTTCCAAACAGGTACTGTACATAAATCTATGTCTGACAACATTCTCTGATTAGTGTAATTTGAGTTATGTTCAAAAAGGGTAGGCGCAATAAGCCTCGGCTTCTGCCTTCACTTTTTCGGTACCACTAGTTATTAGTGGATATTAATGTATGTACGTCTGTATGTAATCCTTTTTCCTGTACGGACCGAAATAAAATCTATCTATCTATCTATCTATCTATCTACATGTATTGTATAGTATTGTATACCAAGTCAAGTTCCTGTACCAAGTCACTGTTAACCCCATGATGGATGGATTCATGAAAGAAACGCACATGGATTTTAGCCACTTTCAACCTGGAGTACCTATTTTGGGCATGTCATTATGGGTGTCATTTCTCTAAAGATTTCAAAAACATTTCGTAGTAGACCACTATTTCCAGTAGTATGTGAGACTATGAGGAGCCATGTGGCCCATAGGACAAGGACCTATCTCCTGTTTTTGTAGCGTGAGGCGGCTTGATGTACAAATACATCCCCCAGCCATGATGTACAAGTTAATAGGGGGTGTTATTGTACACCCCCTGGACATGACGCTAGCATGACATAGGGAATTGTGTATAGGTATTAAGAGCTATTACTGTATATCAGTGGCTTGCAAAGAAATTGATGGCCCATTTCTCCTCATAGGCATGTGGAGAACGGCTCTCCTGAGCCGCCTGTGGAGGACAGAATCCACAAGCCTCCCGAGCATGGTAAGTGTCGGCTCCATTAGAGAAGCAACAAGCCAAAGCCAAACTGATGAATGTGCAAATGATCAGATGAGAGCATAAGTACACCCCTGCTGCTGAGTTCATTACGCTGCTGATCTGATGATCCATGCATGGTGAGAGTTGCAGAGAGATGAGAGC
The DNA here is from genome assembly GCF_951216825.1 of Electrona antarctica. NCBI lineage: Eukaryota > Metazoa > Chordata > Actinopteri > Myctophiformes > Myctophidae > Electrona > Electrona antarctica. The sequence goes on from NC_136789.1 coordinate 14,077,834, forward strand.
TTGAGGGTTTTTATGGCCTGAAATTCTGTGTCAACTGCTAATTGAAAGAGTAGAGCGGTGGTTCCCAAACCTCTCTGGATCAGGGGCCCTCTTGAAAACGTTGAGAGTTTTGCTGGCCCATGCAATCACCTGCTGTGGGTCGATTACATTTTCAGAGCATGTTCATTTTGATGGTCAATCAGTCGATTGTGTTCTGGCTTGGATCAATGGAACTAACAGTATGCTTTAAGTTCCTATTTATCTTTGAGGTTTTAAAGGGAAAATACCATGTCATTTGTTTTATCAATTATTTGAGGGCCCACTTGTAATACCCTCGCAGCCAACTAGTGGGTCCCGGACCACAGGTTGAGTAGACTATTGCAGAATTTATATTAGGTACGTAAGGTATAGAAGGTATAGAAGGTTCTGTGAAGTTGTTTATACAGTATATACAGTAAGGTATGTGGCAGCTACTTTCCCAGCAGCTACTTTCCCCCCAAACATTTTGTTTTTTATTAGCATATTACTATTTCAAAACATTTTCAAAAAACATTCCCAAAAAAGCAAAGATTTTCTTCAATTAAAAACAAAATTCAAAGATTTTTTTCATTAATTCCATAAATTAACGAACAAATGTTTAAGAAGTCGTGAAAATAAGCAGTTCTACAAGCTCATATTTGCGAGCTTGTAGATCTACTATTTTCACTAGTTTGGGTCCTGGGAGTGGGGAGACATCACATTTCACTAGTTTGGGTCCTGGGAGTGGGGAGACATCACTAGTTTGGGTCCTGGGAGTGGGGAGACATCACATTTCACTAGTTTGGGTCCTGGGAGTGGGGAGACATCACATTTCACTAGTTTGGGTCCTGGGAGTGGGGAGACATCACATTTCACTAGTTTGGGTCCTGGGAGTGGGGAGACATCACATTTCACTAGTTTGGGTCCTGGGAGTGGGGAGACATCACATTTCACTAGTTTGGGTCCTGGGAGTGGGGAGACATCACATTTCACTAGTTTGGGTCCTGGGAGTGGGGAGACATCACTAGTTTGGGTCCTGGGAGTGGGGAGACATCACATTTCACTAGTTTGGGTCCTGGGAGTGGGGAGACATCACTAGTTTGGGTCCTGGGAGTGGGGAGACATCACATTTCACTAGTTTGGGTCCTGGGAGTGGGGAGACATCACTAGTTTGGGTCCTGGGAGTGGGGAGACATCACATTTCACTAGTTTGGGTCCTGGGAGTGGGGAGACATCACTAGTTTGGGTCCTGGGAGTGGGGAGACATCACATTTCACTAGTTTGGGTCCTGGGAGTGGGGAGACATCACATTTCTCTTTTGGGTCACGGGCTAAAAAGCTAGAGAACCACTGCAGTAAGGAATGTGGCAGCTACTGATAATGCTGATGGTGTATATAATATGCTAAGCTTATACTGTATGTAAATTGTATATACACTGATCTATTAATGTTTGTTTAGAGCACTTTTAACAAACATAGAGTAGCAGTCAGGGCCCTATCTTACCCCTTATCCCTAAACGTATTTGTCATTTTTTCTTTTAATATAGTTCAAGTTTACAGCACTTTAAACAAACATAACAGGCACCCCTCATTTCACATGAGTGTGATTTGTTTGCCCTTGTTTTGCACTTTCTCTTTCTTTTGCTTGACTTATTATTGTTATCATTACCCCTGCTGCTAGATCATTCCTCTGAAGAAAGCCGCACGGAAATAAGATTTACTCTTATGTACCTGTGCACAAGATGTAACAGTAAAGTACCTTGAACCCTGAACCTCACACTCCATTAATCTACAAGAGTACGTTAGGTTGACCTCTTCTTTATCCCCCAGGTGGCCATTTTGAGCCTGTCAGGACGTTAGTGTCTGCCCCCGGCCCCTCCTTCTACACCAACAGGACACCGTCCGACTATGACATTCTGCTGCCCCCGCAAGGTAAACCCCCCCCCACCCCCCCTCCATTGCAACTCCACATAACTCCCACAAGCACATGTGTATTTCTTCGCACCCCCTTTTCCTCCCCTGGAGGAACATTAATTTCCGGTGCATTTACTAACACGTTATGACAGGCGTATGGTGCAGTGAGCCCCACTGGCCCACGGGCCGCCTATTGAGGATCCATTCTATAGAGTGTTTGTTCAGTAACAAGGCTCTTCGCGTCTCTCCAGCTCTTTTGTAAACAGAAAATGCATTTTCAAATGGCACACCAACTTCACCCAGTCTTCACCACCCCCTCCTGCAAACTGCAAAACAATCCTGTTGGCCTTTTATAGTGCCACAATGAGGCCAATTGGCAAAATACATTTGTGGGAGAGGTTCCTTCCTTACTTGGCCTACTGCGTGTTCATGCCGATTGGTCCAGTGGTGCCCGAGATTAGCTACTCACAGACAGACAGACCATCATCCATAATGGAAATACATTAATTTTCTTCCATTATCTTTTATTACACTACAAACAACATAGATAAATAATACATTTATCTATACACTGACACCACGCTAGACAGGAACGCCCAAAAACGTCACATCCGGTTTTAGCCTGGGGTAAGAATTTTCTATGGCTGCCAATGCAACTTGGTCCAATCCTTAATCACATACGGACAACCATCTATACCGATGCTATCTAACTTGCGGAGGTAGCGTGCCTTGTCCACGGGCAACAGATCTTTCAACGTATGGCATTTCAAATACGTTTGATAATCGCTACTCTGCTCAATATTGTTTTGAAAATGCCGCAAATTGCATTGCAGTGAACGAGCGCAAATCACAACTTCCCCCGGTGGTGGGCGGAATCACAGTTTGAGGCGCTGTTTACGCGCCGTGGTGTCAGTGTATGATAAATAAATAATATTTTTGACATTTGTGAATAATGTCCGCATCGTGAATAATCTATGAATCGATTTTATTTTCCACCCCTAATAAAAATGGTGTCATGCATATCCTAAAATATTGTAGTAAAATACTGTAGTACAAGCGCAGTGTGTGCACATGCGTGGCAGTGCGTGTGGCATTTGTATGGCTGCATGAATGCTTAATTGAATAGAATAAAAGTAAGCAGGTGTTTAACAGAATAAATCACTTCGACTGACTGGTCAACAGTCATTTCTACCCAACGAAGCCGCTCTCCCAGCTGTGCTCCGGTCACATCCCTTAACACTCAACAGTAATTTCTACCCAACGAAGCCGCTCTCCCAGCTGTGCTCCGGTCACATCCCTTAACACTCAACAGTAATTTCTACCCAACGAAGCCGCTCTCCCAGCTGTGCTCCGGTCACATCCCTTAACACTCCGAGCGGACAAAACGGAGGTCTTCGTCCGATCAAATAGTTACACTCAGCACCCCGAACGGAGATTAATCAAAAGACGGAACATTAATCATTTCAGAACCGAGGGCACCCCTCTACAGGCTGGGAGCGTCGATTGGGCAACATTCGATATCATTCCCGGTTGGGACGTCATCCAAAGTAGTCCCCCTCCATTTTAATGGATGGGATGAAAAATCTTAAAATGTTAATAACTCTTGATCTAAATCAATGCTTCCATTTCTAACCAAAGATTATGTTTTTGACGGCCCATCGCAGTCCTGTCGCTTGTCACGTTAGAAGTAATCAAACCTCCCGTTGTTGTCGTCGATCCCCTCGGGGGTGTTTTGGCTACATCTAGCTACTTCTAGCTACTTCCAAGATGACACGGAGCAACCTTGAAATAGGCTCTGAAGCTGCAAATCGCAGTGTTAATGAGAATGTCCTCTCCTGTCCCTGTCTTTTTCCCCAGCATAACATTATTGTATGTGTGTGCCCCCAATTAAGGGATTCAGAATTTATATAACGGCGCCTGTCACCTCCTCATGAAATATTAATTACATTGAATATACCGCTGCTGTGGGGCAGAAACCTTGTATCTCCATATTTCAATTTTCCATGTATTTTCATACTCTAATGCCCTACTTCATCCACTGCGTTGTGAGAATGTTCCCCTCAGAATAGGAATGCTGGGGTTTAAGTGGTTAAAGTTATTTTCAGTCTGTCTGGAAAGAAATATTCTCTCCAGTTTTCCTCGTGACATACTGTATCTTTGGGGAAAGGATTTACATATTTACGTACCGGTGATATGACATAAGGTGCTATAAAGTAACAGTAATGTCATTCAGTGGTACCTTGGATGACAACATTATTTACAGGGGTGACCTAAGACAAAAAAAGTTTTAGAACAACTGGAATAATGTATAGACAACCCACTATGGCGTGTGTTTGGATGTGTTGCAGCCGTAGAGGAGCTGTTCAACGGTCGGCTCCTGGCCCAGCCTCCACCTCCGCCTCCGCCTGTACGACACAGCTTCACAGACCTGTCCTCCTCCCCAAACTCGTCCTCTGCCATCCCGCGACCCCACAGACCCTCCTCTGGACACGAGCATGTGCTGTTGGCCCCCGGTGAGTCTGTTAAACCATGCATTATACAGGAGAGACGATTTATTTTTAGTTTTATTGACGGTTTATTATGAAGGTGAAGTCGCATGAAACCTTTGAGACCTGAGGCCGATTCTACAAATGCCTTCTAAATCAGTAGTTTTTCTAAAATGTTCAAAAATAGCAGCACAAGCTCACAGCTTGTATACCTGCAGCTTGTATACCTGCTATTTTCACTAGTTTAGGTCCTGAGCAAACATCTAATCTCTCATTTGGGTCTTGGCCTGAAAAGTTTGGGAACCACTGTCCTGCCCATAGACACTGTGTTTGACATGCTGTGTGTCCTGCCCATAGACACTGTGTTTGACATGCTGTGTGTCCTGCCCATAGACACTGTGTTTGACATGCTGTGTGTCCTGCCCATAGACACTGTGTTTAACATGCTGCCCTGTGTGTCCTGCCCATAGACACTGTGTTTAACATGCTGTGTGTCCTGCCCATAGACACTGTGTTTAACATGCTGCCCTGTGTGTCCTGCCCATAGACACTGTGTTTAACATGCTGTGTGTCCTGCCCATAGACACTGTGTTTAACATGCTGTGTGTCCTGCCCATAGACACTGTGTTTAACATGCTGTGTGTCCTGCCCATAGACACTGTGTTTAACATGCTGTGTGTCCTGCCCATAGACACTGTGTTTAACATGCTGTGTGTCCTGCCCATAGACACTGTGTTTAACATGCTGTGTGTCCTGCCCATAGACACTGTGTTTGACATGCTGTGTGTCCTGCCCATAGACACTGTGTTTGACATGCTGTGTGTCCTGCCCATATACACTGTGTTTGACATGATGTGTGTCCTGCCCATAGACACTGTGTTTGACATGCTGTGTGTCCTGCCCATAGACACTGTGTTTGACATGCTGTGTGTCCTGCCCATAGACACTGTGTTTGACATGCTGTGTGTCCTGCCCATAGACACTGTGTTTGACATGATGTGTGTCCTGCCCATAGACACTGTGTTTAACATGCTGTGTGTCCTGCCCATAGACACTGTGTTTAACATGCTGTGTGTCCTGCCCATAGACACTGTGTTTGACATGCTGCCCTGTGTGTCCTGCCCATAGACACTGTGTTTAACATGCTGCCCTGTGTGTCCTGCCCATAGACACTGTGTTTGACATGCTGTGTGTCCTGCCCATAGACACTGTGTTTAACATGCTGTGTGTCCTGCCCATAGACACTGTGTTTAACATGCTGTGTGTCCTGCCCATAGACACTGTGTTTGACATGCTCAACAACGCCGCCCCCCTGCCGCCACTCAGAAGACTGGCGGGGGAAAACAGCAAAGGTCTGTCCAGGACCTGTCTGGAACACCTGTCTGTCGACCACTTACCCACCGCTCAAGGTAACAGTGAACACCACTTTATATATCACTGCGTGGATATTAGTCTTGTCCCTCTCAGTGTTCGATTTTTTGAGTGGTGTAAACCACTCCTACAACTGGCTTTTTTGTGCAGAAAAAATTTGCATGGTTGCTATGTTCAAAATAATTTCTGACGTAATTAAATCACACCCGGGTGAACTGGATGACCGTAGCAACCATGCTCATTTTTTCTGCACAAAAAAAGCCAGTTGTGAAATCACATCCGGGTGTGATTTCATTACGTCAGACATTACGTCAGACCACAGCTCATCAGTCTATATAAGACCTTACACCACTCAGTTCACACGGGTGTGATTTTTTCTGCAATGTCCTGCCCCATATTTGCATACTGAGTCCTGGTTGGTTATATATAGCCTGGTTCCAGACGAATCTGGTTGGCTCGTCACCATTTCGGCAGTGAAGTCTTCCCACAATTGAGAGGGGCCAGACTTAATCTGCCTGGCGGCAATATGCATGGCATATGGCTACGCATAGAGTCACATAGAGTTAAAGTGGTGAAACTGCTTGTGACGCTATGTTAAGTAATCTAGCTGGGGACCCCCTGGGACCCCCCACCCCACCCCCTGGGACCCCCCGGGACCCCACATTAAGTTATGCTTTAGTCCTGCTTGGCCCCGCTCATGTAGAAAAAAAAGAGTAAAAACAACAAGCAATTCATGTTGCTGCAGTGACTTATTATTAGGCTACATCTCAAAGATGAAGTAGTTGGCTGCTATCTTAGCATATCATTCTCTTTTAAGTTAATATGATCTTTTTTGAGTGGTGTAAACCACTCCTACAACTGGCTTTTGTGTGCAGAAAAAAATGAGCATGGTTGCTATGTTCAAAATAATTTCTGACGTAATTAAATCACACCCGGGTGAACTGGATGACCGTAGCAACCATGCTCATTTTTTCTGCACAAAAAAAGCCAGTTGTGAAATCACATCCGGGTGTGATTTCATTACGTCAGACATTACGTCAGACCACAGCTGATCATGCTATATAAAACCTTACACCACTCAGTTCACACGGGTGTGATTTTTTTTGTTTACAATTACAAATCCCCTGGCTTATGCATCTTTTGTGTGAATCTCCCTGGATGGTTGATGACTTGTGTTGATGTGTTTGTTGCCCTGGTAGCCATGGAGTGTTTGCAGGCGCCCGCCCGGCCGCCCAAGCCACTGCCAAGGAAGATTCCCCCTGACGTCGGGCCGGGGAAACCTCACAGCATGGAGTCGGCCAGTGTGAGTGTGGACGCCAAAATTGCTAAGCTGATGGGCGAGGGCTACTCCTTTGAGGACGTGAAGCGGGCACTGATGATCGCCCAGAACAAAGTGGAGGTGGCCCGCAACATCCTGCGAGAGTTTGCCCTGGTGGCTCCCAGACTCAACCTTTAGCCCCAGAGACGGCAAAGAGACTGCGACAAAGGACGCTGTGCCTCTCTGACGGATTTCGATCATTTGAAGAAAAAAAGGGCTTTTTTTTATCTTCTAGGCCTTGGACTGAGTGGAGTAATGAGGAAAGAAATGCCATGGGGGCCTTGCCTCCCATCGTTAATCGAGAGACACGACAATGGCGACAAGACAAGGACGAAATGTACTGTCTGTGAATGATAAAAAGTTGAAACCTGTGAAACTAAAAAGGACTTGGCTTGTTGTTTACAGTGAGCTGTGCCAGTGCAGGCCTCTGGCTTTTCAAAATGCTCCTGTTGCCAACAATTATGTCATGGGGACTAGGACCACCAAACTATATAAAAGGTCCCATCCCTGCTACTGCTGCTACGGTTTCCTTTCACTCCCTACCAGAGACATGTGTTTGTAAAGCCTTTCAATATATGCCACATCATTTGCAACTCAAACAAAAAAGAAAAGAAAAAAAGAAAAATCTTAATACGCTCAATAACAATGCTCAGTAATGTGTACAGTTGGCGTGGTTTTTATTTACTACCAGTGGGGGGAGCCAGACTCCTCCATATCTGTTTAAATAAATTCCTTCACTCATCCACCCTTTTATCTTTCCTCCATCTGTCTTTCTCTTCCTATGTTATATTTGTCCGCTTTCTCTCATCCATCCTCCTACAGCAGTGGTTCTCAACCTGTGGGTCGGGACCCCCAGGATGGTCACCACATGATTTTGGGATGGTCCCCAGATGACCGTGAAGTGAAAATTGTTGGACTTTTAAGACATTTTTAATACCTGAAAGAAAGAAAGAAAGAAAGAAAGAAAGAAAGAAAGAAAGAAAGAAAGGAAATAAGACCAAATCAAAAGTAATCAAACTATACTATAAAAAGTGGTTGAACATTGGCCAAAATTGTCAAATAATAAAAGAAAGAGGCAAAATGGCCGATCTACAAGCTCACAATGCTCACATAAAGCTCACTATGTTCACAATATAAATCTGTCAAACAAAATGTACTGCCTCAACTCCTACATCCCAAGTGCTTGTCAAGGTGAGGGGGCCCCCAGTGCGAATATGGTTATTTTGAGGGGTCACGGGTCAGAAAAGGTTGAGAACCAGCTGTCCTACAGAACAGCTCTAACTATAATCGTTTTATAGCGTGTGACCATGAGCATTAAGTTTGCTTTTCACAAACTGGACCCTGGGCTGGTGAGCTGAGAACAGAGAGATAGTACCAGAGAGGTGGTCGTTGGACTGGTGCCTTATTGGTCCACTGGTCTCCTCTAGCCCAGGTGAACACCATGAACCAGCCCACCCCAGAGAGAACACTGGTCTCTCCTCTAGCCCAGCTGGACACCATGAACCAGCCCACCCCAGAGAGAACACTGGTCTCTCCTCTAGCCCAGGTGAACACCATGAACCAGCCCACCCCAGAGAGAACACTGGTCCACTCCACTCGCTGGTCTCTCCTCTAGCCCAGGTGAACACCATGAACCAGCCCACCCCAGAGAGAACACTGGTCTCTCCTCTAGCCCAGGTGAACACCATGAACCAGCCCACCCCAGAGAGAACACTGGTCCACTCCACTCGCTGGTCTCTCCTCTAGCCCAGGTGAACACCATGAACCAGCCCACCCCAGAGAGAACACTGGTCCACTCCACTCGCTGGTCTCTCCTCTAGCCCAGGTGAACACCATGAACCAGCCCACCCCAGAGAGAACACTGGTCTCTCCTCTAGCCCAGGTGAACACCATGAACCAGCCCACCCCAGAGAGAACACTGGTCCACTCCACTCGCTGGTCTCTCCACGTCAAGGACTGCCACATTGATGTATTTGGCTGACAACACCATCTGAAAATGTTTTGTGCCATAAAAAATAAGAAATCTTTTGGAAAAAATGTAGGATATATATTGTCCTTAAAGAGTTGCGACCCACACTAACCCAGTGTACTCATTGCTGCCCCATCTGGCGGAGTCAGGTTACACTAAACACGGGTCTGCAACACAAACATGGTTCATGAGTCATGACTTCTCAGAAGGGAGAAGCCCTACTAGCTTCATTTTACTTTTCTGTAGCTTGACCACAAGTTCTATCAGACAGAACCTGTTTTTTTGTTTTCCCGATTGACGACTTCGCTTTCTTTAATCGAGGAAGAAGAAAACAAGCCAATTAATGTATTTGTTCAACATGAGTGAGCTGTTTTGTTGTACACTTGAGTTTCACTGAAGCCAATTTGTTGATAGTGATAACTGAATTTATACAGTATGTGCCAACGGGCGGTAGTTAACGTGGTAATGCCTTTTTGTGTATGTGTGTGTCCACATGTATGTCTGTAGGAGATGGAGTAAGCATTCAACCACTTAAACCATACCTATATAATTCATTCCCCCCGGGATCTGTATTTGGTCAGCTCATTTTTTCCCCTCCAAATTACTTAGATATAGCCGGTCTACAAGTTCACAATGTGTCCCGCTGTGACACGTTGTGAGCATGTAAGCTTGTGGATGTGCTGTTTTCGCCCAAATGTTCACCCCCAAAATAGGGATGCTAGGGTTCATGTGGTTAATTATGGGAATTCAACTGTGCTGTCAGTTCAACCAAATGTTGTCTTTGAGGCTATGGGCCTGACATGACGTGCTCTTCAGTATTCACCACACACTGGCTGGCTCTTGTGAAGCACATGGGAAGAATTTAAATATATTTTTTTGCCATTTCTGAGATGCTACAAAAAACATGCCAATTTGGAGTGGGAATCACTTGATAGCTCTGCAGTAATTATGCATCTTGCTTTATGTTATTTCATTGCAAAATTGGGATACTAATCATCAGAGAAATGCAAAAGATGGACAGAGTGGTGCTTTGTGCTCTAGTCAAACTGACATGGAACCTCTTTGGCATACTGTGTGGAATCAGTGTGACTTAATGTGTTGTGATGCTTCATGATGGGAGACAAAAGGCAAGTCTACAGCCAAATGAAAGTGCTCTTACAATCTACAATATATATGACACACAGAGAATGAGACATCTTCAATAATCTGGTCTATGTACTAGATAGCAGCAGGCAGTCAGGCGGATGTGTTGTAAGTTGTAACCCAGTCCAGTTCTGGGCTGCTGCGATGAGGCGTTTGTGTCACGATGATGATGTTGCCCTGACTTTTCACTTAAAACAAGATAAGGAAAACTTTTTCTTTAATGCAGCACTACCCCTCTTCACCCTTTCAATTTTTTGTGCAGCTCTTTAAAGGGGAATGGCACTTTATTTATGAACTCTTATGTTATTCTTATGGTCTCGGACACTCCACTCAAGATCCTAATCTGTTATTCAGTATACAGATTCAGGAAATGTTATTATGTATTGATCGAATCATCTATTGATGGTAAAACTTGTTAGGCCTCTGCAAATACATAAAAATATATTAACAAAAGACAGACATAAAGAGTAAAGAGCATCCATAGCTTCCAATCTCTTCGGGAGTATGAATCGGCTCCACTGACAATGGGAGACAATGGAAGGCCTAAAGCCTCCCCAAAAAATATTATTAATAATTGCAATCACATTATAAACTGCCATGGATATCTTGTCTTTTCTCATTTATAATTATGAAAATGCTTTAGTATGGAGATGTGCATTGTGCCTGGGAGACGAAACTTTGCAGAGAGCATAGGAATAACATTTCTAAACTGTGGGCTGTGGCATTCCCATTTAACGTCAACCCTTAAACCCTCTGTTGACCGGGTTCCCAAGGGCTCTATCCAATGCCTCCTTCCCTCTACACCTCAAATCTTCCCAGAAAATAGCAGATCTTCAAGCTCATGGTGAGTCGCAATGCGACACATTGAGAGCTTGTAGATGCACTATTTTCACAGAATGATAGCCACAGAATAGAATAGGGTAATGTTGCACTGGGTCTGGGTGTTTTGTTTTGTTTGTTTGTTTGTTTGTTTGTTTGTTTGTTTGTTTGTTCAACTTGAACACGCCTCTGAGCTCAGCATTGTCTGTTCCTTTAGGTCCCTTATTAAGGGGATAAGTGGCCTTAGGTTGCAAAGAGCAATTTTTTTTTCTAATTCCATTTTCTTATTAATGTGGTTCAGTGACAAATACTGTGTCAAATATGTAAAGCATAGAGTAATGTGCAATTAATTTATATATTATTAATGCCTTTTCCTTGATATGTTATTTTCATGGACAAGTAAATAAAAAAACGTCTTGAGGTCTTTGCGTCCCTGTATTTCTAAACGGTATGTGAGTGATGCTGACCATGCTACTGAGTGATGCTGACCATGCTACTGAGTGATGCTGACCATGATACTGAGTGATGCTGTGACCATGATACTGAGTGATGCTGACCATGCTACTGAGTGATGCTGACCATGATACTGAGTGATGCTGACCATGATACTGAGTGATGCTGACCATGATACTGAGTGATGCTGACCACGATACTGAGTGATGCTGACCATGCTACTGAGTGATGCTGACCATGCTACTGAGTGATGCTGACCATGATACTGAGTGATGCTGACCATGCTACTGAGTGATGCTGACCATGATACTGAGTGATGCTGACCATGATACTGAGTGATGCTGACCATGATACTGAGTGATGCTGACCAGGATACTGAGTGATGCTGACCATGATACTGAGTGATGCTGACCATGATACTGAGTGATGCTGACCATGATACTGAGTGATGCTGACCATGATACTGAGTGATGCTGACCAGGATACTGAGTGATGCTGACCATGATACTGAGTGATGCTGACCATGATACCATGCTACTGAGTGATGCTGACCATGCTACTGAGTGATGCTGACCATGATACTGAGTGATGCTGACCATGATACTGAGTGATGCTGACCATGATACTGAGTGATACTGACCATGATACTGAGTGATGCTGACCATGCTACTGAGTGATGCTGACCATGCTACTGAGTGATGCTGACCATGATACTGAGTGATGCTGACCACGATACTGACATGATATTGACCTTGATACTGACTGATACTGACCATGATACTGACGTGATATTGACCATGATACTGATATGATACTGACTGATGCTGACAATGATATTGACCACGATACTGACATGATATTGACCATGATACTGACTGATACTGACCATGATACTGATATGACTGACTGATGCTGACAATGATATTGACCATGATACTGACATGATATTGACCATGATACTGACTGATACTGGCCATGATACTGACATGATATTGACCATGATACTGATATGATACTGACTGATGCTGACAATGATATTGACCATGATACTAACTGATGCTGACCATGATACTGACATGATACTGACTGATGCTGACCATGATACTGACATGATATTGACCATGATACTGACATGATATTGACCATGATACTGACATGATATTGACCATGATACTGACATGATATTGACCATGATACTGACATGATATTGACCATGATACTGACATGACCATAATACTGCAGTTAATGATGCTGGTTGTGTTGGAGAATCTTCATCACTCAATAACAATAAAATCAATAACGACACGACAGATGTGCAGGCTCAACTATTTTTTTAGCAAAAGCAGGTTAACACCCAAGGGCCAACTACATAATTTAGCTTCGGATTTAAACGATTTAATTTAACTGTCATCATTCATCATCAATTTTTAATATCAATGGTCATTTGTCAGTGAGGTATGTGCTGTGAACTCAGCCTTTTAGACTTATGTCACATTACCAAATGTAACCAAGCAAGGTAAAAAAAAAAATCACACCGTGTGAACTGAGTGGTGTAAGGTCTTATATAGACTGATCAGCTGTGGTCTGACGTAATGTCTGACGTAATGAAATCACACCCGTGTGAACTGGGTGACCATAGCAACCGTGCTCATTTTTTGAGCACAGACAGACAGACACGTAAACTAACAAAGCCAGTTGTAGGAGTGGTTTACACCACTCAAAAATTACAAAAATGTAAAATACAAGGAACAAGGAACACTGACAAATTATACATGGGAAATGCCCAGGTTAAAAAACATTAATGTAAAAATGTCCCATACTGTTGGGCGCCGTTCATAATACAATTCAGGTATGAAGCTGCGGGCCGTATAATATTCTCCCCAGGGCCGCATTTGGCCCGCGGCCACGGGCCGCACTTTGGACACAGCTGAACTACTGTAGGGCAATGGTATTCAACCAGTGGTCCAGGGACCACCAGTGGTCCTTGAGGGGGTTCCAGGTGGTCCCCTGCTAAATGATGGAGAGTTGGTAATCAAATGGAACCTTAAAGTTGCTATAAGCACACACACACACACACACACACACACGACTGGGGCGACTGTGGCTCAAGAGGTAGAGCAGGTCGTCCAATGATCCATGGGTCGGCGGTTCGAATCCCGGCTCCTCCTGGCTACATGTCGAAGTGTCCTTGGGCAAGACACTGAACCCCATATTGCTCCCGATGTGCTGGTTGGTACCTTGCATGGCTTCCGCCGCAATCGGTGTATGAATGTGTGTGTGAATGGGTGAATGTAATGCACAATCTATGTAAAGCGCCTTGGATAAAGGCGCTATATAAATGCACCATTTACCATTTAACACACACACACACACACACACACACACACACACACACACACACACACACACACACACACACACACACACACACAGATGTCCCTCCCACCCCATGGTTGATGCTCAAAGAAGGACACATACGGTAATAGCCTACACTCATAAAAGAACATAGGGTTAAACTCCAAAAATTAATTATAAAATAAAAGCTTCAAGTAGAGCTGCCAGCAGGGTCTTGTCCTGTCCTGTTAAACCTAGCGGAAGATACATCCATTATTATTTAAAAATAAATCCAGCAGAAAGCTGCCATGTCGGAATGGAAAGAATGTGGTGAGAGTGGCACCTGCTGTAATTGCTAGCATTTTTCGCCCCATCGGCACCACTTGCTAAAGTAATCTGAGGTTAACTCAATGGTGTCATCATTTAAATAATGTGTAAAAAGGTTCTAAACAGATTGAAGGTTACAGATGCTATTTTCATAGTATATCTAATATTAGGCTTTAGGTATAGTTTCTGACAGCAGAATTGCTGCAAATGGATTTGAGATGAATCAGGCCTGATCCGTAAGCTGACAACATGTCTTCAGAAGGGGGACCATATCGTATATATTACCTAATTACCTTTAACACCAGGCGATCCATGACAGGTTGAAACTGAGTTTGCAATAGAGGGTATGCATGTGACATCATCATATATACTTTCTGGCCTTGACAGCCTATACGGTACATCCAAACAGAAAAGTCCTATCTGATTGCATTAAACAACATTAAAGGTACGTTAAACTCACTTTGTCACTCATTGACTCACTGTCAATGTATGCACATATCCTCTATATAGAAATACTCTGTTACAAGTAAAAGTCCAGAATTCATGTACTTAAAAGTACAAAAGTATTGGCATCAAAATGTACGTAAAGTACAATGGAAAAAGTACTTACTGTATTATACATGTAGCACTGCCCCTTTAAGCGTAGTGCATAAAAGGGGTGACCAGGTTTGAGGCCTCATGTTGGGCCAGAAGCCTGATTTGAGTGTTTGTTGGGGACCTGGAGGCATGAGGTGTGCAGCCGCAGCGTAGAACTTGGTAAGAAAACCTGAAACAAATGTTGATGCTTTGATAATTCATTTAGATTATATGGGGACATAATTACTGACATTTTATATTCCATTTGCAGAGTTCGGCAGGTGTGTGCCTAAGGGTTAGAGGAGCGCCCTTGTTGCCGAAAGGTTGCCAGTTCGATTTCCCAGATGGGCAGGAAAAATCTGGATCGGGAAGTAATTGGTCATCACTCACCCAACACTGCTGAAGTGCCCTTGAGCAAGGCACTGAACCCCCAACTGCTCCAGTGGAGCTGCTTAGTGGTCAACAGTATAAGACTGTGGTTGTACTGGTCAGCTCCCAGGTTTTAATGTGTTGATCTGTGTGTTTCTATGTGCAGGGCGTTGCTGAAAATACCCTGGATAAAAAAATAAAGGGTAGGAGAGTGGGATTTAAGAGGTTTTTTTTGTTAACTGTTAGCCTCATTTATCCTCTTTATAGAGCCTCCAGGTCCCTTCCTGGGTTAACCACATCCACAGCCACTCCTGTGACAGGCTCAGTGGGAGCCTTGAGTATACTGACTGGGTAGGTTTTGGTATTTTGTTGTATTTTAGTCATTTTGCTATATATTTTTATTATGTAATGAATTTGTATTGAGGGGTAACCAGATTTTTCCCACCGTGCCATATTGTACTTGAGACTGGGTTTTACCAGATTGTTTGTTGGGCCACAGTTGATTTGCTGTGTATGTTTAGTTTGGAGGACCCAGTAGGCCCTGACACATTCAACCTATATCACCTGCCGTTGGGCTCAGTCCCACTTTTAGAATCATGATTTCCCATCTATAATAACCCCTCTTCCCTTCTGTATTTTAACTTGAATAATATTTGTCTACATGTTGAAAATACTTGACACTTTTGTGACATCAGCCTCTGGTTCTGTTCATTCTGAGCCCATTCCAACTTGGGGAACTCTGCCTTGTTCAGTTACATTGTCCAGCATATACAGAATGCTATGCTTAATGTGTTTCTAGGATTCCTGTAGTCATTTCATAATAGTCCGAAGGTAGTAATAATATACTATAATATATTATATTATTGCGACCATAGGTCGCATTTACTATGAAAACCTGCATCTCCCGTCCGTCCGGCCGTCCGTCCATCCGTTATATATGGTCACGCCTCGTGACATCACTCCTCCATATATGGTCACGCCTCGTGACATCACTCCTCCATATATGGTCACGCCTCGTGACATCACTCCTCCATATATGGTCACGCCCATGACATCACATGACATCATGAAGACTCTTAGATCTCCATATATGGTTGTCAGTCCATCACGCCTCGTGACATCACGCCTTGTGACACGCTCCGTATGTCAATCTGACATCATCAAACCCTCTACTGGATAACCATACACGGAGAAGACTGGATCATCACCTGCATATATGGAGCCGGCCAGCAACTCTACATCTGACCTCAAACCTCAAATCCTTAGATCTCCATATATGGAGCTGACCTGTGTTGTTCTGACCTCATCAAACCCTGTACACTCAAGACAAGCTCCATATAGCCAGTATTCATTCCATATGTTGATCTGACCCCCCATGCCAAAGTGCCAGTGCTCGCCCAGCAGTCTGCCGTCACCCAGGCGGATGTGTGCACGCCCTCAGGCGTCTTACTGGTATCTAATAATATAATATACTATAATAAAGTTGTATCGTATAATAATATAGTACCAAATGTAAAAGTACTTATACCCCCATTTCACAATGTATTTTGAAACGGCGATCTACAAGCTCACCAGCTTGTAGATCAGCTATTTTCAAATGGCCAAAATAGGGCTGAAGTGGTACTTCAAGTAGGCCTACAGTACTTAAGTACATTAGTTACTTTACACCACTGTCCATGACAGGTTGAAACAGTAAAATACCAGTTGATAGGCTGAAGAATGATGCATGAATAATAATAATAATGTATGTGGATTGCAAAAAAAACCCCAAAAAAACAAAATTGGTCTAGAGAGCTACATTTCTAAATGAATGACATCACTTATCAAACCAATGGCTCTGCACTATAGCAGCTCATTTTGTTCAATGGTTAGAGGGAAAACGCAAACTAATGCATATATTTCAGAGATTGGTTAAATGTGCAACCAATTACATTATGCGACCACATTATCGCATAATCCCGGAGGGACTAGCTGTTTTATATAATTGTTTCCATAAAGATGCGAGGCATAGCACATTTCATACAGAAGGTTTCTTCCCTATGGCAGTAACTAGGCACAAACAAGGCCAGTGACAGATCACTGTCTGAGACTCGGACTGACCCCACACGTGCACTGCACACATGCAGGCAATTCAGAGTGCTTTACAGCCATACAAATGCATTAAGGCACAAGAAAGCATTTTCTTTTATTTTTATTATGTTTATTATGTTTTCAAATGTCTAAAGTAGATTCATCGTTTTAAAGAGGCATAGCAAAACTAAAGGTTAAAGTGCAATTATGGTTTTACTATGTCATGCAATGTCATGCATTGTGATTCATGATGTTGTATATGTTGGCAAAGGATCCAATGTAAGGCCCATTATAGTCATGTTGCGCAAAAGCCTTATTAGTGCTTGATTGAAAACAAAAACTAACAAGGTTCACATCATTCATGACTAATATTGTAGAAAGTCTGGCTCCATCTGATAAATAACATAACCTAGTCTGGTTATGCTCACACTCGTACAGCACATCCGGTGTCATAGTGGACCAGAGTATTGAACAACTGCCTCTAACATCTAAACTCGTACAGTCCATTCCTTTCGATTGGATATAAAGAAAATATCCCTATATCATTCAAGATCAAATGTATAATAACAGGATCACAATGCAAACTAGAAAAAGTGCCCTTCGGGGAACAGGTGGCGCTATAATAGGCCAATGGGAAAAGGGTGCCATTTGTTCTTACTTGGATGGCAAATGGATGATTTGAGGCATTTTGTTCCAAAAATGTGTTTTGCAAAAATCCATCTGTTGGTGGCGCTATAACATGCCAATGTGAAAAGGGTGGGATATATTCCTCATCCTAGTAGGAAAGTGCGTGAAAGATTTAGCGTAAATTGCACGCTGTGTTCATGATTTGAGGCATTTTGTTCAAAACTGGCCAATCCTGCAAACTTTGAAAGCCAATGTTAACCAATTAGGATGGAATATGAAATATCGGACAGATCCGTCTTGAGCACATGACTATATAGATATTGTGTAACGATTTGAGGGATTTGGACAGAATCTGGAGGAGTAATATAAAAAAAAGGGTTTTACAAAAGTCGGCGCTATAAAGGCAGATGTGAAAAATGCAGGTCAAAGGTTTGTTCTTGGCCTCTAGGGAGTGTGCATGCAACATTTCACGCAGATCGGTGCAGTAATAGGTAAAAAAGGTGAAAAGATGCCTCATGGTGGCGCTATGACAGGCCATTCTGGAAAGTTTGGGCCAGAGGTTCATCGTTTGCATCCAGGGAGTGCCCTGGATGCAAACGATGAACCTCTGGCCCAAATTTTATGTGGAAAGTTTGGCATCAACCGTGTTAACGGTGCCGGAGATTAGCTGTTAACGGGCGGACGCATGGATGGACGGACGGAGTGCACAACATACTCTCCTCATATGCCTTCGGCTGGTGGAGACAATAATAATCTTTATTCATATAGCCCATTTGTGCTTTACAGAGCAACAAAGAAAAAATAAAAGCTAAAACATAAAATAACATTAAAATAATGGCCAAAACATACAAAAAAACTTAATAGAATCAGGAAAAACTGAGAACATGAATAACAGAAAAAAATCAACTAAAAGCAAGATTGTGCTTTAAAGCTGTCAACAGAGGCTGTCTACGGTGTAGTGGGAGTTAATTACAAGCCGTCGGCCCGTAGAAGCAGAAGGCTGCTTCACCGTGTTTTATATGCCATTGAGGCGTTGACCATACTGTATGCAGACAGGACAGCGTCCATCTTGCCAGCAAGGTGGTAGCTAGGTGTAATTTCCCATTGACAGCCCATTCATCCAAACAGAAAAGTCCTATCTGATTGTATTTATCAACGTCAAACTCACCAATATTGCAGCTGTAGGCAAAGCTTGAATTATTAAGTGTTTGTTTCATACAAATCCACCGTAGATATGTTATGAGCTACTTCCTGTCAATAAATTCCTTGCAGGTGAAGTGTTTTTGGAAGTACTGTTGTATTGTTTGTGAACTGAATTGTATTATGTATCTGTGTTGAGGACCCCCTCTAAAATGAGATGAGGCATCTCAAGGGGCTCATCCTTTCAATAAAGGTAAAAAGTGACCGATGTTGCTTTACTGATCTTTGTGCATGTGTGCAAGTGTCACGTGCGTGTGTGAATTGTGTGAAGCCACCAGACAGTGTTATAGTCTAGTAACATGTCAATGTAAATTGGGGTGAAGTCATGCAGCGAGACTTGGACTCTTGGCTTGGTAGATTGAGCAGTAGACCCTACAGTACAGTATGTTATAGCTACAGTGACCTTTTTATCAGAGGCATTTCATTTTATTGTTGCTTTGGGCTGCTTTGTTGCCCGTTCCGTTCTGCTCTATAAATGGTCTGAATCTCTTATCTTCACCCTCGGTGAAAAGGATATTGGATGATTACAAAATACCATGTGGGTGTTCCTGGTGGCTGAGCCAGCACTAGCCACATGCTTCTTGTGAGTCATCAATCTACGTCCCCCCCCCCCCTCTCTCTCCTCTTTGGCAGGCATGTGCATAGACATGAGTATATAGACATGAAAGCTCCTGCTCTTTTACCCATCGGTAGTGCTAGTCCATTTACCATGGTGAAAAAAACAAACATAAATTCCCTCTCTCCATGTCTCTCTCTCCATACTCGAAGGCATGCAGCATTCAAGGGAATTCATGCCTCTTTCTTACTCTCTTGAACTTGAATGCAGCATTTTATGTTGAAAGAATTACCCTTTGAAGTAATCCATCTCCAGTAAAGCTTGATTATACTTAATTGAGCTGGCTGGGAGGTCAAATCCATAGTCAAATTGGTCCGGACGGCTGGCGTAGCCACCTAGGCTGCCAATGCCGTCTGCCAGCGTGTCATGGGTTCAACTCCTGATCCCAACGACCTTTGCTTCGTGTCACTCCCTATCTCTCGCTCCCTGTTTTTTGTACGTGTATTAAAAGGGCAGAAAAAGCTAAAAATAAATAAAATAAATCTTAAAAAAACATCAGTCAGCCTGGGCCGTGGCTCAGCGGTCCAGGCACCTTATTGGCTGGTAATCCAGTATGGCAGTGTGCCGTGGGTTCGACTGCCTTTATTGCATGTCACCCCCCCATCTCTCTCCCCATTTCCTATCAGCCTGTCTATCCCTTTATAAAAAAATATGAAATAAAGGCGAAGCCACAAAAACAACAACATCATAGTCAAATCCATAGTCAAGGTACAAATCCATAGTCGAATTACATCATAGACTGGGAGTTGTGGCTCTTCTTGCAAAGGTTGTTTTTGTCAATGTGCCTCATGATCAGGGCAACAAGGTGTCAGTCCCAGGCAGGGCTGAGCGCTGTGTTTTCTGGCTCACCTGTTCCCAGTCCCCTCATTCTCACCAGTCAACGCACCTGCCTGCCATCAACTCATCACCTCCAGTCTATAAAGCCCTGGTCTTCTATCACTGCATCGCCAGATCGTTGAACAACCACAGTGGTAGTATAGGCTTCATTGCTTCTAGCCAGTCAACTATTTTTAGTGACTGTTCCCTGCCTGTGAACTTCAGTATTGATTTAGATTTTGTATGTTGGATTTTGGCATTTGCCTGTACTGATTGTACTCCTCTCCTCCACCTCAGATCTCACCTGTACTGCCTGCCTGCCTGCCTGTTGCTCTGCTCTGCCTGCCTTCCACATTTCCCTCCTCATTCCAAGTTTGTGTGAATAAACACTCTTGAACTTTAAGAACTTTGTCTTTTCTGCACTTGGGTCTGCCAGTTTGGTATTGTGACACGAGGCTGTGTCCCACACTGGTTGTAGAGTACATGCTGAATTGCTCGTATTGCTCATCAGTCTAATTTAAAATGAGATTCCTCTAAATCTATGTAGTAATGTAAAAAACTGAATTTCACACCAGTTCCTTTTGAAATTCCCTGCCTCTCCAGATCCCTCTTTTCCCTGCTTTTTGAGGGGCCCTCCTATACACGGGTTTAAAGTGTCTTTAGTTCAATGTTTGTTTTGTAAATGCCATTGACAATGGAGGGAAAATTTACATAATGTGTCATTTACTCATATTATTGTCTCTTTATTATTAATGGTGTTTAATGTTTGTTTGCACAGTTTTTTTACATTACCATTATCACCTAATCAACATGAGTTAGACTTTAATATATTGGCGCCCCTCACTTCACAGCACACAGGTGTGATTTTTGTACATTTAGGCCCAATTCTAGCACTTTGAGATTCTGACGAATATAAAGTGCGTTATAAATAAAATCCATTATTAATTCTGTTTTTTGTTCTTGTTTCTTAGCGCTATGTGTCTGTTTTAGTCTTGTATTCTGGTAGTTTGATTCCCCAGTGCTACTTATTTTGTAGTATTGTTCTCAGTGTTTCCTGTTCATTAGTACCTGTCTTGTCTTGTCTACCAGTCCCGTGCTCGTGTCCTGGGCCGTTGAGACTCCCATTGACAATGAATTGCGAGCTTGCGACACACATTTGTCTGCATTTGGGTCCTATTCCTCCTTCACTAACAGTTCCATACCTTGGCAAGACGATTGCGCTGCAGTTATGAATTCACAAAAATGACATCGCTGTCATTGACCAGTTTAACATAATTTGAAATTGAGATCCTTCCTCTGCTGCCAGTGTACACAAGAAATGTGGTGTAGTTAGTTTTTTAGCTGTGGACATGCAGGCACACACCTAAGTGGCTATAAGTGACCAGTGTTTTATCTATTTATATTGGTATTTTGTCTTTTGCCCTTTATTTGATTAAGGTTTATGCAATTTAATCAATTGTATCTGCACATCTTCTCTTTAATCAAATTGACTGCTCTTGTAATCTCTGTGGCCTACCATATTGGCATATTGACTTGACTGGCTCCTGTGTGCTCCCTCTGTGAGAGCCATCCCAGTGTTTTCATGCACAAGTGGTTATTGGATTTGTCTATTGGAATGCGTATGTGTTCAGTTAGTTAGTATACTGTGTTGGGTGGCCGGGTTCTCTGCAGAGGAATAACTCGGGTCACGTGACTTGGACTTGAGTCACAAATTCGATGTGTTTTAGACTCAACTTGACATTGGCACAGATACAGTATATATATGCATTATCTTTATTCCTCCAGCTGCTCCTGGAGCAGCTGGAGGAATAAAGAGAATGTGTGTCTGAGCCAATTGCCTCGCATCCTTTACTGCTTGGAGTGCCGCTATAGTTCCACCTCGGTGCTTTTCATTGTTGAGTATTATTTGTTAACTGAGCACCCGCAGCCAAGGAGGCAAACCAGGGAGCGCACCTGCTCCACACGCAGACTACTGAGAGCGAGGGTTAAGACACTCTGTTGTAAACAAATTATATAGTATTTCACAAAGGTCTCAATTGTTCAGATATAGTGTTTCATTCAAGCTGATCCACCTGCCTCTCTACAATCAATGCATTCCTTAAAACGTCCTGCTCTGCCTGACTGCCTCCCAGTGCGATGAATCTGCCAGCTGGAATATTTAGACAGAAAAATAACATAGATGACTGATTGACTGTACCTTCTTTTATCAAATACCTTGACTAACAGTGAACAGATTGTCCATATGTTTTTAGTCCACAAAGACAGTATTTCCCTCCTGCCTTAAAGCCCTGTGACAGGGCCAGACTGATGTGACCGCCTGGGCATGACATCCCTGTGACAGGGCTGTGACAGGGCATGTCAGTATCATGGTCAGTGTCATGTCAGTGAAAGAGGACATGTGTAACGCACATGGACAGGCGGCTGCTGGGCTAGAGTCTTCAGTTTAAGGTTTTTTTGTACCTATTCTGGTGAGTGGGCTCTATCCATCTGTAAACAGTATCATGTCTGTATCATTTCAGTATAATGGTCAGTACCGTGTGACTGATACTGATCATAATACTAACCACGATACACTTTTCTTAAAGCGACAAATGCAACCACTTATAGTGACATTTTAACAGTGTTTATATTTATAATGCATACAATATACCTCCCACAGTATCTCCCCTGGGAGATACTGTGGGAGGTGCTGCAGGGACATGGGGTGAGGGGGTCCTTGTTGAGGGCCATCCAATCTCTCACAGTGTCCCAGTGCTCGGCAGTAAGTCGGATTTGTTTCCGGTGGGGGTTGGCCTCTGCCTGCATTGTCATCAATTCTGTTTGTGATATTCATGGACGAGACGTAGTCGTGGTGGAGAGGCTATGCGGTTCGTTGAGCTGAGCGTTGCTTCACTGCTTTTTGAGGATGATGTGGTCCTGATGGCACCATCGTTTGGTGAACATCAGCTCTCACTGGATGGGTTCGTAGTCTTCAGCTGGGAAGCAGATTGCAATGTATTTATTCTTGGCCTTGGCCTTAATGTTTTATAATGTGATTATAACGCATTAAAGTATGTATTACTCTGTTAAAGATGTATTACACTTGGCAAAGAGCATTTGACTTGTGACTCAAAACAGGTGACTTGGGACTTGAGTGCAAAGAGATTGAGATTTACGTGTGTTTTTAAAAACCTGACTTGGTCCCACCTCTTTGGCAGAGAGCCTCTGGCTCTCTGTACTTCCAAAGTAGTGAGTGATAAGTGTAAGAGTGATATTCACCCTGGGCCTGTACAGAGTATAGAGTTACAGACTGGCGTCAGCAATATTTGGCCCCTGGAGAACAAGATTACACCCAAGGCAGCGTCACAAATGACCTGACATGTTCTGAGTTTTATTAAAAAATACATACCTTTGCACAAGCCACATTACGTGGCCAGCAGTTATTTGAGTCATAAATCTATGATACAGACGTATGCAAGATAGGATATGAATAGGAATAGACAGAAAACGTGATGTTCTAGCAAGCAGCTGACAGTTGTTCTTCAACAGTGACATCGTGTATACCGGGACCTACGGTTTCTTGATAAAGGAGAGCACGAGGAGAGCTAGGAGGAGAGTTAAAAATACAAAAGGGAAAAGGTTACTTTTAGTGCCTGTGGAGGTATTGTATATTCACTGAAGGATCAACACTTACTGTATTGTAACGGTTAAATACAATAAAGTACCATACATTTTTCTTTTGAGGTGCGCTAACCCCTCCTATATTCAGCTATAATGTAGTGTTTTCGTCTTACACAAACAAATTCCCATTTACAATGAATGAGAATTTACGTCATATATGTATCAGCTATTTTTGTCCTGCACAAAAATAAATTCCCTTTGACAATGAATGGATGATGTATGATGATAAGAGCGCCCCTCACTTCACACAGGTGTGATTTTTAAAGCTGGCTTTTGGCCCAAGGGTGGCGGAAAGGCCCATGCATGGGGTTATCAGAATCGAGTAGGGGTTAGGCTGGGGTAACCTGACTCCGCCAGATGGGGCAGCAGAGAGTACACTGGGTTCTCTCAGGCAGACTTGATGCCCGGCCACAAAACGGCCTGGCTAATCAGCAGCAGCTAGAAGCTAGAAGCTGCTGCTAGAAGCTGCTTGAAGCTGCTTGAAGCTGCTGCTGATTGGCCAGGCCGTTTTGTGGCCGGGCATCAAGTCTGCCTGAGAGTTCCCAGATGGGAGCAGGAGGGGGGAACCCAGTGTACTCTCTGCTGCCCCATCTGGCGGAGTCAGGTTAAGTCTGGGGAGCATGGCGGTAAAACCTGGCCTTCCAGTTCAAATGTCCTTCATTATGTCATTTAATCAGTGACGTGTAAAAGTGTTCATAGATAGGTAGGAAGGACTGCACAGCAGCATAATAACATGTGATGTAGATTGGTCATTGGCCGCTTCTGTTTATTGGAGCGATGTGTTTAATTAAATAACATTGTAGTACAAGTTATGGTTATAAAACCGGGGGAAAAAAAGTTTTAATCTTAGCCACTTACAATTTAGGCGTAGGCTATACTGTACAACTTAAGCATATTTCTTGCAGTGGAGTTATGGCAAGCTGCCCTACATAATATGGGGGCATTGTTGGGGGTGGCATTTACAGTGTGGCCCAGTGGCCAATGAGGCATACTGTATCTACCTATTTTTGTCTATGCTGCACAGTAGAAGATAATCACCAGCTGGGGAAAATCTGGCTTAAAACGAAGGGAGTTACAAAAGTGGAATTTGCATTAGAGGAAGATACACCTCAACACCACTAGGTGGCACATCCATCAATCAAATAGAAAGAATAGAGAAAATAATCATATACTGGAAACATTCATATACATTAAAGCATGTATTGGACAAATAAAGGAAACCGTTAATAGAGTGACAGCGATCCATTAATGCCTTATTAGACACTCAACTAATCCAGTGCCCATTTAGTAGCACAGATGAAAGTCAACTGACTGAACTGTTGGCTGCTTCCTTTGCTTCCCTTCTTTGAGCATGTTTGCACCGCCACTGCATACCTAAATGCTAAATGAAGTTGTTGCTTTATATTTTAGGCTCTAGGGAGACAGTCTGTATTTAACATTTCATGCTAACTAAGCCACCCTGAAGCATGAAAAAAGAAGGGAGTGGATATTCAGCCTCAAACCCATTTGATTGATCAAATGTTTATAGCTTGCAGCTGGTTGAGTTTAGGCAGGGGTTTGGTGTGGTTTAATCACTTATAGGCTATTTAAGGTTAGCCTGGGAAGGCATTGGTCGGGTGTGGTTGAGGATTGGTGAGGGCGTTCACCAACACTGCTCTGAGAGAGTGGAGTGTTTCCAAGCACAGTCACCATATCAACTATCTATTACTCACCCCAGGAAGCCTGGAATTCATGGAGATTTGTAAGGGGCCAATTTAAGCCCGAATCCATTCCATTTGATTTGATTAATTGAAGTAAATACTGTAGGATGCCACGGAAGAACTATGTAAAATGAATTCCTAAGTTACTGTCAGTGTAAATCACTGGGAGGAGTTGGAGGACTACTACTGTCCAGGGCTAGGTGGATGTTTAGTGTTGCTCTCGTTAATCTTGGCCTCGATCTGCCCTCCTATTTAATTTGCCTCAATTGGGGTGAGTAATTGATAGGAAAATGTGAAATACTTTAAGTGTAGTATTTAGTAAAGAAAAAGAAAAAAAGGAGACAATTGAACAAGATGTTTCAATGAGAATGTTTTTTCAAAATGTACACTTTATTGTCAACAACAGTACAAAAACAAAAGTTCTGTATTTACAGTAGTACTATGGCCTTCTCGTCTTACACTCTTTGGTTTCACTGCTGACCTGATTATTTGAAAAGGAACAAAAGGCATGAGGACACAATCGACCAGGCAGACAGAGATGCCCACTTCCTGCTTGTGTGCCATTCTATTTATTTATGTGAATGTTTTTTATTAACCATTCCACAGTACAATGACTCGGGCAACCACACCGTACACAGGACTAGGTGGGGAGTGGGACACAACGTCAGTGGTTCTCAAATACTTTAACTTCAAGGACGTCCAGTTTGGTATGCATTAGGCAGGGAAACTGTCCAGAAGGAACTCTGCTTACAGTACACCCGCACAGTAAAAATTGTCTCTGTTCATGTAACGCTGAGGGTGTACAAATTGAACTGGTTCCATATATACACTCTTACTAACCATTTCGTTCCTAACTAGCAATCATTTAGCTGGGGGCCCCCTGGAACCCCCGCAAGGACCCCTGGGGTCCCTGGACCCCACTTTGAGAACCACTGCACTCGGACATACCGCGTAATCCAACTAGTATTATCATAAATAATAGTGTTTGGAGAGATGCCGGTTTCAGTAACCCGAACAGTAATTGAGACTGTGGACGGCCGTGGTCTGCCATAAGACTAAAACATTGCGATCATAAATCTGTTCCAAGAAGATTTCAAATATTCAATGTCAACTTTGCATCTCGAGGACCCCCTGCCATATAAGGCTGTGTGCACTGCTGGGCTACCAACGGAACACTCGTAAATCCTGTCTTATCTGTTCCCTGTGCATTTTCTTTGGTGGGACATCGGGGCATTGCCCGGCATGGGGGAACAGACGGGGCAGAATAATCCATAATGCCTAATTTATGCTCCATCGTACGACTGTGTCGCATGCCGAACATCCACATGCTCACAACGCACCGCGGACGCGGTGAGTTGCGAGCTTGTAGATCGGCTATTTTCGGTGCACCAGAGGGCCGCCATCCATATGCAGATTATGGCCTCATTTTCCCAATCACAGTCGCTGTCTTCAACATGACTGATGGCTAATTTATACTTCGTTGTACGTTTACGACTAATGGTAACCTATTTTAAAATGTTCCGTTGAAAACCTGTCATTTCTGCCGGCGACATTCATACGACGAAGTTTAAATTGGGCTTTATCCTTCGGACCATTTAAACAAAACAAAAAATATATATATAATACAGCAAAGAACACACAGACACTGTATCGCCTTATTCACCCCCATGTAACTCTCCTACCATACAGTACCTTTTCAATACTTAGATGATGCCTTTCAACAAGGCTGTAAAATGAAAAATAAAAAAACGATCATCTAGCATGCTGTAGCACAGCTATCCTGGTAGGTTTCACTCGGAATATAAATATAATAAAAAACACAAAGATTTTAGGACATTCAGACCCCGGTACATTTGGAGTAGAGGTACTCCGAGGGAAAAAAGATAAACATCTACTCTTAAGCCACATTTATACTCTATAGCACGATGGTGTCGCTTGCTGAGCTAACGGCGTGTGGCGCTCAAGCGACCGACACAGTCATGCAGTGGTGTATGAATATGGCGCTTTGACTGAGTGGTCATAACCTATAAAGGATGGCATAACAGGAGAGGAACACTAGAACAAACAATGTGGGAAGGTGAAGGCAATAACGTACTTTCAGTCTTAAACTAACTTAACTTCAGATGCACAAATCACACAGTGTCTCAGCCCAAGGCCAGGGTATCAAAGTTGTATACAACAAGATGGCCGCACATTCATTACTAACTGCAAATACTTTTTTCTTTTTGCACATTCCTGATAACTGCTTGCCTTTTCACATCCAATAGATTTAGAGCCTAAATCAAGCAAAAAGGAAACCCTTGGGAAAGTGAAGAAACTGACAGTTAAAGGTTAATGAAGAACTGTAGTGAATTATACTTAAAGTGGAAGAACGTCTACGATTTACAGAATCAAGTGAGTGGGTGTACTGCAATGCGCTGTCAGCTTACAATCTACATCTACACAACTGCTTTTTTCTTTTGCGGAAACATGACACGGTTGTTTTTTGAATCAAGGACAGTTACGGATCACAGTTACAGTATGCTGCTTGTGTCATGCATTACAAAAAAACAAAAAAACGTTTGCGGCTAAAACTATCCCCTGTAGGCATTTTGCCATATTCAAAGAAACTCAAGAAAATAATAATACAGGGGTTTTGATGGTGCAGTACACAGGTTATTATCAACGACTGTTATAATCATTCCTCACTGCCTTGGGAGTCTTAGCTAACTTAGAGGGCGTTATTGACTGCAGAAACAGCAATGAAGTGTCTTTTTCACTGAGCATAGCCAAATGAAGGCTATTCCACACAGCGCATTAAAATCAGCATGCTCATCCGATGAAGCACACGATGAATTGTTACACAGACCTAAAGAAGATGTATTATTGACATTCTTGCAGGGAAAATGAAGAACTGAACAAAACAAAACAAAACAAAACAAAACAATACAAACACGTACGAAGAGCCAAATCCCACCACATGGCCTCACAGATTGACTCAAACCAAACAAGACGAAACAAAAACAAAGAGCATTCACCAGGAACACAAAACATAAAATGACACAATAGCATGAGGCATGGCCACAGTGCAGCCTACACATCAGCTGTAGGCACATCCTGTTACAACATTACTCTGTGATTGTGTGCTGCTCACGTGGAGCCTGATGGAAGTTGTCAGCAGTCGTTTGGGAGTCTTCATTTTTGGCGTGTCAAGGCCTCTTTCAACTGCTTCTTTGTCAAAAGAAAGGAAAAGAAGAAGAAAAAAATGCTTGCATTAACGTTGTCGTGTTAGAGTTTAACTCTTAACATTGTCTGTCTGATTAACGACCTTGTATCTTGAGAGCACGTTTTCAAAGCAAACTAATATCTTACAATATCCCTGCCAGCCACGGAAAAATGTATTGTGATTCAACGTGTGTGCATGCGTGCGCCAGGGCTCGAAGAGAAAGAAACTGAGGGGAGGACATTTTTTCTTAACCATTATCAACCCTATACTGTAGTGTAGTATGCTATACTTACCTATAACAAATAGGTAAAATAGCACACCTACAAGCTCAAAGTGCATCGCAGTGCATAACATCGTGACACTTTGTGAGCTTGTAGATAGGAAAACAAATGGTTGATGTAAAAAAAATGCCCAAATTAGGAATGCCAGCCCCCATTTTCAACCTATCTTCATAATAAGGGCCTTTCTCGGCCCCACCCCTCTCCCACTGTTTATATTGTGTTTAGTTTCCAAGATGGCCGCAGCACCAGGAGGGGGTGGGGCGGAGGTGAGCGGACACTTGCCTTGTGTCTGACACGTGAATTGTGTTTTAACACAGCTTTGTTCTGCCCCCCCTCCCCCCCATCAAACAAGATGTTTGGTCAAACCATATGGGCTTCCATTGGAAATGCATTGGAGCGGCCATTAAACACAGACACAAGACAGACACAAGACAGGTGTCTTGAATGTGTGAACGCAGCCCAGTAAGGGCATATGTCAACCCCACCTGCTCACCTCCGCCCCACCCCCTCCTGGTGCTGCGGCCATCTTGGAAACTAAACACAATAGAGACACACGGGGACTACAAATTTCACGCCCCCAAATGAGACAGCGGCCCCACTTCTGGTCCGTTAGACCAATGTACTGCATGCCAGCCCATAGAAGTCAATTGAAATTCCACTGTAGTTAGCCTACTTTTAAAATAATACAACATGAACTGAAGACTATATTGATTTGAATAAAAATATGTTTCCAAATGTATGAAGTGTCTTTGTCAACATATTTTTTTGTTTTCTCAATAGATGACTTGTTTCACATTTAATTTACCACTTGAATGAGTTACCCATAATGTTAACGGAGCAGAGCTGAGTTGACAGACTGATTACCTGTCGCTTATAAGTGACGTTCCAAGCGCCGCCGAGTTTGAAGATACATTATCCGTATTTGTGGTGCATGGTGTGAACATGCAGGCGTATATGAATTCTTTACCTGCCGCGGAGCTCCGACGGTACAAAGAAAAAAAAAACTTGTTGGATTATCAATTTGTCCATATGATTTGCCTAAAAGTAGTTGGGAAAATGACCCAACTAAATGGCCAGGAGTGACATATCCAGATATTGTCAACTATCTAGTGGATTCTCCAGGTTTATAGATAATAAAATATCAATTAGAATCTATCTTATTTATTACAGTTTTAATACATATTACAATATATGGGCTATTTATTTATATAGCCAATATATTGCAATTTCACGGGAATTGGGAGCTTCATGAAGAATAATATAATACATTACTTTTCAGGCAGTCAATTTCAGTCTGTGTAATCCTATATAGCAGCATATGCTCCTCAGATGATTTTGCCTGACTTCTTGATATTGTCAATCTATATCATATTCAGTAGGATGAATGGTTCACATGACGCTCGTCCTTCACGTTCGTCGTGGCGTGACTTGCTTTGTTTTGAGCGCCTGGCTAAGTTATGTGCATTTGTAAACGTTCAGATTTCAAATAGCCTATAAAGTGCTCACCCCCGGGGACACGGATGTTAGAATTTTGAACGGGCTGCTATTAACACCCGTGCATCCCGTATTGTTCAAGAAAATGCATTTTAATCCGATCGGTGACCATTTTCTATAAAGGTTATAATAATGCATGAGTGCAATACACCTCCCAACCGATAAGGGCACGTATTGAAAGCATATAGCGAAAAAAATAGAAATTGGCCAGCCGTCGGATAAAAATGCTTTTTATTGAACAATATAAGGACTACATGGGTGCTAATAAACGTGCAAATGTATAACATCCGTAGCTCCGGGGGTGAGCACTTTATATTTGAAATCTGAACGCTTATGTACACTTAAACGTTGTAAATGTAGCAAGGCACTAAAGACAGGGTGAAGTTGCGTCATGACTGACTATCATAAGTTTCAAGGCTATTTTCACTGTGACATATACCTTCATAAGTTTCACTTGAATACTTAATTTCCACCACTTGTGGAGTTCACAAACTTCTTCTGGATGGTTTCACAGATTTTTTACTAGTGGATGGGTGCAGCCATTTCTGTCTCTTTTCATGATCAGCTGGAAGTTGATGAAACATCAAGTCTGGGTTTTTTTCTTTGTTGTTTTTACAAAGAGGAACGCAGCACACTTTAGGCATGATGAAGACTGGCCGTTTAACCGTTTACAACGCTGGACTCTGTCGTGGTCGCTCGATCCGTCGCTGGGGAATGCCGCATCTAGCGGTATTTATAAGGATTAATGCGTGACGTACAAATCATACGTCAGGGAAACTTCAATATATCCGATGCTAGCAGTCTTTACAATCTTATGGAGTATATTATAGTACATTGTGGGTTGTATATTGAGATGGCAGGTATATGACATTAAAAAGGACAAATAAAACATATGGGACACATTATTCGAACACAAAATAAATCGCTACAGCCTCAGTAATGAACCAGTGAAATAAGGGTATTTTATGATGCCTCTCATAGGGATTGCATTGGCAGCTGCAGTACACAGTTGAAACGGACCAGAAGTGGGGACGCTGTCTCATTTGGGGGCGTGGAATTTGTAGTCCCCGTGTGTCTCTATATAAACAATTGGAGGGGTGGGGCCGAGAAAGGCCCTTATTTGATTGGTCATTCAAAAAAAAAATATATGTTTTAATTGACCTTCCATTTGAGCATGCCAACTTTCAGGAAGAGAAAGACTGTAACTTTGAATCCCCATCGATGATGACGTCGGTGGCACTGGGTAGGTTTCTGACCTGACCATAGCCCAGCAATAACAACAGTAGTAGAGCGAGTAGACAGAAATGCTTCCATCTTATAATGAGCATTAGTACGGATATGAATGAAGATAAGGTTGAGTGCTCCTTTAACAATAATGTTTTTTATTCAATTGTGACATCAAACATAGACCGTCTACATTTCCAGAAAGGAAATGCATGTATTTAATTCAGTTTGACGAGAAGCAGGGACATGCAGTATCCCCGCCGGCCATAAATCTGAATGACCACAGAGTGGTATCAAAAGATCTGCCCAGTATGCCCTGAGGCTTCAACCAAACATATTTAGTAAAAGATGGAGTCCTGTACTGCCTCTACTAATGAGGTAGCAGGTTTCGGAATCTCACTGAATACACTTCTCCCCAGACCTTCTGATGTGCTCATACTCTTTCCTCTGTCTCCAGTCATGTCTGTTCTCAGTTTTGTTTACTTCCCATTGTTGTCGACGCTCTGTTGTTATTGTCTCGCTACTTGAATTGTATTTCCTTGTTTTATGGTGAATACTTGTAGTATTTTATTTCCTTGTTTTATTGTGAATACTTGTAAATGTATGTGAAGTTGTTTGTGTGTATGAGTGTATAATATATATATATATTCTGTGAAGGTATGAAACAGCTGAGGTTGTGTAAAAAAAGAAAAAAAGCAGTTGTAAGAAAAATGTATGCTTTTAATTCTGTGAAGTTGCCTAAACTGAAATAAAAACAAAGTTAAAAAAAAAAAAAAAAAGATCTGCCCAGCAAATCCAACCCCGGTGTGTGTCATCACTCCCCGTACCTTGTTCATCCCCAAGTACAGCACAGCTGCCTTTTAAACGGTGTGGTTGTTCTCCTCTAGCTTTTTGCTCTCTTCGGACGTGCCCGTCTCCTTCTCGCCGGTCTTCCAGGTTCCTTGTCTTCTCTTCATGTAGAGCCAGTAGACCAGCGCCACAACCGCCGCGGCGATGATCAGCCCCACCACAATGCCAACTATGAGCTTGGCCTGGTCCCCACTGTCATCCGAGGACCCTGGAACACAACAATACTGAGCTCATTCACTGAGACAACAATAGATATGCACGCACGCACGTACGCGCACATGCACTCACACACACACACAGAGCGATGCTTTGAGAGCTCCCTTGTATGATAAACCAGTCTTTAGAAATCTATGTGGATGGCAAAGCCAGGATGAGATTAAAAGCTCCCATGGAAGGGCAGTATTGTCTTCCATGTCAGGAGATGGCATGTGGGCTGGGTGGTGTGTACAGGATTGGAATGTGGATGATTATGAATGCAACTCCCTGCGGTACACTTCCTAATACGTAGCCGTTATCTCACTCTGAGGCCCTTGCAATTCTAGAGAGCAAATAAATAAAAAATAAATTCTCAAATGAAAAACAAAATCTTACCTTCCCTTGCCTTCGGCGGCTCGTCCTTAAATACTGAAATTAAACATAACAAAAATTAGAAGGAATAGAAAATAAACGTAAAAATGGAAGTACTGCAATATTAGCCCGCGTGCTTGTCAAAGTAAAGCAGAAAGCCAGCCGGTGCTAATCAGTTCTCAAGAACAGCAGGGAAAGCCCAGTCGTCGTTCACAGCCGCTCGGAATCTAATCAAATCGAATCATGTTTTCTGGTCGTGCCTCACAACATGCACGTTCAAAGTCAGCAACAGGGAAGCACATCAATATCCCCAGAGCAACTATTTAGTGCATGTCTCAAGCAGTGACGTTTTTGAGAAATAAAATTTGAATGCACTTTTCATGAACATAAAGTTACCGAGTTGGGAAGTAACATGTTGACCGTGTGCGTCTTTAGGAGACTGCAGGGACTGTACAGAACAGTAGGCCCTTTGATGCTCTGATTTAGCACCCTGACTAACAAGAACAAGGGTCTAGTCAAGACCAGGAGGGAGGTTTGAAGGAAGGAAGGAAGACAAACGCACCAAGGGTTATCACAGCCAGAAAGAAAGACGGATGGAGAGGTAATGCAATGCCAGGGCGTGGGGGGGGGGGGGGATATGCATGAAATGAAAAGATGTTCATGTGGCATTTTCACCATGATCTTTCCTGTTGTCACTTAGCATCGGTGTAATTAAAACATAATTTCGTTTACCAAATAGCTCCTTCAGATAGAATCATCAACAATCAAATGAAATTCGCTACAATAAAGAAAACACAAAAGTATGGTCTCTCCACAGTTCAGGGTTCTGGTGTCAATATAGGGAAGTCCAGCCTTTACAAATAAACAACGATGACAATTTTTTGTGACATCTTCCACAATGTGAATGCCTTCTGTACTGTGCAACCATTATTACATACTCTCTCGCCAAAATAACTGGGCTAAATTATTGGATAGTCCTAAAAGAATATTGCCATATCTCTATACGGAGAACTCTATACATGACAAGATTCCATATTATAGCACATTTAATGGAAAATATCTGTACTGACTCTGACTTAATGGTCCTCCAATTCGGTTCTGCAGTATGCCCGTAATTTCACACTGCATAGCTGGGTTGTTGCAACGTAAAACTACTGTACTACTGGTCAGAGAATACATTACGACACTGTCTTTGTTCCGTGGCCAGGTTCAGTGGTGAGGCATAATTAAATGTATCATGCAAGTAATTTCTTTTAATTCAAAGTCCTAAAATCTAAAATAGAAGCAGAGCTATTTCAATGCAGAGAGCAGATATGACAACACTCGCCACAGGGGACAATGTCTTCAGATTAACAGAATGTACCTGTCAACAACATACCCGATACCTGGTATCAAAGAGAATGTGATCCTGTAAGTGCCATAAATAACACCATTAGGCCTGTATCACAGCACATGCTCATTGACCGACATTCTACGCGGGCCTGAAGGCGTGAACAAGAGTAGACAAGACAGATGGAAGGAACATTAATCAGCAACAGCGTTCTCAGCTCCCTATGACCCATAACTGATTTATAACGGAGCTTGAAAGTGCCACCCTGGACACCATTCTGCAACATTTGCAAATATTTAATTGACCAAACAAGTCATACGCCGATGCTGTGTTCTATTTAGACAGCGCTGTGCTTTGCAAATGATTTACTGTGTCTAGTTGCTTCGGCATTGATATGCCAAATGATGCCATCAGGGGGGGGGATTACAATGACAATTATGCCATTATCTGTAGGATTAACCTTGACCTAGGCTCTGGTAGATAGAAGGACCAGAGATTACACCGGAATGATTATAAATCCTCAACTGTAGAGAGTCTTTACGGTTGGTGTTTCCTTTACTTTGATAAATAACCCATTGCATGATAGAAATAGAGATGCACAGCAGTGTTGAACAGTTAACCGTAGAAACGAGCCCGTTCACATGCAATCCGCAGTGAGCTGGCACTAGCCTGTTGATTACTAGTCTGCTGACTTACAGGAGGACACATTGATAGTCTTGGCATCGTCTCCCAGCTTGTTGCTCACACTGCAAGTAACGGTCAGGTTGGCTCTGGGCACCACAGTGATCTTGTGGGTGGCCTTGCCATTCTTTTCATTGTAGGAACTCTCCTCCTGCAGAAAGAAGCAAAACAAACAATTAGTTGGTTATTAGGCTTTACAAATACTAGAAGAATATGTTGCGCACACTCACATTGTCATTTTAGCCATCTACACGCTGTCAGGTTTGCTATTCTACAGTGCAGAATGCTTTGTACACCACTTGTCAGGTTTGAGATGGCATGGGGGTTGGGGGACAAGACCGATAATGGAAGGCAAATATTCCAAATGTCAACATCTGACAGCACGCTGAACT